>NC_092155.1:19685001-20046667 GCF_045791955.1 Oncorhynchus clarkii lewisi
GTGGAGCTCTGAGAAACGGAGTCCTTCTGATCCGATGGAGCTTTCCCCATAATGGAGATGGAGCCACGGTGCTTGGCTGAAGCGCTGTGGTGTAAGGAGAGCTAAGCTAACTCGAGAGTAAAAAGGAGGGAGAGAGGGAACCCTGTCGGTGTTGTAAAGTAAAAGAGAAAACCCAGCAGGTGAGAAGGACTCCATTCCTTTCACACATCTCTGGGGGATCCAATCCAGGGTTTATATCTTTATAATATAGGCACTGTGAAATTGCTATTACTATGTAACAACACACAGAAGAGCTGAATTTGATTTGGAGACATAACACCAGAGAGAGTTTGTCGTCAAAATCATGTGACCAAGGTGAAAAAGTTTCAGTTTGAAATGCTTGTGCTTCTATTTCCGGCAGTGCAGCAATATCTATCAAGTAATATCTAACAATTCCACAACAAATACCTGATACACATACATCTAAGTAAAGGAATGAAATTAGAATATATAAATATAAATATATGGATGAGCAATGTCAGAGCGGCATAGGCTAACATGCAATAGATAGTATAAACATATCTGATGAGTAATGCAAGATATGTAACATTACTAAAGTGGCATTATTAAAGTGACTAGTGTTCCATTTATTAAAGTGGGCTATGATTTCAAGTCTGTATATAGGCAGCAACCTCTCTGTGCTAGGAGGCTGTTTAACAGTCCGATGTCCTTGCGATATAAGCTGTTTTTCAGTTTCTAGGTCCCAGCTTTGATGCACCTGTACTGATCTCGCTTTCTTGATGGTAGCGGGGTGAACAGGTAGTGGCTCGGGTGGTTGTTGTCCTTGATGATCTTTTTGGCCTTCCTGTGACATCAGGTGCTGTAGGTGTCCTGGAGCGCAGGTAGTTTGCCCCCGGTGATATGTTGTGCAGACCGCACCACTCTCTGGACAGCCCAGAGGGTGGTGCAATGCAGTTGCTGTACCAGGCGGTGATCCCAACAGGATGCTCTCAATTGTGCATCTGTAAAAGTTTGTGAGGGTTTCAGGTGACAAGTCAAATTTCTTCAGCCTCCTGAGGTTGAAGAGACGCTGTTGCATCTTCTTCACCACACTGTCTGTGTGGTTGGACCATTTCAGTTTGTCAGTGATATGCATCCCGAGGAACTTAAAACTTTCCACCTTCTCCACTGCCGTCCCGTCAATGTGGATATGGGGGTGCTCCCTCTGCTGTTTCCTGAAGTCCATGATCATCTCCTTTGTTTTGTTGACATTGAGTGAGAGGTTGTTTTCCTGACGCCCTCACCTCCACTCTGTGGTTGTCTCGTCATTGTTGGTAATCAAGCCTACTACTGTGGTGTCATCTGCGAACTTGATGATTGAGTTGGAGGTGTGCATGGCCACGCAGTCATGGTTGAACAGGGAGTACAGCAGGGGGCTGAGCACGCACCCTTGTGGGGCCCCAGTGCTGAGGATCAGCGAAGTGGAGATGTTGTTTCCTACCTTCACCACCTGGGGATGGCCTGTCAGGAAGTATAGGACCCAGTTGCACAGGGCGGGGTTCAGATCCAGGGCCCCGAGCTTAATGATGAGTTTGGAGGGTACTATGGTGTGCTGAGCTATAGTCAATGAACAGCATTCTTACGTAGGTATTCCTCTTGTCCAGATGGGACAGGGCAGTGTGCAGTGTGATGGCAATTGCATCGTCTGTGGCCCTATTGGGGCGGTAAGCAAATTGAAGTGGGTCTAGGGTGACAGGTAAGGTGGAGGTGATATGGTCCTTGACTAGTCTCTCAAAACACTTCATGATGTCGTCTGGGCCGGCAGCCTTGCGAGGGTTAACACGTTTTAAATGTCTTACTCACATCGGCCATGGAGAAGGAGAGCCCACAGTCCTTGGTAGCGGGCCGCATCGGTGGCGCACTGTATTATCCTCAAAGCGGTTAAAGAAGGTGTTTAGTTTGTCTGGAAGAAAGACGTCCGCGATGTGGCTGATTTTCCTTTTGTGGTCCGTGATTGTCTGTAGACCCTGCCATATACGTCTCATGTCTGAGCCTTTGAATTGCAACTCCACTTTGTCTCTATACCTACGTTTTGCTTGTTTGATTGCCTTGCGGAGGGAATGACTACTCTGTTTGTATTCTGCCATATTCCCAGTCACCTTGCCATGGTTAAATGCGGTGGTACGCGCTTTCAGTTTTTCTCGAATGCTGCCATTATCCACTGTTTCTGGTTAGGGTAGGTTTTAGTAGTCAAAGTGGGTACAACAGCTCCTATACTCTTCTTTATAAACTCACTCACCGAATCAGCGTATTCGACAACATTATCTTCTGAGGCTACCTGGAACATATCCTAGTCCGCGTTATCAAAACAATCTTGAAACGTGGATTCCGATTGCTCAGACCAGCGTTGAATAGTCCATAGCACGACTACTTACTAATAATGGAGTTTGTAGAATAACAGAGTTGATGCTAATGCCTAGGGCTTGTTTTGGACTATGAAAGACAGAAATTATCATATACTAAAAAAGTTGAAAAGGGCACAAAAATGTTCAAACATTCTATAAAATGCTTATATTTGTTGAAGAGAAAGTGAAAGAGAGAGACAGATAGTGTATATTCAGTTTGATTATTCATCTGCATACTGAATGTACGTCTGTCTATGACGTTGTATAAGTGACATCTAAGAGACGTTATCCTGTCTGATTCAGTGCGTCTCTCTGTTTGTCTGTCTATCCCTATGTCCTTGTCATATTGAGCAGTATAGAGGGAGACTACAGCCACTGACATCTACTCTCTGTTTGTCTCTTTAAGCCAACATCATAGAGAGGGTGGGGCTGGGCTATACCGCTGTACCGAGCGAGAGGAGCGATGGGGAGAGAGGGGAGGAGAGGAATGGAGGAATGTGAGACGAGGAAGGAGGAGGGAAGGAGGGATTTTGAATGATAGACAGAGAAGGAGGGATCGCAGAGAGAGAGAGAGAGAGAGAGAGAGAGAGAGAGAGAGAGAGAGAGAGAGAGAGAGAGAGAGAGAGAGAGAGAGAGAGAGAGAGAGAGAGAGAGAGAGAGAGAGAGAGAGAGAGAGAGAGAGAGAGAGAGAGAGAGAGAGAGAGAGAGAATGTAAAGCATGTTGCCACTGCTGGCTCTGTAATGCACTGTGAGCAAGGGATGAGAGAGAGAGTCACACACACACACTGTCTCTCCACACGTGTGCACACACGCACGCACGCAATGAAACTGAGAGTTGCTTTGATCGGGAGATCAAGAGACACACACACATTCTCTCTTTCTCTCACACACAGAGGGAGTAGGGAAGGCATCCAGGCGGGTGCCTTTTGAAGCAGCAGTGAAAGAGAGAGGAGAGAGGACAGGGGGACTCTAAGGCACCGGACCACTGTCACCTACCGACCAGCCCCCCGCCGATGATCCACGGCTACAGCCACTGCACAGTAAGAGACAGCAGCTACCTGTCACCTCCCTCCCTTCATCCCTCCATTCATTCATTCATGCCTCGCTGCCCCTCTCCTCATTTGTGTGAAGGATACTCAACCGTGGTGATGTTGGAGTTGGAGATCCGAGGGGAGGCTAGGCAGGCACACTGCATGAGTTCCCTTTCCCTAAGTCTCTCTCTTGCTTCCTCATTCATGAATGTCACCTCTGTTTGTGGGAACTGCTGGGATTAAAAAATGTTTCTCTCTGTTTTTCTCTCTCTCTCTCTGTCTTTCCCCTCTCTCTCTCTCTCTCTCTCTCTTTCGCTCTCTCTCTCTCTCGCTCTCTCTCTGTCTTTCCCCTCTCTCTCGGGGGGTAGGTGAAAAGGGGGTTATGCCAGGAGAGCTTGAAAGGAAGGAACAATCCAGCTCTCCGTCTGTCCATCCGTCCGTCCACCCGTCATCCTCATTCCTCTTTTTTTTCAGAGCCGATATCTCAGGTCGGACGGTCCCGTTTTGAATTCTTTCTTTTTCTCTTGTAATTTTAGTTTTTTCTCTTTTTTGATGGAGGGATGTGAAGGATCAGGTGAAGAAAGGAGGAGCTGCATTGTGGATGTCTGAAAGGTTGTGTCATTTATAGTTTTTTTGGTTTGTTCTTATTTCTACGATCACTTTATTTCAACGATCAACTGACTGAATTGAAGCGTGTGTGTGAGCAGCAGGACTGGAGGCTATAAGGACTTTGAGACTTATCTCTGTTTTGATATGATTCGGTCGTCAGGAAAATTATTTCCTGTCCTGAAGGAGCTGTGTCAAAGTTAGCTGGAGCTGCAGGGAGAGGGGGGGGGGGGCGTGGGGAGGGCCTGTGGCCCAGGACGAAGCACCCAACCTGGGACGCACACAGGGGGACACTGGTGTAGTGGCTCTTCTCACCCACTGATTACTGTGTACCTGAAAATGACACCATGAGTTTTATATTTTCCTGCTGCCATGGTGACGGAGGGACAGTGACAACAACGTAAACAACAACAAGTGCAATAGCAGGCAACAGCCTAAAGGAGAACAACAGCTAAACCACCAGTGACTGGAACAACACATTGCATCGAACCAAACCTCAACTAGTCAACATCCCACAACTTTGGGTGAGCCTTTGACAAGGACTCCACCACTCTCTCTGCCGTGGTGGTCTCCTCCCTCCATTCACCAGCAAGAATCCCCTAGTGACCCCCACTCTGCTACTATATTCCTCCAGATATTGTTGACATAACATATTGACATTTCTATGTCAATCTAGGAAAGTTTTCTCAAGGATTCTGGGTAATCTCCTCCGGCGGTGCGCCGTCGCCCTGGGTGAAAGGGCAGGGGGGCGGCCCACGGTTCCCCCCGACCACAACCGGGTGAAGAACAGGAGCGGGCGGCAATATGGCGGCTCTCGCCAGCTCATTGATCCGCCAGCGGCGGGAGGTGAAGGACCCCCAGGCAAACCGGCAGGTGGCCAACAAGAGGAAGCCGTGCCCCAAGGCCAACAAGTCCCTGTGCCAGAAACAAATATTATTACTCATATCAAAAGTCCGACTATGTGGCAATCGAGGGCGAAAGTTAGAAAAAAAACCGGGTGAGTCAATATATACAGTACCAGTCAAAAGTTTGGACACACCTACTCACTCAAGAGTTTTTCTTTATTTTTTACTATTTTCTACATTGTCGAATAATAGTGAAGACATCAAAACTATGAAATAACACATAACACACATTTGAATCATATAGGAACCAAAAAAGTGTTAAACAAATCCAAATATATTTCAATGTTTAAGATTGTTCAAAGTAGCCACCCTTTGCCTTGATGACAGCTTTGCACACTCGTGGCATTTTCTCAACCAGCTTGATGAGGTAGTCAACTGAAATGCATTTCAATTAACAGGTGTGCCTTGTTAATTTGTGGATTTTCTTTCCTGCTTAATGCGTTTGAGCCTATGTGTTGTGACAAGGTAGGGCTGGTATACAGAAGATAGCCCTATTTGGTAAAGTCCATATTATAGCAAGAACAGCTCAAATAAGCAAAGAGATTATCATTACTTTAAGCATGAAGGTCAGTCAATATGGAACATTTCAAGAGTTTTGAAAGTTTCTTCAAGTGCAGTCGAAAAAAACATAAATTGCTATGATGAAACTGGCTCTCATGAGGACCTCCACAGGAAAGGAAGACCCAGAGTTACCTCTTCTGCAGAGAATAAGCTCATTAGAGTTACCAGCCTCAGAAATTGCAGACCAAATCGATGCTTCACGGAGTTCAAGTAAGAGACATATCTTAACATCAACTGTTCAGAGGAGACTGCATGAATCAGGCCTTCAAGGTCAAATTGCTGCAGAGAAAACACTACTAAAGGACACCAATAAGAAGAAGAGACTTGCTTGCTCCAAGAAACACTAGCAATGGACATTAGACCAGTGGAAATCTGTCCTTTGGTCTGATGAGTCCAATTTTTAGATTTTTGGTTCCTACCGCCGTGTCTTTGTGAGACGCAGAGTAGGTGATAGGATGAAATCCATGTGTGGTTCCCACTGTGAAGCATGGAAGTTGCGTGATGATGTGGGTGTGCTTTGCTGGTGACAATGACCCACACACCTCCAGGCTGTGTAAGGGCTATTTTACCAAGAGGGAGAGTGATGGAGTGCTGCATCAGATGACCTGGCCTCCACAGTCACCGACCGCAACCAAATTGAGATGGTTTGGGATGAGTCGGACCGCAGAGTGAAGAAAAAGCAGCCAACAAGCGATCAGCATATGTGGGAACTCCTTCAAGACTGTTGGAAAAGCATTCCAGGTGAAGCTGGTTGAGAGAATGCCAAGAGTGGGCAAAGCTGTCATCAAGGCAAAGGGTGGCTACTATGAAGAATCTCAAATCTAAAATATATTTGGATTTGTTGAACACTTTTTTTGGTTACTACCTGATTCCAAATGTGTTATTCATAGTTGTGACGTCGTCACCATTATTCGACAATGTATAAAATAGTAAAAATAAAGAAAAACCCTTGAATAAGTAGACGTGTCCAAACTTTATACTGGTACTGTATTTTCACTTTCATTTATGTGAGTATATACTTGTCTATTACTCTCTTTCTTTTACTTGCTACTTAATACTCCTGAGAGTTGTGAAGGTATTATTATTATGGTTTATTTCATCATATACAGTCTGTACCCACCATACATGACCCCACCAATCCATATTGACAGTTTACATGATTGTCAAGAAGCTCAAAGCGTCTTTATCTTCTTGTTACCGAGCAGACATATACGTTGAGCGTGTGTTGACTGTGGAAAGCAGAGGTGACCCAGTGGTGCAGTTAGCATAAGCCCCGTTGTATTCAGGCGAATGGCCTGAATATCCGTTGCATTATCACCTAAATGGAAACGAGGGAGAGTTAGGATTTGTACGTACTGGTTGTGTTAAAAAATAAAAATAATTCTATCTACTCAATACTGACAATACAATAAAAGTCGATTTTGTTTTCTCTAACAAAATGTTCCACATCTGCTACATCCTTTCCCCTATTATAACTTTAAACAATAGTCCTACCATACAGAATGAACCACACGACTGCCCCCTTCTCTGTCTGTAATGGGTGTGATTATTGTGTTACATGTCAGCACAGCGGACCGACCAGCAGACAGGTCCTGGTCATTTGCGGCGATAGAAAGAACTTGGCGTGTCATTGTGATTTAGCACTGTGTAAAAACATCAATACCCTCATTTACGGGGCAACTGGTGTGTGTGTGTGTGTGTGTGTGTGTGTGTGTGTGTGTGTGTGTGTGTGTGTGTGTGTGTGTGTGTGTGTGTTCGCATGTGTTATTTAAAACCCTGTGTGTGTGTTTTACATAACTAACCCAGTGACACATTAAACCGGTCAGACTAAATCTATCACAATACACTTCTGGTTAGTGGAATGAAACTAGACTTGAGGAGGCATATTCCCAGACTGCTTTGAGGGGCCTGCGGTTTTATGATCTCATAAGTAAATGGACCAAAATGAAGTTTAATGGTGGCAACAGTATTTCTATGAGCTAGTGTGAGACAGTGAGCTGGTTATAAGACAAACTGTTCTTCATGTAGAACAATGTTATTTATGGGACATCCTGCTATTGTGTTTATATTCACACGTATCTCTGTGCTCTTGACATTTGGAACTAGTTATTTGGAGTAGTCAGTGTATGTGCCGTGTGTCAAAATATTGAAATCATTTCGGACTATACGGTCACCTTTGAGAGTATATTTAAGCAACAATGCCCGGGGAGGTGTGGTATACGGCCAATTTACCACAGCTAAGGGCTGTTCTTACGCACGACGCAACGCGTGCCAGGACACAGCCTTTAGCCGTGGTATATTGGCCATGTGTGGGTCATTCTTGTAATATTTTTATATTATATTTCAAGTATTGGCTCACCAAAATGAAATGTTAAAAGATTTTGAATATAAATTGAAATGTCCAGTATAATGAATTGAAATAAATGTATTATAATTTTTTTAAATCATGTTTTTTAACTGGCACTAAGAATTCTGTAATGTAATTATATAACATCATTCAACAATTTTCAACTGCATGGTACAGAAACAGGCAAGTAATCACATTCTTTTATATCGGTATTTTGTTATTTTTTAAAGTCAGGTGGGGATCGTCGAGCTGACCAACTCAACCCTGTTACATGAAATAAAGATGGAAAACTAGTACTTATCAAAATAATACTTTAACCCATAAAAATATACAATCTATTCATTCATGCACATCATGTGTTCTCCTGTCCTTCACCACATGAAGAGCAGAGGCCATTTTGAACCAAAAAAACCTGTCACAAGCATAGTAATAAAAGGGCTTTAATGCCTGAGGTCAGAAAATATGTTTTCTTGACGGTTTTAATATGTACTTAATGTTGTGGGGTGTTCAGTTATTCTAGTAAAAAAAAAATAATCTAATATTAGCGCAGCCCAAGAATGACCCATATCACAAACCCCCGAGGTGCCTTATTGCTATTATAAACTGGTTACCAATGTAATTAGAGCAGTAAAAATACATGTTTTGTCATACCCGTGGTATACAGTCAGATTTACCACAGCTGTCAGCCAATCAGCACTCAGGGCTCGAACTACCCAGTTTATATTAGCCTTTTCTCTCTCTGTATACCAGGTTCTATTTAGTCATTTATTTCAAAGTATGATTTCCGGCATGTTGTGTGAAGACTCACTCAGAATTGAAGAATTGAAAGCTGACTTCGTTAGATGCTTCCAGAGGTTTCTCTCTATTATGGATGGACTGTTGAGTGAAGTGAACGGTCTATGAACGGTGTGTCGACGTTCTATAAACACGGTGTAAACGTTCTACATCTATAAACGTAGCTCCGTTGGTAGAGCATGGTGCTTGCTACGGCTGGATGAGTGGCCGCGATTCCCGGCACCACGCATACGCAAAACATGGACGCGGCAGGTTTGTAAGTCATACGTGAATATTATATGAAACCTAATACCAAGTCACCACTCCCCTCTCCAAACCCCAGTAGCCATTGGTCTAACTGGGCGTGTGTAGTAGCTGCTGCGGTCGTCATTCCGCTGGTCGACCTGCTATATGTATTATCAAGTTCGTCAGGGTGATCACGGTGGAAACCTTACTCCTGAACACAGCATCTGCCGCCGCGGCCGCCATGCACTGCACTGTAATTACCGGTGGAAAATATGGCACCCGCACTCACGCATGTACACATGCCCCGGTGAACATAGATATCAGCCCAGATCCTAATGGCCGGCCATTCCTTTTCTAATGGGTTGCACCAGCGGTCGCTACAGTCTGATTGTTTTATTATGGTAATACAAGCCCTTTTTGCTTTCTATGGCTTCTCCACGATTCCGGCATTCACTACGTATTAGTATGGATTAGACATAGCTTGCCCCTGTCATTGTGGGAATATTGCCTGTCAGCAAAAAAAGAGAGAGGGAGAGCGAGGGAGAATCGGTGACCCATGGCCGTGAGTTTGTAGGTGTTCCTGAGTGTGTGTTTTTCCGTCTCTGGTGCCTCTGCCTGTGTGTGCACAGTAACAGAAACTGTAATTGATATGGTAATTTTGGGTATTATCAACAATTTTACTGCAGCATACTGTAAATTATGGAGCATTGTGGGAAAATGTTGCAGGTGGGGAAAGAACTGCTGTATTTCGAATGGTACTGTAATTCCACCCACTGAATTTCTAAAGTCTTTGAAAGTCAAGTTAATAAACAGATCACTGACCATTTCCAATACCACCGTACCTTTTCCGCTGTGCAATCCGGTTTCCGAGTTGGTCACGGAAACGCTCAAGGTCCTAAACGATATCATAACCGCCATCGATAAAAGACAGTACTGTGCAGCCGTATTCATCGACCTGGCCAAGGCTTTCGTCTCTCAATCGTCGTATTCTTATCGGCAGACTCAACAGCCTTGGTTTCTCAAATGACTGCCTCGCCTGGTTCACCAACTACTTCTCAGAAAGAGTTCAGTGTGTCAAATCGGAGGGCCTGTTGTCCGGACCTCTGGCAGTCTATGGGGGTACCACAGGGTTAAATTCTCGGGCCGACTATTTTCTCTGTACATATCAATGATGTCGCTCTTGCTGCGGGTGATTCCCTGATCCACCTCTACGCACATGACACCATACTGTATACTTCTGGCCCTTCTTTAGACACTGTGTTAACTAACCTCCAAACAAGCTTCAATGCCATACAACACTCCTTCTGTGGCCTCCAACTGCCCTTAAACGCTAGCAAAACCAAATGCATGCTTTTCAACCGTTCGCTGCCCGCACCAGCCCGCCCAACTAGCATCACTACTCTGGATGGTTCTGACCTAGAATACGTGGACAACTACAAATATCTAGGTGTCTGGCTAGACTGTAAACTCTCCTTCCAGACTTATATCAAACATCTCCAATCCAAAATGAAATCTAGAATCGGCTTTCTATTTCACAACAAAGCCTCCTTCACCCACGCCGCCAAAATTACCCTAGTAAAACTGACTATCCTACCGATCCTCGACTTCGGCGACGTCATCAACAAAATAGCTTCCAATACTCTACTCAGCAAATTGGATGCAGTCTATCACAGTGCCATCCATTTTGTTACCAAAGCGCCTTATACCACCCACCACTGCGACCTGTATGCTCTAGTCGGCTGGCCCTCGCTACATATTTGTTGCCAGACTCACTGGCTCCAGGTCATCAATAAGTCTTTGCTAGGTAAAGCCCCACCTTATCTCAGTTCACTGGTCAAGATAACAACACCCACCCGTAGCACGCGCTCCAGCAGGTATATCCCACTGGTCATCCCCAAAGCCAACACCTCCTTTGGCCGCCTTTCCTTCCAGTTCTCTGCTGCCAGTGACTGGAACGAATTGCAAAAATTGCTGAAGATGGAGACTTACATTTCCCTCACTAACTTTAAACATCAGCTATCTGAGCAGCTAACCGATCGCTGCAGCTGTACATAGTCCTTCTGTAAATAGCCCACTCAATCTACCAACCTCATCCTCACATTGTTTTTATTTACTTTGCTGCTCTTTTGCACACCAGTATCAGTACTTGCACACCATCATCTGCTCATCATCACCTGCTCATCTATCACTCCAGTGTTAATCTGCTAAATTGTAATTACTATGCTACAATGGCCTATTTATTGCCTTACCTCCTCAAGCCATTTGCACACACTGTATATAGACTTTATTTTGTTTCTATTGTGTTATTGACTGTACCCTTGTTTATTCCATGTATAACTCTGTTGTTGTTTCTGTCGCACTGCTTTGCTTTATCTTGGCCAGGTTGCAGTTGTAAAAGAGAAATGGTTCTCAACTAGCCTACCTGGTTAAGTAAAGGTGAAATCATTTTTTTTTTTTTGAAGAATACAGTATCGTATCTTTGGATCGCCAAAAACCTTTTGACCGTAGTGGGTGTAAGGTATTGTTGTTTCTGTTG
Organism: Oncorhynchus clarkii lewisi; assembly: GCF_045791955.1. Taxonomy (NCBI): domain Eukaryota; kingdom Metazoa; phylum Chordata; class Actinopteri; order Salmoniformes; family Salmonidae; genus Oncorhynchus; species Oncorhynchus clarkii. Next base: position 19,696,392 of record NC_092155.1, read on the forward strand.
CATTGACATATTTTGAGGTGTTCCTTGTGAGAGGCTATATCTGTTGCCCCCATGAATAAGAATGCTGTACCAACTTAACTCCTATGTGATTATAGTGCCCCATCAGTTTGTATAGTGGACAGATTGGAGAGGCAGCAAGTTTTCAACCATAAACGGTTGAGCATTTTGCCATGTCCTTTTGGTCTGTCTTGCCCTGTGGTCACTGTGGGTTTGGAAGTCTTTGTTAAGGCCTTTGTTATGTGCAAATTATATAAAACACCAAATATTCATAAATGCACTGTAATGTGTAAACACTTTACCTGCTGTAGGAGCCAACCTGCTTGCACTAATCACTTGTAATTACAGTAAAATACTGTGAAATCCATTCATTCTGATAACAGTAGCTTTACTTTTTTACAATATAATACAGTACATTTTACAGTATTGTACTGTGTGTCAATACACAGTACTTGCCTTGTTACCGTATTTATATATATATATATTTATTTTTTATTTTTTTATTTTTTATATATATATACTGTAATATGAAATACAGAATTTCACATGCCACCAAGCTGCCTGTAAGCTACTGTCAAATTCACAGTAACCTCATTTACAGTGTGTTTGCCTCTGGCTGTGTGTTTGTGTCTGTGCATCCCATTGGCTGTGTGTGTGTTCCTGCCTCTGTGTGTGTGTGGTGTAGGTGGTTGGAGGACATCATTGATCACTCATCACCAGTGACCCCACAGAATTTTCCTGACCTCTCCTGTTCGTAGCTCACCCTCAAAGGGGCATCTGGTTGGTTTTGCTTTGGCTCTACCCAGCATGCAACAAGCTTCCACAAGAGTTTAGCTTAATTATAGATCAGCAGAGGGGACAGAGAGAGGAGTGGGATGGAAAGAGGCATGGAGAGAGGGACAGGGAGAGGACTGGGATGGAGAGAGGGACAGGGAAAGGACTGGGATGGAGAGAGGGATGGAGAGAGGGTCAGAGAGGACTGGATGGAGAGAGGGATGAAAAGAGGGTCAAAGAGGACTGGATGGAGAGAGGGATGGAAAGAGGGATGGAAAGAGGGATGGAGAGAGGGATGAGAAAGGGACAGGGAAAGGACTGGGATGGAGAGAGGGATGGAGAGAGGGTCAGAGAGGACTGGATGGAGAGAGGGATGGAAAGAGGGACAGGGAAAGGACTGGGATGGAGAGAGGGAGGGAGAGAGGGATGGAGAGAGGGACAGGGAAAGGACTGGGATGGAGAGAGGAATGGAGAGAGGAATGGAGAGCGGGATGGAGAGAGGGATGAGAAAGGGACAGGGAAAGGACTGGGATGGAGAGAGGGATGGAGAGGACTGGATGAGAGAGGGATGGAAAAAGGGATGGTGAGAGGGATAGGGAAAGGACTGGGATGGAGAGAGGGATGGAGAGAGGGATGGAGAGGACTGGATGGAGAGAGGGATGGAAAAAGGGATGGAGAGAGGGACAGGGAAAGGACTGGGATGGAGAGAGGTATGGAGAGAGGGATGGAGAGAGGGACAGGGAAAGTACTGGGATGGAGAGAGGGATGGAGAGAGGGATGGAACAAGGGATGGAGAGAGGGACAGGGAAAGGACTTGGATGGAGAGAGGGATGGAGAGCGGGATGGAGAGAGGGATGGAGAGAGGGACAGGAAAAGGACTGGGATGGAGAGAGGTATGGAGAGAGGGATGGAGAGAGGGACAGGGAAAGTACTGGGATGGAGAGCGGGATGGAGAGAGGTATGGAAAGAGGGATGGAGAGAGGGACAGGAAAAGGACTGGGATGGAGAGAGGTATTGAGAGAGGTATGGAGAGAGGGATGGAGAGAGTGATGGAGAGAGGGACAGGGAAAGGACTGGGATGGAGAGAGGTATGGAGAGAGGGATGGAGAGAGGGACAGGGAAAGTACTGGGATGGAGAGAGGGATGGAGAGAGGTATGGAAAGAGGGATGGAGAGAGGGACAGGAAAAGGACTGGGATGGAGAGAGGTATTGAGAGAGGTATGAAGAGAGGGATGGAGAGAGGGAAAGGACTGGGATGGAGAGAGGTATGGAGAGAGGGATGGAGAGAGGGACAGGGAAAGTACTGGGATGGAGAGAGGGATGGAGAGAGGGATGGAGAGAGGTATGGAAAGAGGGATGGAGAGAGGGATGGAGAGAGGGACAGGGAAAGGACTGGGATGGAGAGAGGGATGGAGAGAGGTATGGAAAGAGGGATGGAGAGAGGGATGGAGAGAGGGACAGGAAAAGGACTGGGATGGAGAGAGGGATGGAGAGAGGGATGGAGAGAGGGACAGGGAAAGGACTGGGATGGAGAGAGGGATGGAGAGAGGGATGGAGAGAGGTATGGAGAGAGGGACAGAGAAAGGACTAGGATGGAGAAAGGGATGGAGAGAGGGATGGAGAGAGGGACAGAGAGGACTGGATGGAGAGAGGTTATGGACAGAGAGAGGGACGGAGAGGACTGGATGGAGAGAGGTATGGAGAGAGGGAAAGAGAGGACTGAGATGGAGAGAGGTATGGAGAGAGGGACAGAGAGGACTGGATGGAGAGGTATGGACAGAGAGAGGGACGTAGAGGACTGGATGGAGAGAGGTATGGATTGAGGGACAGAGAGGACTGAGATGGAGAGAGGGATGGAGAGAGGGATGGAGAGAGGGATGGAGAGCGGGATGGAGAGAGGGACAGGAAAAGGACTGGGATGGAGAGAGGTATGGAGAGAGGGATGGAGAGGGACAGGGAAAGGACTGGGATGGAGAGAGGGATGGAGAGAGGGATGGAGAGAGGTATGGACAGAGAGAGGGACGGAGAGGACTGAGATGGAGAGAGGGATGGAGAGAGGTATGGAGAGAGGGACAGAGAAAGGACTGGGATGGAGAGAGGGATGGAGAGAGGGACAGAGAGGACAGGATGGAGAGAGGTATGGACAGAGAGAGGGACGGAGAGGACTGGATGGAGAGAGGTATGGAGAGAGGGACAGAGAGGACTGAGATGGAGAGAGGTATGGAGAGAGGGACAGAGAGGACTGGATGAAGAGAGGACTGGATTGAGAGAGGGATGGAGAGAGGGACAGGGAGGACTGGATGGAGAGAGGGACAGGGAAAGGACTGGGATGGAGAGAGGTATGGAGAGAGGGACAGAGAGGACTGGATGGAGAGAGGGGTGGAAAGAGGACTGGATGGAGAGAGGGATGGAGAGAGGGACAGGGAGGACTGGATGGAGAGAGGGACAGAGAGGACTGGATGGAGAGAGGTATGGAGAGGACTGGATGGAGAGAGGGACAGAGAGGACTGGATGGAGAGAGGTATGGAGAGGACAGGATGGAGAGAGGGACAGAGAGGACTGGATGGAGAGAGGTATGGAGAGGACTGGATGGAGAGAGGGACAGAGAGGACTGGATGGAGAGAGGTATGGAGAGGACTGGATGGAGAGCGGTATGGAGAGGACTGGATGGAGAGAGGGACAGAGAGGACTGGATGGAGAGAGGTATGGAGAGGACTGGATGGAGAGAGGGACAGAGAGGACTGGATGGAGAGAGGTATGGAGAGGACTGGATGGAGAGAGGTATGGAGAGAGGGATGGAGAGGACTGGATGAAGAGAGGTACGGAGAGAGGGATGGAGAGAGGGACAGAGAGGACTGGATGGAGAGAGGGATGGAGAGGACTGGATGGAGAGAGGGATGGAGAGAGGGACAGAGAGGACTGGATGGAGAGAGGGATGGAGAGAGGGACAGAGAGGACAGGATGGAGAGAGGGATGGAGAGAGGGATGGAGAGAGGTATGGAAAGAGGGATGGAGAGAGGGACAGGGAAAGGACTGGGATGGAGAGAGGGATGGAGAGAGGGATGGAGAGAGGGACCTGGAAAGGACTGGGATGGAGAGAGGGATGGAGGGAGGGATGGAGAGAGGGATGGAGAGAGGTATGGAGAGAGGGACAGAGAAAGGACTAGGATGGAGAGAGGGATGGAGAGAGGGATGGAGAGAGGGACAGAGAGGACTGGATGGAGAGAGGTTATGGACAGAGAGAGGGACGGAGAGGACTGGATGGAGAGAGGTATGGAGAGAGGGAAAGAGAGGACTGAGATGGAGAGAGGTATGGAGAGAGGGACAGAGAGGACTGGATGGAGAGGTATGGACAGAGAGAGGGACGTAGAGGACTGGATGGAGAGAGGTATGGATTGAGGGACAGAGAGGACTGAGATGGAGAGAGGGATGGAGAGAGGGATGGAGAGCGGGATGGAGAGAGGGATGGAGAGAGGGACAGGAAAAGGACTGGGATGGAGAGAGGTATGGAGAGAGGGATGGAGAGAGGGACAGGGAAAGGACTGGGATGGAGAGAGGGATGGAGAGAGGGATGGAGAGAGGTATGGACAGAGAGAGGGACGGAGAGGACTGAGATGGAGAGAGGGATGGAGAGAGGGACAGAGAAAGGACTGGGATGGAGAGAGGGATGGAGAGAGGGACAGAGAGGACTGGATGGAGAGAGGTATGGACAGAGAGAGGGACGGAGAGGACTGGATGGAGAGAGGTATGGAGAGAGGGACAGAGAGGACTGAGATGGAGAGAGGTATGGAGAGAGGGACAGAGAGGACTGGATGAAGAGAGGACTGGATGGAGAGAGGGATGGAGAGAGGGACAGGGAGGACTGGATGGAGAGAGGGACAGGGAAAGGACTGGGATGGAGAGAGGTATGGAGAGAGGGACAGAGAGGACTGGATGGAGAGAGGGGTGGAAAGAGGACTGGATGGAGAGAGGGATGGAGAGAGGGACAGGGAGGACTGGATGGAGAGAGGGACAGAGAGGACTGGATGGAGAGAGGTATGGAGAGGACTGGATGGAGAGAGGGACAGAGAGGACTGGATGGAGAGAGGGACAGAGAGGACTGGATGGAGAGAGGTATGGAGAGGACAGGATGGAGAGAGGGACAGAGAGGACTGGATGGAGAGAGGTATGGAGAGGACTGGATGGAGAGAGGGACAGAGAGGACTGGATGGAGAGAGGTATGGAGAGGACTGGATGGAGAGCGGTATGGAGAGGACTGGATGGAGAGAGGGACAGAGAGGACTGGATGGAGAGAGGTATGGAGAGGACTGGATGGAGAGAGGGACAGAGAGGACTGGATGGAGAGAGGTATGGAGAGGACTGGATGGAGAGAGGTATGGAGAGGACTGGATGGAGAGAGGTATGGAGAGAGGGATGGAGAGGACTGGATGAAGAGAGGTACGGAGAGAGGGATGGAGAGAGGGACAGAGAGGACTGGATGGAGAGAGGGATGGAGAGGACTGGATGGAGAGAGGGATGGAGAGAGGGACAGAGAGGACTGGATGGAGAGAGGGATGGAGAGAGCGACAGAGAGGACAGGATGGAGAGTGAGGTTAACTATGTAATGTTAATGCCTGTATCAAATATGGTGACAGTTCAAACGTGTGGTATTGCAATGTGTGATCTTCTAGTTGGTGTACGCTGTTTTGTTTATATTGGTGCTGTGGTGATATGGGTCTATTTGTTTTAGTGTGTCGGTGTATCTGAGTGCTCCACGTGTTCCTTCCTGCATGTGTGTGCGTGGTCATACAATATACAGTATACGTACTTACCCATAACCGTTCCTACTTATGCCCCACTATTTCCTAAGCAAGTAGTTTAGGTTCCATGTGTTTATGTACAGGTGCGTGTGTGAGCAAGCTCTAAATAAACATTCCGGTTGCTTGTGTCCATTTCTGTGTGTGTTCGCCTGTCTGGATGTGATGCATGTGTGTATCGTCTGTAATCGCTGCTTACCTGTGTGTCAGTGACAGATGATGATCTGATGTGCATGTCCCTGACTGACCCTTCCTCCTCCTCCCCACCCCCCTCCGTCAGACCCCATCTCAACTCACTCACCGGGTGGCTGGTAACAACCCATACGAATGACGGCCTCACCCTCCACTACAGCCCAGTCAGCTGTTAACAAGGTCAGCCTGCCCCTCTGCAACCACAGAGAAGAGGAATCACCACGCTGGAATTGTGTGTGTGTGTTTGACAAGGAATGGGAAGATTTATAGGTGTGTGTGTGTGTGTGTGTGTGTGTTTGAGAAGAACATATAAATGCTGTTTACCAAACAGAATACAATAACACTTCTACTGCATATCAGGTCAGGGACACACACATCTAGTGCGCACGGGTTGGCGCATGCCTGACTGCGTTTGTGTGTGTGTGTGTGTGTGTGCGGTGCTGCCGTGGCTAGAGATATCGGGAAAGGAAAGGGCCCTACTACTACTATAAATCCACACATACACCCTTCGATAAGGCCTGGGTAAATTACAACCCTTTGCTGAAGTGTGTGTGACAATGAGCAGCTCATCGTTGCGGTGTGATTCATCAGGCCCCATCAGCACTGCTCATTAACACACTGATTTATCAATCACACACACACACACACACACAAACTGATTTCATCAATAACACTGTGCTCAGTGTGGAGAGCAACCATTCAGCCCTGCACAATTTTTGGAGAGAGAGAGAGAGAACACAGTAGCAGAATACCTGACTACTGTGACTGACCCAAACTTAATTAAGGAAAGCTTTGACTATGTACAGCCTTGCTATTGAGAGAAGCCGCCGTAGGCAGACCTGGCTATCAAGGAAAGACAGGCTATGTGTACACTGCCCACAAAATGAGGTGGAAACTGAACTGCACTTCCTAACCTCCTGCCCAATGTATGACCATATTAGAGACACAGACCCACAAAGAATTCTAAAACGAACCCAATTTTGATAAATTCCCATATCTATTGGGTGAAATACCACAGTGTGCCATCACAGCAGCAAGATGTGTGACCTGTTGGCACAAGAAAAGGGCAACCAGTGAAGAACAAACACCATTGTAAATACAACCTATGTTTAGGTTTATTTATTTTCCCTTTTGTACTTTAACCATTTGCACATAATGACATATGAAATGTCTTTATTATTTTGGAACTTTTGTGGGTGTAATGTTTACTGTTATTTTGTATTGTTTATTTCAATTTTATTTCTTATCTATTTCACTTGCTCTGGCAATGTTAACATATGTTAAGCCCTCAAATTGAGAGGTTACCCCAACATCTCCCCCACTTCTCTACTCCCTTGCTCTCGCAGTGCCCAAACCCTTATATTCTCAAGGACCCCTCCCTCCCTCCCTCAAGTCTGTCTTCTTCCTCAACATGGTGTTGACGTCTGTCTCCTTCCTCTATCTCCCTCCCTCCCTCCAAGTCTGTCTTCTTCCTCAACATGGTGTTGACGTCTGTCTCCTTCCTCTATCTCCCTCCCTCCCTCCAAGTCTGTCTTCTTCCTCAACATGGTGTTGACGTCTGTCTCCTTCCTCTATCTCCCTCCCTCCCTCCAAGTCTGTCTTCTTCCTCAACATGGTGTTGACGTCTGTCTCCTTCCTCTATCTCCCTCCCTCCCTCCAAGTCTGTCTTCTTCCTCAACATGGTGTTGACGTCTGTCTCCTTCCTCTATCTCCCTCCCTCCCTCCAAGTCTGTCTTCTTCCTCAACATGGTGTTGACGTCTGTCTCCTTCCTCTATCTCCCTCCCTCCCTCCAAGTCTGTCTTCTTCCTCAACATGGTGTTGACGTCTGTCTCCTTCCTCTATCTCCCTCCCTCCCTCCAAGTCTGTCTTCTTCCTCAACATGGTGTTGACGTCTGTCTCCTTCCTCTATCTCCCTCCCTCCCTCCAAGTCTGTCTTCTTCCTCAACATGGTGTTGACGTCTGCTAGCCAGGTAGTTAGTCAGGGACAACGGGGAGCTGGGGAATGGTGTAGCTGTATTATAAACCCAGGACTCAGAGAAGCTGCTACATGCATTTATAATGGAGCTCTGATTGCTACAGGGGGACGGCTGGTATTGGGGATGACATGGCAGGCATTCACTTGCTGTAGTAACTACACACAGTAGACAGTGTTGTACACACACACACACACACACACTGCAAGTCTGTGAAGATGATCCATTGGGTTCATCCATCTGGATATTGCTTTCCCATTAGTAGCTTAGCGTATGAAATACACAAATAAAACTACCGCAATAAACCACAGCAAATTAAACTGTTACATACCACTGGACATGTTCAATTATTTCATTGCATTATTGTTTCCAAGTGGTTGCAGATCTATAAAAGGCTGTGAGCTGTGAGCTTGTGACAGCCATTCATATTCTGTTATTCACACCACCGCCAAGATGGCCGTACATTTTCCAGTCTTCTGTTGGGCTCCATTGTTTTTTCACTACTCACCTCCAGTTTACTGCCAATGGGACAGATGTGAAAATGGAGCCTGCTATAAATTCGTTTTAGATAACATTTGGCCTCCATAATGATCAATGAGTGTAAACGCTCAAGGTGCTACCTTATTGATTTGTGGTGGTGAAAAAGCCATTTGTTTTTTGAGATGGATGACATCATCCACAGGCATCTATAGGTGGTGACTTTACCAAAGCGGGTCAGAGAGGGGCAGTCGAATCGGGATCGGAAACAACTGTTCAGCTGATGACCTTCAAAGAAGGAGCACAGAGGGAGAACACACACACACAAACACGTGTACACATGCACGATGGAACGCACAGACAGAAACGCACAATCTGTGACAGCTATGCCTCTGGTATCAATATGTAAACCACCTCAGGTGTGATTCATAATTAACCTGTAACACCATCTGTACCTTATACAGGTGGCACAAACACTCACACACACTCCCACACCACTCACACACACACACACACACACACACACAACATATTCATCCTCTGTCTTGCCATGTACAGGATGCAGCAGTCTCGTTCTCGCTCATTGTGTTTGACTTGATGCAGGAAACAGATGAAGTGCCTTTAATCAGTGGTCATACTTCTAATGACTGTATTCACATGCACGGGGAGAGGAATGAACACGTTAGCATTTTCTATGCAATCAATTTGCCTGATGGTATGCAAACACAGCTGTACGTGGATGACATGGAGATACGGTCCACGCACACCTCCTAGCCATCCTCACTCACTGACTCACTCACTCACGCACGCACGCATTCACTCAAACACCAGCAAGATCTCAAGGTTTTACCAATTTGGCATCAGATTCTGACCATTAGCCACGTTTCTCCAAACATCAAATTTTGAAGAAGCTGCAAACAATACAGTACATACATGTGAGATGGGTGATGCAATATGTTAACACAATTTAGAAGTGACTAAGATACCGCAGAATAGTGTGGAGTCCAGTTTATACATATAAGATGAGTAATGTTCGATATGGAAACAATTATTAAAGTGGCTAGTGATCCATTTCTAAAAGTGGCCAGTGATTCCTAATCTATATCAATACGCAGCCGCCGCTGATGTGCTAGTGATGGCTGTTTAACAGTCTGATGGTCTTGAGATATAAGCTGTTTTTCAGTCTCTTGGTCCCAGGTTTGATGCACCTGTACTGACCTCACCTTCTGGATGATAGCGGTGTGAACAGGCAGTGGCTCGGGTGGTTGTTGGCCTTGATGATCTTTTTGGTTTTCTTGTGACATCGGGTGCTGTAGGTGTCCTGGAGGGCGGGAAGTTTGCCTCCGGTAATGCGTTGGGCAGACTGCACCACCCTCTGGAGAGATTTGCAGTTCTGGGCGGTGCAGTTGCCATACCAGGCGGTGATACAGCCCGACAGGATGCTCTCAATTGTGCATCTGTAAAAGTTTGTGAGGGTTTTAGGTGACAAGCCAAATTTCTTTAGCCTCCTGAGGTTGAAGAGGCGCTGTTGTGCCTTCTTCACCACACTGTCTGTGTGGGTGGACCATTTCAGTTTGTCAGTGATGTGTACGCAGAGGAACTTGAAGCTTTCCACCTACTCCACTGCGGTGGCATCGATGTGGCTAGGGGTGTGCTCCCTCTGCTGTTTCCTGTCCACGATCATCTCCTTAGTTTGGTTGATGTTGAGTAAGAGGTTATTTACCTGGCACCACACTCCCAAAGCCCTCACCTCCTCCCTGAAAGCTGTCTCATCGCTGTTGGTAATCAAGCCAACTACTGTCATGTTGTCTGCAAACTTGATGGTTGAGTTGGAGGCACGCAAGGCCACTCATGTGGGGGCCCCAGTGTTGCAAGGATCAGTGAAGAGGTGTTGTTTCCTACCTTCACCACCTGGGGGCGACCTGTCAGGAAGTCCAGGATCCAGTTGCACAGGGTGGGGTTCAGACCCAGGGCCTCGAGCTTGATGATGAGCTTGGAGGGTACTACGGTGTTGAATAATGAGCTATAGTCAATGAACAGCATTCTTACATAGGTATGCCTCTTGTCCAGGTGGGATAGGGCAGTGTGCAGTATGGTGGCAATTGTGTCATCTGCGGATATATTGGGGTGGTAAGCAAATTGAAGTGGGTCTAGGGTATCAGGTAGGGTGTTGGTGATATGATCCTAGACTAGTCTCTCAAAGCACTTCATGATGACAGAGCTGAGTGCTATGGAGCGATAGTAATTTAGTTCAATTACCTTTGTCCCTGTACCTAAGAAAGCAATGGTGGCCATCTTGAAGCAAGTGGGGACAACAGACTGGGATACGGAGAGATTGAATATATCTGTAAACACACTAGCCAGCTGGTCTGCGCATGCTCTGAGGATGCGGCTAGGAATGCCATCTGGGCCGGCAGCCTTGCGAGGGTTAACACGCTAAAATGACTTACTCACATCGGCCACAGAGAAGGAGAGCCCACAGTTCTTGATAGCGGGTCACTTCGGTGTTATTCTCAAAGCGAGCGAAGAAGGGGTTCAGCCTGTCTGGAAGCAAGACTTCAGTGTCCGCGACGTGGCTGGTTTTCCACGTACGTCTTGTGTCTGAGCCGTCGAACTGGGACTCAACTTTGTCCCTATACTGACATTTAGTCTGCTCCATTGCCTTGAGGAGGGAATAACCACACTGTTTGTATACTTCCATATTCCCAGTCTTCTTGCCTTGGTTAAATGCTGTGGTTCACGCTTACGTTTTGCGCAAAATGCTGTCATCTATCCACGGTTTCTGGTTGGGGTAGGTTTTAATGTAAAGGGTTAACCCTTTACACTCGTGGTAATTGGCCTACATGGATAGGTATAATTGAAATGTTTATTACAGAAAGCATATGAAAGGTGTGTGCACAATCATGGTAGCAATTGAAAGGGAACAGTTTGGAGATTATGGAAAAATGATTAGAACAAAGTTGAGGAGACAACGGTTCACCTGACAAAGGATTGAATCCAAACATTAGACTGTTGATTTATATGTGCATTTTTACATTTACTGTACTTTTCGCCGCATTTGTTGATAACGAAATCAGGAAATGCTTTGGATTCATTCACTACACAGAGCATGAAAAATGTGGAGTAGGTGCAACATAAGACAAAAAAATGCCAAGGGTTGAAGTGAGACGACTAACTAGTGTCTCAAAGTGACACACACTTCTCCAAAGTGTTCACAGTTCTTAAATCATTTCAATGCACTTTTATGACCCAAAGAAGAGCCTTCAACTATACTACTTTATTGTTGCTGTGCTGTTGAGGAACTAGAGCGAGCACACTTATGGTTGTTTTGTTTGGAACACCCTGCATCCCCGCCATCACACAATTACTGTTGTTGTTTATGCAGTCTAATAACAGGACATTATACATGGCAATCTGGGTCAGGTGGGCATCATTTGAAAGCTTGTTTTATTGCCAACGTGACTAGCTACGTTATAAAATACGATCTTGAAGTAATAGGCTTTCACAGGGCAATTCACAGAAACAGATGGTCATTTTTGCGTGCATAGAGAGGAGTCGTGAGTGATTCAGGTGCACAAACACAGGCTCAGTCTGTTCAGAACAACCCAGGGTGTGGCGCCATGTCTTCTTCTGACTGTACATCAAACATAGTGATCTTAAACATTGACACTGTATATGACATGAGTTTTATGATATGGAAATGTGAAGTGCACATTTGGACTGCTTGGTGTTTGGCTTGCTTGTGCAGTATGACATCAACGCGGTGTTTACTATAATCCTCGACGTCTCATCTTTAGAAAATAAATAGTCTTCATTTACAGCATTACTGCCTATTGTAGGGGGGATCTGGGCAACTTCTTGTTGTGCGTGGTGCTCAAGTTCAGAACGGTTGTCAGTCAAACCCGGCACAGTGGTGTGAAGGCGAGAGCCTGAGAGCTGACCTCATTTATAGCATGTTACTGTACAGCCACTGACCTGTAATTTAGGCGCTTATCAGTGCCCAAATCTGTCATTTTGTTTTACCTGTACACGGGTATGAGTGTTAAGGGATATGGTTTGGGATAAAATTTAATTTAATTTTTTTTTAAAACACTGAGAATGAACACCTTCGGAACCAGAGTCATGAGACCACTGCACCACCCGGGAGGCCCCTTGGCCTACACTCTTGCCTGCATGTACTACCTTTTGGTTACACTACTTGTATCTTTGCTTTCGATTTGTGTTTCTTTGCTTTCACTGCCAGTCCGCTAGTTTTGGAGTGACGGTTATTCTTCACAGGCTTATTTCATTTGCCTACTTAAGTAGATGGTCTGACGTCACCTCGTTTTATAGTTTCAGCTAACGTACTTCAAAATTGTCAGTCACGGGTCAATAATATACGGATATTACAAGCATGTCTATCTAATACATTTAATGACAAACCATCTAACTACTTAGGTAAACATATGAATTACCTGTTGCACAACATTCGGCGCAGTTGTTGCTAACTGCTTCGCTCTCGCTTTAAAATGATTTGCTTACAAGTTTTGGGGTTTTGAGGTCTTATTTTTGTTTACAATTCTATATATTTTGCTTTCAATTGTTTGGCTTTTGATTTCGACATCCATTATTTCACCCGTTCTGGAAAATATAATGTTTACATTCTCAACTTTATTTACCATGTTCACAATTTTATTTTATTTTGAATTCAATACATATGGCGTGAAATTGACCCCATACAGATACCCCCCCAAAACTACTTAGGTAGTACTTTAAAGTATTTGTACTTTACACCACTGCTGACTGCACACACACCATGCATGCAGACAAAGACACACACACGCACGTACATACACATGTACACACACACACCGCTTCACCCCTCGTGGCCATGCGTGCAGTGTGATCTCTCTGTCAACAGTGTCCCCGACCCCTGTCACACCACCGGTGTCACAACTTCTCATTAAATCACCCCTCCTCTCTATCCACCAAACTCCTGTCCTCCCTTTTCTCCCCCTCTCCTCTCCCCCAGCCAGTGTACGTGTATGTATGAATGTATGAATGAATGAATGAATGTCAGAGCTGGGTGTGTGGTTCATTTGCTTTGATCACGGAGTGATTAGGGTGCAACAACGAGGGGTGAGAGACAAAACAGATAATGGAATGGCACCCTATGCCCCCTGGCATCTCTTTCTCTCTCTCTTTCTCTATCTCTCTGTCTCTCTCGCTCTGTCTCTCTCTCTCTCTCTCTCTCTCTGTCTCTATCTCTCTGTCTCTCTCTGTCTCTCTCCCTCCCCCCACACAAATCGACGCACACCATGGTTGGGCTCAATTTGAATCAAAGGTAGTCAATTCAGGGAGTGATTTGAATGTAAAATTCAGACATTTAAAACTTTTGAAATAAATAGCTTCTACTTTTCAGTTTATTGACAAGTCATTGAAAATGAATGCCCTTTTTTAAATTATTGAATTGTAATTTTTGTTAACTTCCTGAATTGACTACCTTCACTTCGAATTGAGCCCAATCCTGACACACACATACAGTGCATTCAGAAAGTATTCAGACCCCCTCCCTTTTTCAACATTTTGATACGTTACAGCCTTATTCTAAAATGTAGGAAATATTTTTTCTTCTTCATCAATCTATACACAATACCCCATAATGACAAAGCAAATGTATTATGTATTAAAACTTAAACACAAAAATACCGTATTTATATAAATATTAAGACCCTTTGCTTTGAGACTCAATTGAGCTCAGGGGCATCCTGTTTCCATTGATCATCCTCGAGACGTTTCTACAACTTTAAGTCAACCTGTGGTAAATTCAATTGATTGGACATGATTTGGAAAGGCACACACCTGTCTTTATAAGGTCCCGCAGTTGACAGTGCATGTTAGAGCAAAAACCAAGCCATGAGGTTTAAGGAATTTTCCGTAGAGCTCCGAGACAGGATTGTGTCGAGGCACAGAACTGGGGAAGGGTACCAAAACAATTCTGCAGAATTGAAGATCACCAAGAACACAGTGGCCTCCATCATGGAAGAAGTTTGGAACCACAAAGAGTCTTCTTAGAGCTGGCCACCCGGTCAAACTGAGCAATCGGGGGAGAAGGTCCTTGGTCAGGGAGGTGACCAAGAACCAAATGCTCCCTCTGACAGAGCTCCAGAGTTCCTCTGTAGAGATGGGAGAACCTTCCAGAAGGACAACCATCTCTGCAGCACTCCACCAATCACTCCTTTATGGTAGAGTGGCCAGACGGAAGCCAGTCTTCAGTAAAATGAACATGACAGGCAGCTTGGAGTTTGTCTGATGAAACCAAGATTGAACTCTTTGGCCTGAATGCCAAGCGTCACGTCTGGAGGAAACCTGGCACCATCCCTTCGGTGAAGCGTGGTGTTGTTAGCATCATGCTGTTGGAATGTCTTTCAGCTGCAAGGACAGGGAGACTAGTCAGGATCGTGGGAAAGATGAACGGAGCAAAGAACAGAGAGATCCTTGATGAAAATCTGCTCCAGAGTGCTCAGCACCTCAGACTGGGGCGAAGGTTCACTTTCCAACTGGGCAATGCAGGAGTGGCTTCGGGACAAGTCTCTTAATGTCCTTGAGTGGCCCAGCCAGAGTCCAGACTTGAACCCAATCGAACATCTCTGGAGAGACCTGAAAATAACTGTGCAGCGACGCATCCCATCCAACCTGACAAAGCTTGAGAGGATCTGCAGAGAAGAAAAGGAAAAACTCCCCAAATACAGGTGTGACAAGCTTGTAGCGCCATCCCCAAGAAGACTCAAGACTGTAATCGCTGCCAAATGTGCTTCAACAAAGTACTGAGTAAAGGGTCTGAATACTTATGTAAATGTATATTTATGTTCTTTATTTTTAATACCTTTCCAAAAAATTATAAAAACCTGTTTTTGCTTTGTCATTATGGGATATTGGGTGTAGATTGATGAGGATTTAAAGAAAAAAACATTTAGAATAAGGCTGTAATGTAACAGTATGGAAAACGTCAAGGGGTCTGAATACTCTCCAAATGCACTGTGTACTCTGTACACACACACTACACTAAAACATTTATTCTACCGGCCACGTAAAGCCATGTTTTGACATATGAGAACATGAAACACAATCAAATATTCAATACCTTCTATACTGAGTACATGAAACACAATCAAATATTCAATACCTTCCATACGGAGTACGTTGAACACAGTCAAATGTTCAATACCTTCCATACTGAGTACATGAAACACATTAAAACAATTCACTCTATCCTGCCGTTCAGCCAGCCAACACTGTTCATTATGAAAATGACATCCGGAAGAGCAGTACTATGTGTGGGTGTCCCCCAACCAACCCATTAGAGGTAGCTTAAGTAAAGCATAGAGTGGTAGAATTTAGAATAACAGGGTGTTTAGTGCAGTAAAGAAGTTCCCTGATGGTGATGTCCTGATAAGACAGGGTAGTGTTGTGATGGTGATGGTAGGGTAGGTGATGTAGCAGAGCATCATGTATTATGGGGACGCTGATCTGCGTGCAGGTCCATGGATGCAGATACATGTACCTTGTGTGTGTGTGTAGGGATGTACAATAGGTGTGTGTGAGGGTGTCCTTTGGATGTCTGTGTGTGTGAATTTTTGGTGGGTTAGCCACCTTTTGAGAGATGTGAGAACAAGTGTGTGGTGTGGGTTAATGTGTCTTATTAATACTTGTAGTGTGTGTGTGTGTGTGTGTGTGTGTGTGTCTGGGGCACCTTGCTGACTGCAGCATCCTGTCTACCTGTGTGTTGGTCCCCCTGCACTACAGGAGCACAGGTGCGTGACGCGTCCTTCGCTTTAATGTGCCATCAATCTCTCCCACTGGAAACACGCCAGAGCACTCCCCGCACAACATGCACACGGTATACACACACATGGTACACACCCTTTACTCACTTCAAGGATGCACACAGAGACATAGACAGGGTGTACACACATATGCAGGACACACACACACACACACAGGGCGTACATGCACGTGTATCAACACACGCACCCCTGCCAGGCAGGCATGCACACACTTAGCTAAGTATTTGTGGGGAATGAGAGGAAAGCTTATTGGAAGACAAGATGTTCTAAGGACTCGTAAAATGAACGTCCTGAGAGCATCCTAAAAAGGTCCTGACATGGTCTCGGTGATGTCCTGGGAACTAGACGAAGGTCCCCCAGAGAACATTCCCCTAGGACCATCACACAACGTCATAAGGACTAGTAAAATGAAGGTCCTAAAAAGGTCCTGACATGGTCCTCAGAGATGTCCTGGGAACTTACAGGGAACTAGACAAAGGTCTCCCTGAGAACATTCCCCTAGGACCATCACATGATGTCCTAAGGACTAGTAAAATGATCGTCCTGAGAACATCCTAAAAAGGTCCTGACATGGTCCTTATAAAAATATATTAAGTGTCCTATTAATATATTAAGTGTCCTGGGAACTTACAGGGAACTAGACAAAGGTCACCGAAAGAACGTTCTCTTGGAACCATCAAACAATGTTTTTAGAATGTTCTCAGAACGTCAGAGGGATAACATCACGCTGAAAACCCTTAACGTCTTATGGCTGGGGGCAGTATTGAGTAGCTTGGATGAATAAGGTGCCCAGAGTAAACTGCCTGCTACTCAGTCCCAGTTGCTAAGATATGCATATTATTAGTAGATTTGGATGGAAAACACTCTGAAGTTTCTAAAACTGTTTGAATGATGTCTGTGAGTATAACAGAACTCATATGGCAGGCAAAACCTGAGAAAAAATCCAACCAGGAAGTGGGAAATCTGAGGTTGGTCGTTTTTCAACTTATTCCCTATTGAAGACACAGTGGGATATTGATCATGTTGCACTTTCTAAGGCTTCCACTAGACGTCAACAGTCTTTAGAACCTTGTTTGGGGCTTCTACTGTGAAGGGGGGCCGGAAGAGAGGGGAATGAGTCTGCCAGAATGCCTTGAGCTCGTAACGCTCATTCATGTGAGAGCGAGCTCTGTTCCATCTCAATTCTACAGACAAAGGAATTCTCCGGTTGGAACATTATTGAAGATTTATGTTAAAAACATCCTAAAGATTGATTCTATACATCGTTTGACATGTTTCTACAGACTGGAACGGAACTTTTTGACATTTCGTCTGCTCCTAGTGAACGCGCTCCGTGAGTTTGGATTTGTTTACAAAACGCGCGAACAAAAGTATTTATTTGTACATAAATGGACATTATCGAACAAAACAAACATTTATTGTGGAACTGGGATTCTTGGGAGTGCATTCTGATGAAGATCATCAAAGGTTAGTGAATATTTATAATTTTATTTCTGACTTCTGTTGACTGCACAATATGGCGGATTTCTTTTTGGCTTGTTTGGTCTCTGAGCGCCGTATTCTGATTATTGCATGATTTGCTTTTTCCGTAAAGCTTTTTTGAAATCTGACACAGCGGTTGCATTAAGGAGAAGTTTATCTAAAGTTCCATGTATAACACTTGTATTTTCATCAACATTTATTATGAGTATTTCTGTAAATTCATGTGGCTCTCTGCAAAATCACCGGATGTTTTTGGAACTACTGAACATAACGCGCCAATGTATACTGAGATTTTTTAAATATAAATATGAACTTTATCAAACAAAACATACATGTATTGTGTAGCATGAAGTCCTATGAGTGTCATCTGATGAAGATCATCAAAGGTTAGTGATTAATTCTATCTCTATTTCAGATTTTTGTGACTGCTCTCTTTGGCTGGAAAAATGGCTGTGTTTTTCTGTGACTTGGCTCTGACCTAACATAATCAGTTGTGGTGCTTTCGCCGTAAAGCCTATTTGAAATCGGACACTGTGGTGGGATTAACAAGAAGTGTATCTTTAAAATGGTGTGAAATACTTCTATGTTTGAGGAATTTTAATTATGGGATTTCTGTTGTTTTGAATTTGGCGCCCTGCACTTTCACTGGCTGTTTCACTGGCTGTCATATCGATCCCGTTAGCGGGATCTCAGCCCTAAGAATTAAGGGACCTAATGGGAACATCGCAGAATGTCCTCAGGACGTTCCCTGTTCGCTGGGTTTAATTCAACAGAAACAGTAGAGATGGAGAGGAGGAGAAGTAATAACGGGACATATGACAGCTAATCATCACTTATTGTATGAATAGAGAGTAGCCAAACAGATAGAAATAGAAAATGTGGAGCTTCGGTTAATGTTGTATTTATACATTATAATGCTGATTTTAAATGGTGGATTTTTTTGCCATTCAATTTGAACCCATTGATGTTGATATTCTTTAGTTTATTTCATATTAAAAAAACATGTGTTTTGACATCAATCAAAGAGAACGTCCCCCAAAATCCTTTCCATATCAACATCAAACCAAAGGACAAGCATGATAGCAAAAGCTTTCCAACAACATGGAGTTCAGTCTGCACACCACTCCAGTAAACCCCCCGGACAGAATTAAACCTCTACAAGCACTAAAAATGAGTAGCAATGAAAAGGAGACACTGCAGTGACCAGCTCTAATCCAATATAAATGGAACTGTTTCAGTTTACTGGTCGTTCACTCTCCAAATCAAATCACAAAATGGAGGCTTCTCTGCCAAGGGCTGTTCACTGCTCCTGTAAGGAACAAGGACTGTGTGGCAATGCTCCATATGGATAGCAGAGAGGAGAGAACGGAGAGGCCCGGTCCGAATCACACCAGAACTATGTTCTGCGGTCCAGGCTACGGAAGGGTTCTATCCAAGCCAACCCAGGCTTAACAGGCCCCTGTTGAAGTCAGAGATGGGTAGAAATCAGAGGTGGCCACCACAGGTTAAAAAGTGGTGTGGCAAAAAATGTGTATGTGTCTTTTCGGGGGCCTGGAGTTTTTCTTGATCTCTTAACCTGGTATCCCTATGGTAAAACTCTGGGGCCCTTTCCTAGGCTATGACAGGGTTCAACACTAACTTTTTTTCTCACTGGCCCAGTTGGCCAAAAATCAACTGGGCCGAACATAACTTCTACTGGTCCAGACTTGGTTGGGGGTCATGCAGGGCCTATAGGTTGCTTTCTCTCTTAATGCAGATATTATAAACAGGCTTTATTTGGTTATTGTGATATGCATTAAACAGCTGTCTAATATACAGTAATTAAGAAAAGTAAGTCATTGATCTATTCTTTAGAATTACATTGCATTAACTGCATTCATTTTTGTTTATAAAGTATGCCATTTTGAGAGTATTTGTTTTACATCTCAAAATAAGACTTTGCCCATTTCAGAAAATGTCATTCAGAAAGAGATATTGACCTGGCTACAGTAGGCTCGACGTTAGTGTATTTTTTATAGATTTCTTTTTGCACACTATAAACAGTGGCCAGGATATTGTTAGTAATGTATTGAAAGTATTGTGGTGGCACCACACCACTGGGGAAAATGCTGTCTTGCTACACGTTTTCCAGCGTCTCTAGTAGAAATAGCCAGGTTGAAACCGAATGGACTGGAGTGCAGTGAGCCAAAGCAGAGATCCAACAGAAGGGTTTATGAACATACAGCTGGTTCGTTTACAATTGGGCAATGCCTAGCTAACAAACATCAGGGTGACAGATAAAAGCTCGCACAGTCACATACATATTCTATATTGGACATAGACACTGACTAAGCCAGGGCCATGAGCCTGTAAGAGAGCTCTCATTTACTCCTCAGAGGAGCAGTAGATGAGACAGAAATTGTGTGTGTCTCAAGAGGTATTGTTGTGCTTTAAAAACATCTTAAATGTATCTAAATGTAATCTTCTCAATCCCCCAAAGTAATGATTTATCACGAGAGGGCTATAAACAATAATGCTGCATAATCCAAGAAAGTTGAAACTGTAGTATTTTTAATGAATTGATGTGCAAATTATGGTGGAAAATAAGTATTTGGTCAATAACAAAAGTTTATCTCAATACTTTGTTATATACCCTTTGTTGGCAATGACAGAGGTCAAACGTTTTCTGTAAGTCTTCACAAGGTTTTCACACACTGTTGCTGGTATTTTGGCCCATTCCTCCATGCAGATCTCCTCTAGAGCAGTGATATTTTGGGGCTGTTGCTGGGCAACACGGACTTTCAACTCCCTCCAAAGATTTCCTATGGGTTGAGATCTGGAGACTGGCTAGGCCACTCCAGGACCTTGAAATGTTTCTTACGAAGCCACTCCTTCATTGCCCGGGCGGTGTGTTTGGGATCATTGTCATGCTGAAAGACCCAGCCACGTTTCATCTTCAATGCCCTTGCTGATGGAATGAGGTTTTCACTCACAATCTCACGATACATGGCCCCTTCATTCTTTCCTTTACACGGATCAGTCGTCCTGGTCCCTTTGCAGAAAAACAGCCCCAAAGCATGATGTTTCCACCCCCATGCTTCACAGTAGGTATGGTATTCTTTGGATGCAACTCAGCATTCTTTGTCCTCCAAACACGACGAGATGAGTTTTTACCAAAAAGTTATATTTTGGTTTCATCTGACCATATGACATTCTCCCAATCTTCTTCTGGATCATCCAAATGCTCTCTAGCAAACTTTAGACGGGCCTGGACATGTACTGGCTTATGCAGGGGGACACGTCTGGCACTGCAGGATTTGAGTCCCTGGTGGCGTAGTGTGTTATTGATGGTAGGCTTAGTTACATTGGTCCCAGCTCTCTGCAGGTCATTCACTAGGTCCCCTCGTGTTGTTCTGGGATTTTTGCTCACCGTTCTTGTGATCATTTTGACCCCACGGGGTGAGATCTTGCATGGAGCCCCAGATCGAGGGAGATTATCAGTGGTCTTGTTTGTCTTCCATTTCCTAATAATTGCTCCCACAGTAGATTTTTTCAAACCAAGCTGCTTACCTTTGCAGATTCAGTCTTCCCAGCCTGGTGCAGGTCTACAATTTAGTTTCTGGTGTCCTTTGACAGCTCTTTGGTCTTGGCCATAGTGGAGTTTGGAGTGTGACTGTTTGAGGTTGTGGACAGGTGTCTTTTATACTGATAACAAGTTCAAACAGGTGCCATTAATACAGGTAAGGAGTGGAGGACAGAGGAGCCTCTTAAAGAAGAAGTTACAGGTCTGTGAGAGCCAGAAATCTTGCATGTTTGTAGGTGACCAAATACTTATTTTCCACCATAATTTGCAAATAAATTCATAAAAAATCCTACAATGTGATTTTCTGTATTTATTTCCAAATTTTGTCTGTCATAGTTGAAGTGTACCTATGATGAAAATGACAGGCCTCTCTCATCTTTTTAAGTGGGAGAACTTGCACGATTGGTGGCTGACTAAATACTTTTTTGCCCCACTGTATATTCAGCTGAGAGGGAATCAGTAGATGGTCTGATTAAAGCATGCAAGGACAGACTGAGCCTGACCTCTACCGAGAGGTCACCACACAGAGAGATGGAAGGAAGGAGAGAGAGTGGTGTTAGTTTGTTTTGGGGTTAGAGAGATAAAGAGAGGGGGTAGAGAAGAGAGAGAACGAGAGGTGTCTTTGCGCAAGGGATTGCAGTTGAAGAGAGGAACAGGAGGATATAAAAAAGAAAGTAAGAAAATGGGGCCATGACAACATGAAATCGGGGTCGTGGGAATCAAGTTTTTTGAACATGAATGCGGGATCGTGGGAATCAAGTGTTTTGAACATGAAATCGGGGTGGTGGGAATCATGTGCTTTGAACCTGCAGTGTAGGAGTGGAATCACGTGTTTTGAACATGCAGTGTAGGAGTGGAATCACGTGTTTTGAACAAGAAAATGGGGTCGTGGGAATCACGTGTTTTGAACATGCAGTGTAGGAGTGGAATCACGTTTTTTCAACATGAAAACGGGGTCGTGGGAATCGTGTGTTTTCAACATTGAAACGGAATCACGTGTTTTGAACATGCAGTGTAGGAGTGGATTCACGTGTTTTGAACAAGAAAATGGGGTCGTGGGAATCACGTGTTTTGAACATGCAGTGTAGGAGTGGAATCACGTTTTTTCAACATGTAGTGTAGGAGTGAAATCACGTGTTTTGAACATGTAGTGTAGGAGTGGAATCACGTGTTTTGAACATGTAGTGTAGGAGTGAAATCACGTGTTTTGAACATGTAGTGTAGGAGTGGAATCACGTGTTTTGAACATGCAGTGTAGGAGTGGAATCACGTGTTTTGAACATGCAGTGTAGGAGTGGAATCACGTGTTTTGAACATGCAGTGTAGGAGTGGAATCACGTGTTTTGAACATGCAGTGTAGGAGTGGAATCACGTGTTTTGAACATGCAGTGTAGGAGTGGAATCACGTGTTTTGAACATGCAGTGTAGGAGTGGAATCACGTGTTTTGAACATGCAGTGTAGGAGTGGAATCACGTGTTTTGAACATGCAGTGTAGGAGTGAAATCACGTGTTTTGAACATGTAGTGTAGGAGTGGAATCACGTGTTTTGAACATGCAGTGTAGGAGTGGAATCACGTGTTTTGAACATGCAGTGTAGGAGTGGAATCACGTGTTTTGAACATGTAGTGTAGGAGTGGAATCACGTGTTTTGAACATGCAGTGTAGGAGTGGAATCACGTGTTTTGAACATGCAGTGTAGGAGTGGAATCACGTGTTTTGAACATGCAGTGTAGGAGTGGAATCACGTGTTTTGAACATGCAGTGTAGGAGTGGGAAACCTCTCCTGTAGTTACACCTAGTGTACAACACATTTATCCCTCCAAAGTGTTTTTACTCTATTTAAGAGTGGGTCTGGGTAAGTTTGGGTGAGATTGACTGTGTTGAGTCTGTTTGGTATGAGGTAGACATTGTTGGGTCAGTTTGGGTGAGAGACTGTGTTGAGTCTGTTTGGTATGAGGTAGACATTGTTGGGTCAGTTTGGGTGAGATTCACTGTGTTGAGTCTGTTTGGTATGAGGTAAACATTGTTGGGTCAGTTTGGGTGAGATTGACTGTGTTGAGTCTGTTTGGTATGAGGTAGACATTGTTGGGTCAGTTTGGGTGAGATAGACTGTGTTGAGTCTGTTTGGTATGAGGTAGACATTGTTGGGTCAGCTTGGGTGAGATAGACTGTGTTGAGTCTGTTTGGTATGAGGTAGACATTGTTGGGTCAGTTTGGGTGAGATTGACTGTGTTGAGTCTGTTTGGTATGAGGTAAACATTGTTGGGTCAGTTTGGGTGAGATTGACTGTGTTGAGTCTGTTTGGTATGAGGTAGACATTGTTGGGTCAGCTTGGGTGAGATAGACTGTGTTGAGTCTGTTTGGTATGAGGTAAACATTGTTGGGTCAGTTTGGGTGAGATTGACTGTGTTGAGTCTGTTTGGTATGAGGTAGACATTGTTGGGTCAGTTTGGGTGAGATTGACTGTGTTGAGTCTGTTTGGTATGAGGTAGACATTGTTGGGTCAGTTTGGGTGTGATAGACTGTGTTGAGTCTTTTTGCCAGTGTGTTATTGTCTCTCTGAATGTGTGTGAGTCTGGGTGAGATAGACTGTGTTGAGTCTGTTTGGTATGAGGTAGACATTGTTGGGTCAGTTTGGGTGAGATTGACTGTGTTGAGTCTGTTTGGTATGAGGTAAACATTGTTGGGTCAGTTTGGGTGAGATTGACTGTGTTGAGTCTGTTTGGTATGAGGTAGACATTGTTGGGTCAGCTTGGGTGAGATAGACTGTGTTGAGTCTGTTTGGTATGAGGTAAACATTGTTGGGTCAGTTTGGGTGAGATTGACTGTGTTGAGTCTGTTTGGTATGAGGTAGACATTGTTGGGTCAGTTTGGGTGAGATTGACTGTGTTGAGTCTGTTTGGTATGAGGTAGACATTGTTGGGTCAGTTTGGGTGTGATAGACTGTGTTGAGTCTTTTTGCCAGTGTGTTATTGTCTCTCTGAATGTGTGTGAGTCTGGGTGAGATAGACTGTGTTGAGTCTGTTTGGTATGAGGTAGACATTGTTGGGTCAGTTTGGGTGAGATTGACTGTGTTGAGTCTGTTTGGTATGAGGTAAACATTGTTGGGTCAGTTTGGGTGAGATTGACTGTGTTGAGTCTGTTTGGTATGAGGTAGACATTGTTGGGTCAGCTTGGGTGAGATTGACTGTGTTGAGTCTGTTTGGTATGAGGTAGACATTGTTGGGTCAGTTTGGGTGTGATAGACTGTGTTGAGTCTTTTTGCCAGTGTGTTATTGTCTCTCTGAATGTGTGTGAGTCTGGGGGAGATATTGACTTTTTGTCAGGTGCTGTTTCGCTCAGGTATGCTAGATAACTCACCACCAGGGACCCGAACATCATCCTTTCCCCGTCGCTACCCCCCTCTCCCTTCAGCCTTAACTTCCTACTTCACTTTCAACTTCACTGTTACTTTCAATGTCTCTATTTAAAGTTGCATTTTGAGGGAAGTATTTGGGGATGGGAAATGGGAGAGAGCACGCACACGCACAGGCACACACACACACACACACACCCTTTCACATCTGTGAGAGATACTGTAGGAGCCAGAGAGACTTGGGTACTGCCCCCATCCATTTAGCAGGAAGCTGCTGTGAGTTTGCTAATTTGTTTAAATCAAATGTTATTGGTCACACACACATGGTTAGCAGATGTTATCGGTCACACACACATGGTTAGCAGATGTTATTGGTCACACACACATGGTTTGCAGATGTTATTGGTCACACACACATGGTTAGCATATGTTATTGGTCAAACACACATGGTTAGCAGATGTTATTGGTCACACACACATGGTTAGCAGATGTTATTGGTCACACACACATGGTTAGCAGATGTTATTGGTCACACACACATGGTTAGCAGATGTTATTGGTCACACACACATGGTTAGCAGATGTTATTGGTCACACACACATGGTTAGCAGATGTTATTGGTCACACACACATGGTTAGCAGATGTTATTGGTCACACACACATGGTTAGCAGATGTTATTGGTCACACACACACATGGTTAGCAGATGTTATTGCGAGTGTAGCGAAATGCTTGTGCTTTCTAGTTCCGACAGTGCAGTAATATCTAACAAGTGATCTAACAATTCCACAATAAATACCTAATACACACAAATTTAAGTAAACTAATGGAATACGAGTATGTACAGTGCATTGCGAAAGTATTCGGCCCCCTTGAACTTTGCGACCTTTTGCCACATTTCAGGCTTCAAACAAAGATATAAAACTGTATTTTTTTTGTGAAGAATCAACAACAAGTGGGACACAATCATGAAGTGGAACAACATTTATTGGATATTTCAAACTTTTTTAACAAATCAAAAACTGAAAAATTGGGCGTGCAAAATTATTCAGCCCCTTTACTTTCAGTGCAGCAAACTCTCTCCAGAAGTTCAGTGAGGATCTCTGAATGATCCAATGTTGACCTAAATGACTAATGATGATAAATACAATCCACCTGTGTGTAATCAAGTCTCCGTATAAATGCACCTGCACTGTGATAGTCTCAGAGGTTGTGTCCCACTTGTTGTTGATTCTTCACAAAAAAATACAGTTTTATATCTTTATGTTTGAAGCCTGAAATGTGGCAAAAGGTTGCAAAGTTCAAGGGGGCCGAATACTTTCGCAATGCACTGTACATATAAATATATGGATGAGCGATGACCGAGCAGCATAGGCAATATGTAATAGATGGTATAGAATACAGTATATACATATGAGATGAGTAATGAAAGATATGTAAACATTATTAAAGTGGCATTATTAAAGTGACTAGTGATCCATTTATTAAAATGGACAATGATTTGAAGTCTGTATGTTGGCAGCAGCCTCTCTGTGTTGGTGATGGCTGTTTAACAGTCTGATGGCCTTGAGATTGAAGTTCTTTTTCAGTCTCTCAGTCCCAGCTTTGATGCACCTGTACTGACCTCGCCTCCTGGATGGTAGCGGGTGAACAGGCAGTGGCTCGGGTAGTTGTTGTCCTTGATCTTTTTGGCCATCCTGTGACATTGGGTGCAGTACTGTAGGTGTCCTGGAGGGCAGGTGGTTTGCCCCTGGTGATGCATTGTGCAGACCGCACCACCCTCTGGAGATCCCTGCGGCTATGTGTGGTGCAGTTGCCGTACCAGGCGGTGATGCAGCCCGACAGGATGCGCTCAATTGTGCATCTGTAAAGTTTGTGAGGGTTTTAGGTGCTGTTGCACCTTCTTCACCACACTGTCTGTCAGTTGGTCTGTGATGTGTACACCGAGGAACTTAACTTTCCACACTACTGTCCTGTCCATGTGGATAAGGGGGTGCTCCCTGTGTTGTTTCCTGAAGTCCACGATCATCTCCTTTGTTTTGTTGACGTTGAGTGAGAGGTTGTTTTCCTCACAGCAAACTCCGAGTGCCCTCACCTCCTTCCTGTAGGCCGCCTCGTCGTTGTTGTTATTCAAGCCTACTACTGTTGTGTCATCTGCAAATGATTGAGTTGGAGGCGTGCATGGCCACGTAGTCATGGGTGAACAGGAAGTACAGGAGGGGTTGAGCATGCAGATGTTGTTTCCTACTTTCACCACCTGGGGGCGGCCCGTCTGGAAGTCCATGACCCAGTTGCACAGGGCGGGTTTCAGACCCAGGGCCTCAAGCTTAATGATGAGCTTGGAGGGTACTATGGTGTTGAATGCTGAGCTGTAGTCAATGAACAGCAATCTTACATAGGTATTCCTCTTGTCCAGAGTGATGGCGTGTGTGATGGCGATTGCGTCATCTGTGGACCTATTGGGGCGGTAAACAAATTGGAGTCTGTCTAGGGTGACAGGTAGGGTGGAGGTGATATGATCCTTGACTAGTCTCTCAAAGCACTTCATGATGACGGAAGTGAGCGCTACAGGGTGATAGTCATTTAGTTAGTTACTTTTGTCTTCTTGGGTACAGGAACAATGGTTGCCCTCTTGAAGCATGTGGGGACAGCAGACTGGGATAGGGAGAGATTGAATCTGCCCGTAAACACACCAGCCAGCTGGCCTGCAGGATAGGATGGAGGGTTACGTGGCCCACGGCTTGGGAAACACCTACCTCGGTTTTTTAGGTGAGTGAGTGAGAGTGAGAGAGTGAGTGAGAGAGTGAGAGAGAGAGAGTGAGAGAGAGAGAGAGAGAGAGAGAGAGAGATGTAGTGTGCAAAGCTTGCATGCTTGTGTCGCATGCAGTGGTTTTCAGAGTGAGTCGTGAGTGAAGGATGTATGGGGACAGTACAGTGAGACGTAGGGCTGGTGGACAGGACACCCTCTGAGAGTGACAGTGACCCTCCTGTTAAACTCTGTTGTTGTATTATGTGGATTTTATTGTGGTAGGAGGAGGCTGGCGCCTCAGCAACATATGGGCTGTGTTTATTGTTGGATTTCATGAGAATGGATGCCATTTTAGTTTGTTTTTTTTAATTCGTACCTGTTTCTTTCTTTTCCTATCCTCTCCCCCCTGTCCCCCTCTCTCTCTCTCAAAAGAAAGCTTTTACTCTGTTAAAATAGTCCAACTCCTCTCTCCTTATCTAACTGCTAAAGGGCTTTGACTTCAACAGTAATTACTAAAACACTGCATCCCGCCCGCACACAATTAAAATACTACATTGGAAGGATTACGGAGTTCACCATTTCTCCAATTAAACACAGAAAGAGAGAGAGGGTGAATAGAGAGAGAGAGAGAAGAGGGAAATAGAATAATAAGAAGGGGAGAACAGAGAAGTCGATCACCTTATTGAAAATCCCCCCTCCTCCATCCACAACCCCCTCTCCTCTCCTCTAAAACACCATTTTTATGTACACACACAACTCTAGGGACCGGAGGGTGGAAGCAATTACTATTGTTTCCCCTCTTATTGCATGATGGTAATGATTAGAGTGATGATGATCATTATTGCTATACACTACATGTTCTGGGGGGATGCACTAGCTCTGGCAACCCTCCATGCACTGCTCTGCTCGAGGGGGTTGCCAGATGCTTGGAAAACTCCCCATTTAACAGTAACTGGCTACCAGCTGCCAGTCTAAAAAGGCTGAAGCATTACAGCATCAGAACCATGGGGGTTGCCAGATGCTTTTCTCCGGAAAAGAGTCCTACTAAATAGACTTTAAGAGATGACACAAGCCTGTGTGAGTGGATAGTTGTGTGATACAGTATCCAACCTGGCAACCCCAGGTTTTGCTGCAGAGAAACTAAAGACACGACAATAATGAGTGAGCCACTAACACAGAGAGAGAATGAGAGGGAGGGAGAGGGAGAGAATAAAAGGGGGATGAAAGGATGGAGAAGGAAGCACCTACTGCAACCGTAAACCATGGGGTTAGCCTTGCTGGTTGGGGATGAGAGAGAGAAAGAGACCACACCACTGCTCCCCCTGTCTCCCTTTGTGGTATACTCACTACAGACCACACTGGAATAGGATAACAGTAGTTTGGTTCAGCGGCCAGGATCCAAAACCACACAACCACCATTACCAAAGCAGCAACTGAACAATATGCAATCATCATGCGAACAATAACAGTTGATTTGGCCCTGGATGAACATTCTGTCTGTCTGTCTGTAGTTGTTTTTGTCAGGGTGCCACTGTTGATTTGTGCAGTTTGAGATGATTATGCTGAAGGTGGGAACACTCGGTGTACAAATGAATGGAGGAAATAATTAAGACTAACATTTCAATTTTTCACTGCTTGTTGTTAGAGCTGATTGCAGGGCTGTCGACAAGTTGAGGGAATGATTGGTGTGTGTTTCTGTGTGTGTGCATGCACTGATTGTGCGTGTGTGTGTGTTCGAGCATGTGTTTGTGTGTGTGCATGCACTGACTGTGCATGTGTGTGTGTGCGAGCGTGTGTTTGTGTGTGTGCACTGACTGTTCTTGAGTGTGTAGTGTTGGGGTGTGAATTAATTGAGGAAAGAATCCGAGATAGAGAGAGAGAGAGTCCCAGCAAATCAGATGAATTAAAGAGTATTGATGCATGAGATTAGATTGGGAGACTATGGTATAAAGGATATGATTACACAGTACGGAAAGTGAGAGAGCGAGAGAGCGAGAGAGAGAGAGAGAGAGAAGGAGAGAGAGGGAGAGAGAGAGGGAGGGAAGAAGAAGAAGAAGAAGAAAAAGAGAGAGGGAGAGAGAGGGAAGGAGAAAGAGAGAGAAAGAGAGCGAGGGGGAAGGAGAAGGACACAGAAAAGGAGAGAGCGAGGGAAGGAGAAGAGAGAGAGAGTGAGAACACACCCATGTCCCACAACTGCACTGCTCCTCCATCATTGAGAGAGATAAATTCACCTAGCTGGAGAGAGACATGGTGGAGCTCAGAGAGCTAGTCCACACACTCCAGACACACAAAACAGACCAGCACAACATCACCCCACACTACATTACCCAGAGGGCTGAAGGTGGAGATAGATGGCTGTCTGAGAGAGCTGGCTGCTCTCCGGTCTGAGGTGAGAGAACTTATGGCACAGAACACACAGCCCATCTAACAACACTGAAGAAGGAGAGAAAGGAACACATGGCACAGCTAACAGCACTACAGGAGGAGAGAGGGAAACACATGGCACAGCTAACAGCACTGCAGGAGGAGAGAGAGGAACACATGGCACAGCTAACAGCACTGAAAGAAGAGAGAGAAACACATGACACAGCTAACAGCACTGCAGGAGGAGAGAGAGGAACACATGGCACAGCTAACAGCACTACAGGAGGAGAGAGGCAAACACATGGCACAGCTAACAGCACTACAGGAGGAGAGAGAGGAACACATGGCACAGCTAACAGCACTGAAAGAAGAGAGAGAAACACATGACACAGCTAACAACACTGAAGGAGGAGAGAGAGGAACACATGACACAGCTAACAGCACTACAGGAGGAGAGAGAGAAACACACGGCACAGCTAACAGCACTACAGGAGGAGAGAGAGAAACCCATGGCACAGCTAACAGCAATGGGACAAGAGAGAAGCACATGACACAGCTAACAGCACTACAGGAGGAGAGAGAGGAACACATGGCACAGCTAACAACACTGAAAGAAGAGAGAGAAACACATGGCACAGCTAACAGCACTGCAGGAGGAGTGAGGAACACATGACACAGCTAACAGCACTGCAGGAGGAGAGAGAAACACATGGCACAGCTAACAGCACTGCAGGCTGAGAGAGAGAAACACAGGAGGTGCGACAATCAACCACTCATGAGAGAGCTAGCCATCCCCACAGAGAAGTCAAAAGAACAGCCCACTTCAGACCTCTCCCTCAGCCTTAACAAGAAGAAGAATCAACAACAAGTGGGACACAATCATGAAGTGGAACGACATTTATTGGATATTTCAAACTTTTTTAACAAATCAAAAACTGAAAAATTGGGCGTGCAAAATTATTCAGCCCCTTTACTTTCAGTGCAGCAAACTCTCTCCAGAAGTTCAGTGAGGATCTCTGAATGATCCAATGTTGACCTAAATGACTAATGAGGATAAATACAATCCACCTGTGTGTAATCAAGTCTCCGTATAAATGCACCTGCACTGTGATAGTCTCAGAGGTCCGTTAAAAGCGCAGAGAGCATCATGAAGAACAAGGAACACACCAGGCAGGTCCGAGATACTGTTGTGAAGAAGTTTAAAGCCGGATTTGGATACAAAAAGATTTCCCAAGCTTTAAACATCCCAAGGAGCACTGTGCAAGCGATAATATTGAAATGGAAGGAGTATCAGACCACTGCAAATCTACCAAGACCTGGCCGTCCCTCTAAACTTTCAGCTCATACAAGGAGAAGACTGATCAGAGATGCAGCCAAGAGGCCCATGATCACTCTGGATGAACTGCAGAGATCTACAGCTGAGGTGGGAGACTCTGTCCATAGGACAACAATCAGTCGTATATTGCACAAATCTGGCCTTTATGGAAGAGTGGCAAGAAGAAAGCCATTTCTTAAAGATATCCATAAAAAGTGTTGTTTAAAGTTTGCCACAAGCCACCTGGCAGACACACCAAACATGTGGAAGAAGGTGCTCTGGTCAGATGAAACCAAAATTGAACTTTTTGGCAACAATGCAAGACGTTATGTTTGGCGTAAAAGCAACACAGCTGAACACACCATCCCCACTGTCAAACATGGTGGTGGCAGCATCATGGTTTGGGCCTGCTTTTCTTCAGCAGGGACAGGGAAGATGGTTAAAATTGATGGGAAGATGGATGGAGCCAAATACAGGACCATTCTGGAAGAAAACCTGATGGAGTCTGCAAAAGACCTGAGACTGGGACGGAGATTTGTCTTCCAACAAGACAATGATCCAAAACATAAAGCAAAATCTACAATGGAATGGTTCAAAAATAAACATATCCAGGTGTTAGAATGGCCAAGTCAAAGTCCAGACCTGAATCCAATCGAGAATCTGTGGAAAGAACTGAAAACTGCTGTTCACAAATGCTCTCCATCCAACCTCACTGAGCTCGAGCTGTTTTGCAAGGAGGAATGGGAAAAAATTTCAGTCTCTCGATGTGCAAAACTGATAGAGACATACCCCAAGCAACTTACAGCTGTAATCGCAGCAAAAGGTGGCGCTACAAAGTATTAACTTAAGGGGGCTGAATAATTTTGCACGCCCAATTTTTCAGTTTTTGATTTGTTAAAAAAGTTTGAAATATCCAATAAATGTCGTTCCACTTAATGATTGTGTCCCACTTGTTGTTGATTCTTCACAAAAAAATACAGTTTTATATATTTATGTTTGAAGCCTGAAATGTGGCAAAAGGTCGCAAAGTTCAAGGGGGCCGAATACTTTCGCAAGGCACTGTATATCTCACTGGTCACCCCCAAAGCCAATTCTTCCTTTGGCCACCTCTCCTTCCAGTTCTCTGCTGAATTGCAAAAATCTTACCTCCCTCACCAGCTTTAAGCACCAGCTGTCAGAGCAGCTCACAGATTACTGTACCTGTACAAAGCTCATCTGTAAATAGCCCATCCAATCTACTTCATCCCCATACTGTATTTATTTATTTATCATGCTCCTTTGCACCCCAGTATCTCAACTTGCACATTCATCTTCTGCACATCCTACCATTCCAGTGTTTAATTGCTATACTGTAATTACTTTGCCACCATGGCCTATTTATTGCCTAACCTCACTTATGTTACCTCATTTGCACATGCTGTGTTTAGATTTTCCTACTGTATTATTGATTGTATGTTTGTTTATTCCATGTGTAACTCTGTATTGATGTATGTGTCGAACTGCTTTGCTTTATCTTGGCCAGGTCGCAGTTGTAAATGAGAACTTGTTCTCAACTAGCCTACCTGGTTAAATAAAGGTGGAATAAAAAATAAAAAATAAACATGGCAGGATTCACCAACCCAGCAGTACCCCCCTCCTGGCACCCCTCCCCTGTCAGACCCCCGGATAGCTCTCCTGACAACACCTCCACACCAACTGAGGACACACAAAAGCCAGAGATTGTGCTCCTCATTGACTCAAATGGGAAATACACTGATGAGAGAGAGAACTTTTACAAGAACACCAAGTGACTAAACTCTGGTGCCCTGAAGCTGCTGTCAACCTGAGAGCCCAGCAGGAAAGTGTGGCCACCTCACGCACACAAGAGAGAGATGGAAAAATCCTCTTCCACTATCCCCAATACACAAGTGGCTATCTCCACCCTGCTACTGTGACTGTGCCTCAAAACCTAATGTCTACCTGGCCCACCACTCCATCCTGGACCTGAACAGCCTTTACGACCAGGTCTACCTCGACAAGGCAGCAGTACCTACCTTTGCCAGGGCTGAAGCACATCACCCTCAACTGCAATCTCGGCACCTCACACAGAAGCAACAGAGAAACGGACACCCCGCCCAGAATTACAAGACCCCCCCCCCCCCACCAAGAAGACTCACTTCCAGACCACCAGCCACATCCCCACCCCAACCAGTCGACCACACCCCAAACAAACCCTAGCCACACCCTATATAGCCCCCCCAGAATTGCAAGACCCCCCCCCCACCAAGAAGACTCACTTCCAGACCACCAGCCACATCCCCACCCCAACCAGTCGACCACACCCCAAACAAACCCTAGCCACACCCTATATAGCCCCCCCAGATCAGACTTATGCCCCTTCTGTCCCCCCAGGCCCCTTGCCCCTGCAGCAAGGACCTCAACATGACAGTTGCACATATGCCCAGGCCGTCAGCAGAGCAACAGGCCCAACCACCACTAATGCACCTCCACAAGCCCCATCCTGCAACCTAAGTGTAATGTCTCAGATGCTCGACATGCTCTGCTCACACCTACTGTAATGGTATGAGCCTAAACACTATGGAACACAAAGCTTTTACTATTTCATCCTGGAATATACAGTACAAGGTCTGAGGTCATCTGCCTTTGGTCTAAAGAGCAGGAACCCAGACTTCATCAAAGAAATTGGAAATACAGACACGGTCATCCTACAAGATACATGGTATAGAGGAGACGGACCCACTAGTTGCCCTTTTAAGTAACAGAGAGCTGATAGTCCCATCCACCTAACTACCAGATGTGAAACAGGGAAGGGACTCATTTGGTAGTAAGGGACTCATTTGGTAATGCTGATTTGGTAATAAGGAAATTATCTCAAAAGAGAAATATGGCCTTGTGCGCTACCTATATCCCCCCCAATATAATCCCCATATTTTAACGATGACAGCATCTCCATCCTAGAGAGGAAGATCAACCATTTCCAGGCTCAGGGACATGTACTGTGCCGACCTAAATGCCAGAACTGGATACGCTTAGCACACAGGGGGACAAAAGCCTACATGGAGGTGACAGCATTCCCTTACAAATATGCCCCCCTAGATACAACTATGACAAAACAACCATCAAAAACGGGTCACAACTCCTGCAGCACTGTCACACGCTGGTTCTGTACATAGTCAATTGAAGGCTCCGAGGGGACTCTTACAGTAGATACACCTACAGCTCATCGCTTGGCAGTAGTACTGTAGCTTACTTTATCACTGACCTCAACCCACAGTCACAGTCAGCTCACTGACACCCCTATCAGATCACAGCAAAATCACAGTCGACTTGAACAGAGCAATGAGTCATCAAAGCCAAATTAACTGCATAATATTAAGAAACGCTATAAATGTAAGCAAAGCAGTGTAGAAATCCACCCAAAACAATTAGGTAACAACAAATTCAATCCCTTCTAGACAACTTCCTGGAAAAAAAAATGTTTCACTGTAATAGTGAAAGTGTGAACTTCGTAGTAGAAAACCTATCATCAACCTAACAGTATATTTGACCTCTCAGCTTCCCAATCAAATAAAAATTGTTCAACCAGACAACATAATAACATGAACAACAGTGACAAATGGTTTGATGAAGACTGCAAAAACCTAAGAAAGATATTGAGAAACCTATCCAACCAAAAACATAGAGACCCAGAAAATTGGAACACACTAAACAAACAACACAAAGAGTTATCAATCCAAAACAGACATGAATCAACCACTTCTCCAATATTTTTGTCTCTATAACAAAGAACAGAGAACAAACAGCAAAAACATATACATGATCAAATACAAATCTTAGAATCAGCTATTAAAGACGACCAGAACACACTGGTTTCTCCAATTACATTGAATGAACTACAGGACAAAATACAAACCCTCCAACCCAAAAAGGCCTGTGGTGTTCCAAAAGGATATACGTAAACTTTTTAACATCATCCTCAGCTTTGGCATCTTCCCCAATATTTGGAACCAAGGACTGATCACCCCAATTCACAAAAGTGGAGACAAACCACGCATTCACCCTGCACACCCTAATTGACAAACAAACAAACCAAAGCAAAGGCCAAGTCTTCTCATGCTTTCTTCATTTCGAAAAAGCTTTTGACTCAATTTTGCATGAGGGCCTGCTATATAAATTAAATGTATTATTATTATGTTTTCTTTAAGGGGTGGATCAGCTTCATATCGCGGAAAGATTGTTGCTTTCATCAATGTAATTGTCTGCATCATTTCCAATCCCCCATATATTTTTTGGGTAAATATATATGTCCATATACATACACGTCTGCATACATACAGTGCATTGCGAAAGTATTCGGCCCCCTTGAACTTTGCGACCTTTTGCCACATTTCAGGCTTCAAACATAAAGATATAAAACTGTATTTTTTTTGTGAAGAATCAACAACAAGTGGGACACAATCATGAAGTGGAACGACATTTATTGGATATTTCAAACTTTTTTAACAAATCAAAAACTGAAAAATTGGGCGTGCAAAATTATTCAGCCCCCTTAAGTTAATACATTGTAGCGCCACCTTTTGCTGCGATTACAGCTGTAAGTCGCTTGGGGTATGTCTCTATCAGTTTTGCACATCGAGAGACTGAAATTTTTTCCCATTCCTCCTTGCAAAACAGCTCGAGCTCAGTGAGGTTGGATGGAGAGCATTTGTGAACAGCAGTTTTCAGTTCTTTCCACAGATTCTCGATTGGATTCAGGTCTGGACTTTGACTTGGCCATTCTAACACCTGGATATGTTTATTTTTGAACCATTCCATTGTAGATTTTGCTTTATGTTTTGGATCATTGTCTTGTTGGAAGACAAATCTCCGTCCCAGTCTCAGGTCTTTTGCAGACTCCATCAGGTTTTCTTCCAGAATGGTCCTGTATTTGGCTCCATCCATCTTCCCATCAATTTTAACCATCTTCCCTGTCCCTGCTGAAGAAAAGCAGGCCCAAACCATGATGCTGCCACCACCATGTTTGACAGTGGGGATGGTGTGTTCAGGGTGATGAGCTGTGTTGCTTTTACGCCAAACATAACGTCTTGCATTGTTGCCAAAAAGTTCAATTTTGGTTTCATCTGACCAGAGCACCTTCTTCCACATGTTTGGTGTGTCTCCCAGGTGGCTTGTGGCAAACTTTAAACAACACTTTTTATGGATATCTTTAAGAAATGACTTTTCTTTAGACATTTATGTTCTTTAATACAGGGCCGACAAACAAGTCCCTAACTTTTCTCCTCTTCTACTTGCCTCTTCCATTTTTGTGGTAATGCTGCAATTAATTGGTTGTAATTTTGGGTAGAGCAGACATTTACATATGTTCGTGTTAGCTGCACGTGTGACATCTCCACAAGTCCTATTTATGATATCATTCAGTAAAATTATACCTTTTTTTTATTTCTTCGAAAAACGTTTTTTTTTTAATCCATTAGTATATTTGAGTTTAACCACAATATTTGTATTATTTGTTCTGTCTTTTCAGGTGGATTAAACTGAAATTGCAACCAACATTCTAAGGCTTGTTTAAAAAATAACGATATTTTGGTGATTATTTGCTTTTCAAACAACCGAAAGTGAGCAGGTGTAATCTGAATCAAGTGAAAAAGGACATTCTTTAACATAGGATGAGACATTCCTACCAATTTACGAGAGAACCAGTTTGGATTTAAGTATAACTTTTGTATGACAGATGCCTTTAGTTAGAGGTCTAATGCTTTAATATTTCATAATTTTGCCCCCAAATTCATATTCGTTATATAAATAGGCCCTTTTAATTTTGTCTGGCTTGCCGTTCCAAATAAAATTTAATATTTTTTGTTCATATGATTTAAAAAGCAGGTCACTAGGTGTAGGCAAAACCATAAGCAAATAGGTAAACTGTGATATGGCTAAAGAGTTAATCAGGGTGATTTTTCCACCAATAGACAGGTATTTTCCTTTCCATGGTGGCAAGATCTTATCTATTTTTGCTAACTTTCTATTAAAATGTATTGGAGTGAGATTATTTCTTTCTTTTGGGATTTGTATACCGAGTATGTCCACATCTTCGTCAGACCATTTATATATACACTCCAGTCATACTTTATCAAAAGCCTTTTCAAAATCAGATATGAAAACCAGGCCTGGTGTCCCCGATATTTCATAGTATTCTATTGTTTCCAGTACTTGTCTCATACTATCTCCAATGTATCGTCCATGTAAAAAACCTGTCTGATGAGGATGAATAATATCTGACAATACCTTTTTAATTATATGCGCCAAGCATTTTTCTAAGACTTTTGCATCACAACACTGAAGAGGTCCCCAATTTTTTTTAAAGACTGGATCTTTATATATACCACTTGGGTCCTGTTTCAGTAATAATGATATCAGACCTTCTTGTTGCGTGTCCGATAATCTACCATTTATATAGGAGTGGTTAAAACATGCTAATAAAGATCCTCTGAGTATATAAAACAATAAATTGTGTTCTTCCACTGGTATGCCATCCAGCCCTGGAGTTTTCCCATCCTTAAAGGCCCCAAATGCGTGAAGCAAGTTCTTCCTATGTAATTTGGCCTTCACATGAGTCTTTCTGTACAGATGTTAATTTTACATTATTATTAGGAAAGCAATCCATACAATTAGTTTCAGTTAGTGGAGATGGAGGAGACTGAAACGAAAACATATTCTTAAAGTACTTTACTTCCTATTTCAAAATATCTATTGGTGAATCATGCGTGACTCCATCATTTGTAACAAGTTTCAATACATTTATTTTGTAGCATTTCTATATTGAAGATTGAAAAAGAATTTGGTGCATTTTTCCCCACATTCCATCCAGTTCGCTTTATTTTTTATAACATATTACACTAGATCTTTCTTGAATAAGTTCCTCCATTTATTTTTGTTTTTCCTCTAACTTATTCTGTGCCTCTATGGTACAGTTTCTATTGCTATGTAACTGTACTGTTAGTCCTTCAATTTCCTTTGTTAATATGGACTCTTTTGATCTAAATTGCTTTTGTTTTATAGATGAGTACTGAATTACATGGCCTCTAAAGGCACATATAGTTGTACCATGAAATTTGCATTGCTACTAAGTAAACCTCCAATTGGTCCCCACTATTCCACCTGCTAAAAGTCTCATCAAAACTCATCCCGAGTTGGGATGTCGTCTCAATGCCCGGCAGACCACCCCTGACCCTCCGTATCCCACAGCCCTGAAAAGACTGGAATCCATCCTTCTAAAAGAGCACACGGTGCCATTTACAGAACAGAAGTAAATCAACCGGCAAATGCATTTCCATCGCCCTCACCTCGATTTGTATTATATATAGCCATCAAAAAAAAAATATATAATTTTAAATCCTGTTTCTTATTTTCCATAATTAGCTATTAATATTTGTAGTAATGTAGGCTATTTATGCAAAGGATTTTACGTCACCAGTCTCGCCATTACCAAAATTACATTATTACAAGCAATTATTATATTAGCAATGATCCTATATTGTCCCTAACATCTTTTACTCCTTCACAATAGTTGTGGGATACGCACATACACCCACACACACTCAAGCCTTTCCCCCACACAACCATAGGCTCACATTTTCAACAGTTGCACCATCCCAGGGCCCAATTTAAGAAAGGTCTTTATTTACAAATGCATATACAGTTGCATCTGTATGAGAAGTTCTGCAAGACTGTGCAAAAAAATGGGCAGAAATTGAGAGATTTTATTAACCATTGTCACATCCTAGATGATGGAGGTCAAATGTACATATTTTCGCTGAAACAACATCAATACAAATTGATGGAAAGCAGTGTTCGGGGAAAAACATACAACGTTATAAAATCCATGTACACAAACAACAACAAGAACACCATTACATAAAAACACACAAAAAAAAACGCATTTATTTCTACAGGGCTGTGGGGTGAGACAGGGATGCAGCTTGAGCCCCACCCTTTTCAATATACACTGCAAAAAAAATAAAGGGAACACTAAAATAACACATCCTAGATCTGAATGAATGAAATATCTTATGAAATACTTTTTTCTTTACATAGTTGAATGTGCTGACAACAAAATCACACAAATTATCAATGGAAATCAAATTTATCAACCGTTGGAGGTCTGGATTTGGAGTCACATTCAAAATTAAAGTGGAAAACCACACTACAGGCTGATCCAA
The DNA here is from genome assembly GCF_045791955.1 of Oncorhynchus clarkii lewisi. NCBI lineage: Eukaryota > Metazoa > Chordata > Actinopteri > Salmoniformes > Salmonidae > Oncorhynchus > Oncorhynchus clarkii. Next base: position 19,735,474 of record NC_092155.1, read on the forward strand.
CTTTGATGTAATGTCCTTAAAACAAGTCAAAATAAGGCTCAGTAGTGTGTGTGGCCTCCACGTGCCTGTATGACCTCCCTACAACGCCTGGGCATGCTCCTGATGAGGTGGCGGATGGTCTCCTGAGGGATCTCCTCCCAGACCTGGACTAAAGCATCCGCCAACTCCTGGACAGTCTGTGGTGCAACGTGGCGTTGGTGGATGGAGCGAGACCTGCTGTCCCAGATGTGCTCAATTGGATTCAGGTCTGGGGAACGGGCGGGCCAGTCCATAGCATCAATGCCTTCCTCTTGCAAGAACTGCTGACACACTCCAGCCACATGAGGTCTAGCATTGTCTTGCATTAGGAGGAACCCAGGGCCAACCGCACCAGCATATGGTCTCACAAGGGGTCTGAGGATCTCATCTCCGCACCTAATGGCAGTCAGGCTACCTCTGGCGAGCACATGGAGGGCTGTGCGGCCCCCAAAGAAATGCCACCCCACACCATGACTGACCCACCGCCAAACCGGTCATGCTGGAGGATGTTGCAGGCAGCAGAACGTTCTCCACGGCTTCTCCAGACTCTGTCACATCTGTCACGTGCTCAGTGTGAACCTGCTTTCATCTGTGAAGAGCACAGGGTGTCAGTGGCGAATTTGACAATCTTGGTGTTCTCTGGCAAATGCCAAATGTCCTGCACGGTGTTGGGCTGTAAGCACAACCCCCACCTGTGGACGTCGGGCCCTCATACCACCCTCATGGAGTCTGTTTCTGACCGTTTGAGCAGACGCATGCACATTTGTGGCCTGATGGAGGTAATTTTGCAGGGCTCTGGCAGTGCTCCTCCTGCTCCTCCTTGCACAAAGGTGGAGGTAGCGGTCCTGCTGCTGGGTTATTGCCCTCCTACGGCCTCCTCCATTTCTCCTGATGTACTGGCCTGTCTCCTGGTAGCGCCTCCATGCTCTGGACACTACGCTGACAGACACAGCAAACCTTCTTGCCACAGCTCGCATTGATGTGCCATCCTGGATGAGCTGCACTACCTGAGCCACTTGTGTGGGTTGTAGACTCCGTCTCATGCTACCACTAGAGTGAAAGCACCGTCAGCATTCAAAAGTGACCAAAACATCAGCCAGGAAGCATAGGAACTGAGAAGTGGTCTGTGGTCACCACCTGCAGAACCACTCCTTTATTGGGGGTGTCTTGCTAATTGCCTATAATTTCAAACTTGTTGTCTATTCCATTTGCACAACATTATGTGAAATGTATTGTCAATCAGTGTTGCTTCCTAAGTGGGCAGTTTGATTTCACAGAAGTGTGATTGACTTGGAGTTACATTGTGTTGTTTAAGTGTTCCCTTTATTTTTTTGAGCAGTATTTATATATATATCAACAAATTGGCGAGGGCACTAGAACAGTCTGCAGGACCCGGCCTCACCTTACTAGAATCTGATGTCAAATGTCTATTGTTGGCTGATGATCTGGTGCTTCTGTCCCCAACCAAGGAGGGCCTACAGCAGCACCTAGATCTTCTGCACAGATTCTGTCAGACCTGGGCCCTGACAGTAAATCTCAGTAACACAAATATAATCGTGTTCCAAAAAAGGTCCAGTTGCCAGTACTACAAATACAAATTCCATCTAGACGCCGTAGCCTTTGCTATTGAGAAAGGCCACCATAGGCAGACCTGGCTATGTGCACACTGCTCACAAAAGTATGTGGAAACTGAGCTGCACTTCCTAACCTCCTGACAAATGTATGACTGCATTAGAGAGACATATTTCCCAGTGATCACACAGACCCACAAAGAATCTGAAAACCAATCAAACATTGATAAACTCCCATATTTGTCAGGCGAAGTACCGCAGTGTGTATTCACAGCAGCAAGATATGTGTCCCGTTGCCATGAGAAAAGGGTAACCAGTGGAGCACAAACAGCATTGTAATTACAACCATTATTTATCTGTTTAATTATTTTCCCCTTCTTTCTTCAACTACTTGCACATTGTAACAGCACTGTACATAGCCAATAATACATTTTAAATGTCTTCTGTAATGTTCACTAATGTTTCCCTTGTTTATTTCCCTTTTGTTTATTGTCTATTCATTTGCTTGGAGATATAAACATATGTTTCCCATGCCAATAAAGCCCTTGGAATTTGAGAGAGAGAGAGAGAGAGAGAGAGAGAGAGAGAGAGAGAGAGAGAGAGAGAGAGAGAGAGAGAGAGAGAGAGAGAGAGAGAGAGAGAGAGAGAGAGAGAGAGAGAGAGAGAGAGAGAGAGAGAGAGAGAGAGAGAGAGAGAGAGAGAGAGAGAGAGAGAGAGAGAGAGAGAGAGAGAGAGAGAGAGAGAGCGAGCAGAATTAGGCCGATACCCGCTAATTATTAAATTGAAATTGAATTGAGAGAGATGTACACCACAGAGAAAGCTGATTAGCATTGTGGTCCATGTCCCACTGCCGTGGCTTCGAATCACCGCTAGAAAGAGAGAGGGGAGGACAGAGGGATGGGGAGAGAGTAGTCTGAGGCAGAGGAGAGAGTCTATGTATTTAGAGGGAGAAAGAGAGAAAGGGTGAGAGATTTAAAAGAGAGTGAGGGAGAGAAGGAGAGAGAAAGCTAGAGGAAAGAGAGAGAGAGGGAGGGGTGGGACTGCAGACAAGTGTACACTTCATCCTCTTCCCCCACTCGCCCTCATCCCTCTGTTCTCAGTGTCTTGGATGCTTTGTTGAGCTGAGACAATAAAACAGCTCGGTGCTGTCAGGCCACAGGGAAACACCCGTTTCCTCTGCTGTTCTTTTTTTCTCCTTCTTACTGTCGGGAGGGTTCTGTTCTCTCATCCGGTGCACTGCTGCCGACAGGTCCATACAGATATCTATGCCACTGATTAAGACGCGTAGTGCACTCACTCAAACACACTTAGAGATGACCAGACACACACACATTTAGTTAGGTGTCCCATACGGCATGGCTCCAGGATACATAGACGCCTACATATCCTGGATTCTCTCTCTCCTCTTCACCTACTCTCTCCTCTTCACCTACTCTCTCTCTCCCCCTCTTTTTCCCTCTCCCTCTCTCTACCTCTCTCTCTCTCGCTCACTCACACACACACACCCCTGTACACTGATGACAGGCGGATGGTTCTCACTGGGAGGACGGTACGGCGGTCATTAACTAATGCACTGCCGCTACACACAACACGGGTCAAAGGGCACTGACGCAAGAGAACACTAGTCCATCACAGGGTCACTCCACCCCATCCATTTCTGTCACACTGCTGTGCCAACAACAAACACACACACTCACTATCGCACACTCATTGATACACGCAAACACACACACACTCGCTGGTAAACACACACAGGCGACTGGACGACTTCTTAACTGCTGGGAGAGAGAGGTGAGTGTGTAAGTGCTTGCACGTTCGTCTGTAAGTTCACCCACTGGCAGCCACACATTGCCTCTCCTTAGCACAGTGAGTCAGACACAGGGCAGTAGCACTGCAGTGGGAGTACACAGTCTCAATTCACAATGGGAATATCCAGGTGATATGATTAGGTTTCTGGAAGCAGTGTTAACTGTTGACTGTGAAATATACATAGTTGTATGTTATTGTGAGTCACACTGTAGAATGATGCTATGCAGTGACTGTCATCCTGAGAGCGATGGGACAGAGGTTACAGAGGCAGACTGTTGGCTTGTATCTGCCTGCCTGTAATGGCACTTAAGGGAATATACAGTATTTATCGCTCAAAAGGTCAGACCACTCACATTACCAGAGTGCATCATTTCCCTGTTGAAGAGCAGAAATATGGGTATTAAACTATACTGAACAAAAATATAAACGCAAGTTAAAGTTCATATCAGGAAATCAGTCAAATGAAAAAATACTCATTAGGCCCTAATCTATGGAGTTCATGTAACTGGGAATACAGATATGCATCTGTTGGTCACAGATACCTTAAAAAAATGGGACTCACAACAGGACTTCATCGCAGTATTTTTGTGCATTGAAACTGCCAGCGATAAAATGCAATTGTATTTATTGTCCGTTGTTTATGCCTGCCCATACCATAACCCCACCGCCACCATGGAACACTCCGTTCACAACGTTGACATCAACAAATCGCTCGCCCACACGACGAGGTTGTGAGGCCGGATGGACGTACTGCCAAATTCTCTAAAATTAACATTCAATTCTCTGGTAACAGCTCTGGTGGACATTCATGCAGTCCGCATGCTGATTGCACGGTGCCTCAAAACATGAGACATCTGTGGCATTGTGTTGTGCGACAAAACCGCACATTTTAGAGTGAAATTGTATTGCCCCCAACACAAGGTGCATCTGTGTAATGATCATGCTGTTTAATCAGCTTCTTGATATGCCATACCTGTCAGGTAGGATGGATTATCTTGGCATAGGATAAATGGTCACTAACAGGGATGTAAACACATTAATGCACAAAATTTGAGCGTGTGGAACATTTCTGGGATATTTTATTTCAGTTCATGAAATATGGGACCAACACTTTACATTTTTGTTCAGTGTATTTTAAAGAGGTGAAAGAAAAGTATGGTGCCTATTTTATTTTGTAGCATCTGTGATTTTTATGTTTGTGCTTTTGTGCTTTTCTAATAACCAATTTCTGTGTTCATGCAAGTGACGAATGGAACGCCTGGGAGAAATCCTCACTGTAGTATCTGCAATTTGGCAGTACTCCAACTTTGACACCCTTTAACGTTGCAAGTTGTAGCATCAGAGCTATAGCCAGATATATTTTCTTCCCTCTCTTTTGCTCCCTCCGCCCCCTCTGTTTCTTCTCTTTCGCTCTCTCACCCTCTCCCTCTCCCGCTCCCTTCATCCCTCCCCTCTTCTTTCTCTTTTCTCACATTCTCTCTCCCTCACTCCCTCAACCCTCCCTCCCTCCGCCCTCTCTTTCCTTTATCATGTTCTCTCTGCCTCCCACTCCCCTTTCTCTGCTCTTCTCTCTCTCTCTTTTCTCACATTCTCTCTCCCTTCCTCCCTCTCCCCTCCCTCCCTCCCTCCGCCCTCTCTCTTTCCTTTATCATGTTCTCTCTGCCTCCCACTCCCCTTTCTCTGCTCTTCTCTCTCTCTCTTTTCTCACATTCTCTCTCCCTTCCTCCCTCTCCCCTCCCTCCGCCCCTCTCCCTTTTTCCTTTATCACGTTCTCTCTCGCTGCCTCCCACCTCCTTTTCCTCTACTCCTCTCCCTCTGTTTTCTCATGTACTCTCTCCCTCCTTCCTCCTTATCTCTTTCCTTGATCTCGTTCTCTCTCTCTCCCTCCTCCTGGCCCTGTCAGGTTCTGGGTGGAGGCCAGACACCAGAGCACTGTGGGTCTAATTGTTAAAGTCATGGGAAACCTCCACAAGGCTCTCTCCTTCACACCTTTCTCTCCCCCTCTCTCTCTCTCTTTAGCTCTTTCCATCTGTCTGTCACTCTATCCTCCTGTCTGTCCATCAGTCTGTCTTTCTCTCTCTCCTCCTCTCCTTTTTCTCCCCCAAATACAACAGCCCCCAAGGGAAACTTCTCTCTTACTAAGCACTGTCACCCCCCCCCCCGTCTCTCTCCCTCTTTCTTTCTTCTTTTCTTATCTTTTCTTCCTTTCTCTCCGACCTTATCAATCTTCCCCTTCACCCTCCCCCATCTCTTCCTCTGTAGCCCCTCTCTCACTCATTTCTCTGACAGCTGCTTTTCCTCCCCCTTTCTCCTTTTTCTCGCTCACTCTTTCTCTTTGCCTTAATTATTCTGCCGTTCGTTAAGCTACAAATCATTCAGCTTTACAGCCAAAGAGAACAAACTGTTCATCAGTCTCTCTTTAATTAATCTTCAGCAGCTACTCCTCTCCCTCACTCTGACCTCTCAGTGAGTGTGTGTCTGTGTCTGTGTGTGTGTGTGTGTGTGTGTGTGTGTGTGTGTGTGTGTGTGTGTGTGTGTGTGTGTATACAGTTGGGGTCAGAAGTTTACATACACTTAGTTTGGAGTCATTAAAACCCGTTTTTCAACCACTCCACAATTTTTTTGTGAACAAACTATAGTTTTGGCAAGTCGGTTAGGACATCTACTTTGTGCATGACACAAGTCATTTTTTCAACAATTGTTTACAGACAAATTATTTCACTTATAATTCACTGCATCACAATTCCAGTGGGTCAGAAGTTAACATGCACTAAGTTGACTGTCTTTAAACAGTTTGGAAAATTTCAGAAAATTACGTAATGGCTTTAGAAGCATCTGATAGGCTAATTGACATAATTTGAGTCAATTGGAGGTGGACCTGTGGATGTATTTCAAGGTCTACCTTCAAACTCAGTGCCTCTTTGCTTGACATCGTGGGAAAATCAAAAGAAATCAGCCAAGACCTCCACCAAACTTTGTAGACCTCCACAAGTCTGGTTCATCCTTGGGAACAATTTCCAAACCCCTGAAGATACCACATTCATCTGTACAAACAATTATACGCAAGTATAATCACCATGGGACAATGCAGCCATCATACTGCTCAGGAAGGAGACGCGTTCTGTCGCCTAGAGATTAATGTACTTTGGTGCGAAAAGTGCAAATCAATCCCAGAACAATGGCAAAGGACCTTGTGAAGATGCTGGAGGTAACGGGTACAAAAGTATCTATATCCACAGTAAAACGAGTCCTATATTGACATAACCTGCTCCAAAACCACCATTAAAAAAGCCAGACTACGGTTTGCTACTGCACATGGGGACAAAGATCCTACTTTTTGGAGAAATGTCCTCTGGTCTGATGAAACTAAAATATAACTGTTTGGCCATAATGACCATTGTTATGTTTGGAGGGGAAAGGGGGGGCTTGCAAGCCGAAGAACACTATCCCAACCGTGAAGCACGGGGATGGCAGCATCATGTTGTGGCGGTGCTTTGCTGCAGGAGGGACTGGTGCACTTCACAAAATAGATGGCATCATGAGGAGGAAAATTACATGGATATGTTGAAGCAACATCTCAAGACATCAGTCAGGAAGTTAAGGCTTGGTCACAAATGGGTCTTGCAAATGGACAATGACCCCAAGCATAATTCCAAAGTTGTGGCAAAATTGCTTAAGGACAACAAAGTGGACATCACAAAGCCCTGACCTCAATCCCATAGAAAATGTGTGGGCAGAACTGACAAGTGTGTGCGATCAAGGAGGCTGTAACGGTTTTCGTCGTCTGAAGAAGAGGAATCGGACTAAAGTGCAGCGTGGTAAGTGTTCATGCTTTTTTATTGAAACTGAACACTATAACAAAATAACAAAGAGAATAACCGAAACTGAAACAGTCCTTTCAGGTGCAAAACACTGAACAGAAAATAACTATCCACAAAAACCATGTGGGAAAAAGCTACCTAAGTATGGTTCCCAATCAGAGACAACGATAGTCAGCTGTCCCTGATTGAGAACCATACCCGGCCAAAACAAAGAAATACAAAACATAGAAAAAGAACAGAATGACCACCCCAAATCACACCCAGACCAATCCAAAAAAAAGCTCTCTAAGGTCAGGGTGTGACAGTATTTCTCCGCGGTGGCGGCTCTGGTGAGGGACGTAGACCCCGCTTCACCTCTGGCTTGGCCCACTTAGGTGGCACCTCTGGAGCGGGGACTCTCGTAGCGGGCCCCGGACTGGAGACCCTCGTAGCGGGCCCGGGACTGGGCACCCTTGTTGGGAGCTCCGGACTGGAGGGAGACACTGGAGGCTCCGGACTGGAGAGAGGCGCTAGAAGCTCCGGACTGAAGGGCGCCTCTGGAGGATCCGGACTGGAGGGCGACACTGGAGTCTCCGGACTGGAGGGCGTCGCTGAAGAGTCGGGACTGGAGGGCGACTCTGGAGGGAGGAGACGCAGAGACAGCCTGGTGCGTGGGGCTGCCACAGGGCCCACCAGGCTGGGGAGACCTACAGGAGGCCTGGTGCGTAGAGGAGGCACTGGATGAACCGGGCTGTGGGGGAGCACTGGAACTCTGGTGCGCAGCCTTGGCACCACTCCTCCAGGCTGAATGCCCACTTTAGCCCGGCCCCTCCAGAGTGCAGGCACAGGTCGAACCGGGCTGTGGGGGAACACTGGAGATCTGGTACTTACCACTCGCACCTCTCCCTCTGGCTCAATGCCCACTTTAGCCCGGCACGGGCAGAGCGCAGGCATAGGACGAACTGACCAGTCCCAGCTCACCGGAGACACAGTGCGCAGAGCCGGCGCAGGATACCCTGGGCCGAAACGGCGCACCGGAGACCAAGCGCGCTGAGCTGCCACAAGCCGCCCTGGCTGGATGCCCACTCTCACATGGCACTTGCGGGGGGGCTGGCATATAGCGCTCCGGGCTATGAGAGCGCACTGGAGACACCGTGTACTTTACCGCATAACACGGTGCCTGACCAGTACCACGCTGCTTCCGGTAAGCACGGGGAGTTGGCTCAGGTCTATCGCCTGACTCCACCAATCTCCCCGTGTGCCCCCCCAAAATATTTTGGGGCTGCCTCTCGTGCCTGCTGCGCTGCCTTGCCTCATATTGCTTTAGCTGCCTCCAGCTCCTTTTTCGGGCGGCGATATTCCCCAGCCTGTTTCCAGGGTCCATTTCTGTCCAATATCTCCTCCCATGACCAGGAGTCCTGAACCCTCTGCTCCTCCATAACACGCTGCTTGGTCCGTTGGTGGTGGGTAGTTCTGTAATGGTTTTTGTCGTCTGAAGAAGAGGAATCGGACCAAAGCGCAGCGTGGTAAGTGTTCATGCTTTTTTATTGAAACGGAACACTATAACAAAGAGCATAACCGAAACAGTCCTGTCAGGTGCAAAACACTAAACAGAAAATAACTATCCACAAAAACCATGTGGGAAAAAGCTACCTAAGTATGGTTCCCAATCAGAGACAATGATAGACAGCTGTCCCTGATTGAGAACCATACCCGGCCAAAACAAAGAAATACAATAACATAGAAAAAAGAACATAGAATGCCCACCCAAATCACACCCTGACCATACCAAAATAGAGAAAAATAAAGCTCTTTAAGGTCAGGGCGTGACAGAAGCCTACAAACCTGACTCAGTTACACCGGCTCTGTCAGGAGGAAGGGAGCAAAATTCACCCAACTTATTGTGGGAAGCTTGTGGAAGGCTACCTGAAATGTTTGACCCACGTTAAACAATTTAAAGGGAATGCTACCAAATACTAATTGAGTGTATGTAAACTTCTGACCCACTGGGAATGTGATGAGAGAAATAAAAGCTTAAATAAATTATTCTCTCTACTATTATTCTGACATTTCACATTCTTAAAATTAAGTGGTGATCCTAACTGACCTAAGACAGGGAACTTTTACTCTGATTAAATGTCAGGAATTGTGAAAAATTGAGTTTAGATGTACTTGGCTAAGGTATGGTATGTAAACTTTTGACTTCAACTGTATATGTGTGTGTGTGTGTGTGTGTGTGTGTGTGTGTGTGTGTGTGTGTGTGTGTGTGTGTGTGTGTGTGTGTGTGTGTGTGTGTGTGTGTGACTGCCTTTTAAAAAGTAGATGGAGATAAATGTGTTATATTGCTTGTGTCTCTGACCCTCTCTGTTTCTACCTTCGTTTGTATGTCTCTGGTCTTTGCCCTGGGATATAAAACCAGACACATTGTACGGCTCTGGTCCTTGCCTTGGGATACTATAAAACCAGACACATTGTATGGCTCTGGTCCTTGCCCTGGGATACTATAAAACCAGACACATTGTGTGGCTCTGGTCCTTGCCCTGGGATACTATAAAACCAGACACATTGTATGGCTCTGGTCCTTGCCCTGGGATACTATAAAACCAGACACATTGTATGGCTCTGGTTCTTGCCTTGGGATACTATAAAACCAGACACATTGTATGGCTCTGGTCCTTGCCCTGGGATACTATAAAACCAGACACATTGTATGGCTCTGGTCCTTGCCCTGGGATACTATAAAACCAGACACATTGTATGGCTCTGGTCCTTGCCCTGGGATACTATAAAACCAGACACATTGTATGGCTCTGGTCCTTGCCCTGGGATACTATAAAACCAGACACATTGTATGGCTCTGGTCCTTGCCCTGGGATACTATAAAACCAGATACTATGGATTTGGACTGAGACAGCCAACCAAATGTATCTCACTAAGTGCTCACACACTTTTCTTTCAATTTCTTTTCTATATCCTAACATGGCACCCTATTTCCAAATACACTATTTAGGTGAATAGGATATAGCCCAAGAGATGTGTACTGCCGGAGTTGTTGGGCAACTTTTAACTTCCTTTGTGGTTTTAGTGACATACTTGGAATGGTTGTATGAAGTGACAACAGGGATTCATTCAATTGGACCTGGTTACTTTTCCTCCTCGTACTACACAGTTACTACCCACAATGCATTTCACGTTAATAGATGCATAATACATGGCATAGCTTCTCTCATCTCAATCGTCAACACCCTATAAATCCATTTCCTGAATTATCATGATCCATTTCCCTAAATGTGGGCAGTTGGCGGGCATCATAGTCAGAGCTGTGGCAACGGCAAGAAAATAGTTTGTTTTAAAGTGTCACCACACCCATGTCTATATGAATGATGAAGGAGTCTTTCACAGCGAGATATGATTGATGGTCCCACTAAATATGCCCATGAGGATGTGGGCTCTGCCTGCCTCTCTCCCCATTACTCTTACTCAAATGGGGCCACCAAGAGCAGACATGGTCATTTGATGCAATTTATCTGCGCACTTATCGTAATTATGAATATGTGATGAAAGATGCACCTGGAGCTTTTTATGCCTCCTGTGTGTGCGTGCGTGTGCGTGCGTGTGCGAGTTTGCATCTTTCTCCTGAAAGCTGCTGCAGCAGGTCTCTAAACTTTTGTTATGGTAACAGATATATGGGGGGGAGGGGGAGGGGGGGGGGGTTGTGCTGGCAGAAATGGCTGTGGTTAACATCAGCTTCTGGTATAGCACTGATACAGTTATTGTTTTTGACGTAAGAATAGGTAGCTTGTTGTTAGGTGTTATTTCATCAGTAGCTTCTGTTGCCATGGATGTAAATGTTACAGATTAAAATATTAACGCTAGTGGAAATCTAAGTTGGTGGGTGCGTTAACAGCTGTAGGCTGTGATGGTGGGAGCAAATACAATATGAGCTGCAGTAGCAAGATTACTGGATTGTATTAGGTAGAAAAAAGACTGATTGCAGTAGTGTAAAGCACTTAAGTAAAAAATACTTTAAACTACTACTTAAGTAGTTTTTTGGGGTGTCTGTAGTTTACTATTTATATGTTTGATTACTTTTACTTCACTACATTCCTAAAGAAATAATGTACTTTTTACTCCATACATTTTCACTGACACCCAAAGGTACTCATTACATTTTGAATCCTTAGCCGGACAGGACAATGGTCCAATTCACACACTTTCTTTTACCCTTATTTCACCAGGCAAGTCGACTGAGAACACATTCTCATTTACAGCAACAACCTGCGGAAGAATTACAGGGGAGAGGAGGGGGATGAATGAGCCAAATGTAAACGGGGGATCATTAGGTGACAGTATGAGGGCCAGATTGGGAATTTAGCCAAGACACCAGGGTTAACACCCAACAGTAAGTGCCATGGGATCTGTAGTGACCACAGAGAGTGAGGACACCCATTTAACATCCCATCCAAAAGACAGCACCCTACACAGGGCAATGTCCCCAATCACTGCCCTGGGATATTTTTTTTCAGACCAGAAGAAAGAGTGCCTCCTACTGGCCCCCCAACACCACTTCCAGCAGCATCTGGTCTCCCATCCAGGACCAACCCTACTTAGCTTCAGAAGCCAACCAGCAGTGGGATTCAGAGTGGTATACTGGTGTTGGTGTGTACCTCTGACTATCCGTAAGAAGAAAAAAATGGTGCCGTCTGGTTTCCTTAATATAAGAAATTAGAAATGATTTACAATTTTACTTTTGATACTTGAGTATATTTCAAAACAAATAGTTTTACTCAAGTAGTTTTTACTGGGTGACTTTCACCTTTACCTGACTCATTTTCTGTTAAGGTATCTTCTTTTTCCAACACTGAATGAACCTGTAATTGAATCTAAGTCATACCGATATCCTTTGAGTTATTTGAGCTATTTTAACAGTATAATGAACAATGTCCTGCAGCACATCCAATACTGTTATCTCCTGATATTCTGTCTGAATGGCCGTGTACTGCTGTGAATAGGTCAACTAAACTGGAACAAGCATATTTACCAAAGCAAATTTAAATGAAACCATCTCTCTCCAGTGTGTATCTGACAGACAGACAGGCTGGTTTGGTTAAGCAGCGTCTCGCCTCAGCGCTTTATTGACGTTGGTCGTGAAGGCGTGATGCTCGCTCCTCTTTTATTAAGAGAGTGAATCTCTCCTAATGAAATAACTCTGTCATCCCTTGCTACCCTGCCACGCCGCAGCCACGCAATTCCCACACCTCTCTCTCTCTCTCTCTCTCTCTCTCTCTACCTCTCATTTCCTTCTCTTTTCTCTCGTTTGCTTCTCTCTTTCTCTCTCCATCTCTTGTTGTATGCTAGGTCTTTCTCGTTCCATCTAGCTCTCTCTTTCCTCTCACTCCCTCTGTCTTTCTTCCTTATTTCTCTCCCTCTATCTGCCTCCCTCTCTTTCTTCCCTCTCTCTTTCAGTAGAGAAAAGTAATGCCTTGTTATCCCCTGCTGATTGGTTGATATATGGCATTATTAGGAGGGATCCAAACCACATAACTCACTACGCTTCCACGGACTGGGGGAGGGGAGGGGGGGGGGGGGGACGGATGGATGGACGGAGACAGGATGCCAGAGAGGTCCCACGTAGAGTGAAGCCCAACTGTGGGCATCAGTGTGTGTGTGACGGCTCCAGTCCTTGGCAAGCCTGCCCCACCCCTCTGCCCCCTGCCAACCCCATTCCTTTAGATGTGTCCGTCACTTCCATGCTCTGGGAAGGGACCTGCCAGCATTCATACATCCATCTCAGACCGCACATACACACACACACACCCATACATACACACACGCACGCACACACATCCATCTCAGATCTCTCTGCTCTCAGTTACCACACACAGCCAAGGAAAAGAAACCAATGGGAATGGGTCAAGTTGTCAGATGTGAGACACTGGGGAATATTGTGACTTAAATGGGTGAGATGAATGAATATATTCATGTTTGTTACAGTCTCTTACACCTAGACTTCCTTTGAATGGCAAAAGTTATGTTTCTGAAAACGGGCCCGACTCTCTCTCTCAGCCCCTCCCCTCCTGTGTGTGACTTTAGGTGGCTTTCTCATCCGCTCACGACTCCAGTGGCCGCTTGGCTTGGCTTATTCCCCCTTGCTTCACACCCAGAATGTTAAAATATCATGTGCAGTCCTGAAGGCGCCGAATCCTGGATCGATTGCTCCTCTCTCTATCAGTCCGTGGTGACGCCTGCGGCTGGGTGGGGCTGTGTGTGTGGTGTGTGTTTGTGTGTGTGTGTGTGCGTACATGCAACGTGTTTGTGTGTGTGTGTGTACGTACATGCAACGTGCGTGTGGTGTGTGTTTGTGCGTACATGCAATGTGTGTGTGTGTGTGGTGGGGAGTGGTAGAGCAGTGGTGCCCCTGCAGTGTTTAGCATACGGAACCAGGGAGGTCCAGCAGGGCCAGCCTGACAGCTCGTCCAGCCCAGGCAGGACAGACTCAGGAGGGGGAAGCTCTCCTCGGCTGGCCCCTGCCCTCTCCAGAACCCCCAGATGTTCTGCTGAACACAGCCCAGTCTGACTGACATGCTCCCCCGACTCCACACCACTTGCAGCAGCTACTGCTGTGTTTAACCTTGACTGAAGGGGGAGTGAGTGTGTGTGTGTTTGTGTGTGTGCTTGACCGCGTGTGCTTGTGTAATGTGTCTCTATAGACAGTGTTTTGTAATATTGCGCAAGATCCACTGTCATGAGAAGTGCTGCTTCTGTCCAGTACAGTATGATAAGCGAGGCTTGAAAGTGTAGACTGAGGCTTAATTTGGGATTAAAACTGTACTCCAGAACAAGCTAATTGTTGAACTCTGACCTTGTGTGTCTGGTGTTTGACCACCCACTGCCGATGAGGTGGTCATTATTGGATCCAATCGCATTCCAGGGGCCACAACCTTCACCCAACATTTAACAGCATTGTGTCACCAACTGGACGTTTCCACATTGCGTAAACGTTCCTGGCACGTTCTGTGTTAGTCAGGGCCTTTCATGATTTAACAAATGTTAGTGTACAGGTATCTCCCTAACTATGCCCAGGAAGGAAACGGTTAAACCCTTAGCAGCCACACACAACTGTACAAGTGATATCTTTTTCCTCCCTGTACTCAAAAGGCCAAGGTGTCAGAAGCCCTGTTTTACCAGATGCCCCGATACTACCATACCCTCATGCATATTTGATGTTGCTCATTAAATCTGGATTGTAGTGCCACTTAAGTATTCCGACATTCCCTGTGATCCATGTGATACAGTATTTTCCCTGCTAATGGTCTAATGTGAAGGATTCTCTCTGCTGTGGGGCACATGAAAACAGAAAACATGTCGACCACATGTCACAGATTGTGCGGGACAGTCCCACATTTTGTCCCTTTGTCCCACAAATTCAAACATCGCTGATTTAGAAGTGCTATTTGATTTGTCACCGTATTTCAGTCAGACATTCCAACCTGTCTCCTGCATTCACGTTGCGTTTATGAAAATTGTTGTCGAGATCTGATATTCTGCGTAGCGCAAGACGAGACGTAGGCCAACATCATAGGCCTATCGCCGACCAATCACATTTCTCAAATCCTTTCAAGCTAAATTAAATTCCAGCTAAACTTGGAGAGGACTGTTAGCCTAACTACTTACAAAATGCACACTTCTGATGAAGAGCTATAAAAGTCAGAACAGCCAGAAATGTTTCCGTATCCACATATTCCCAGATTTTCATAAAACAGACACACGTGTAGTTTCTCGTTTCTGCATCACCAAATTTTGCGCGAGGCAAATGAGTAGCTAGGTGTGCTTTAATTAGCTTGTTCAGTGCAACGGGAGCAGGGGTGTCCAGAGCAGCACGACGCTACTTCTCACAGTGGTGCTCGTTTAGTACAGTTAGATCAAAGCTGAATAATCAATGCCTTGGAAGATCACAATGATCTATTTGTATTCAGAACCAAATATAATAGCATAGTATAATGTTACTGTGCACCAAAAACACCAGCTAATTTCTTGAGATTTTAGGATAGTTACTTGAATAGTCCAGCACACGCAACTAGGCAAAATGTGCTTTGATCAAAATACAGGAAGGCTATATAGTTTGTTAACACATGACACAATATCGTAAAAAATGATAATTCACAATTGACAGTAATGATGGCCTATTTTGAAATATGATATCTTTAACTTGTGGGGCAAGGCACTTAGCCCTCATATTAATGCCTATGTTTTTTTGTTTTTTTTTACAGACACCTGCTGACAAAAATATATATATTTTAATCTAGGCTACACTGTCCCACAAAATCTTCCTGTTGTCCCGTATTTGGGTATGTTAAATGTGGTAACCCTACTGTTGTCCTGTATCGTTAGCTAGCACACTGGAACAAGGTGCTAGACATTCCCTTTATTTCCTGCTCTTGGAAGGTCTAAAGTGAGGGACTGTGTAACGGCTGTCGTAGGTGAAAGAAGGAGAGGACTAAGGTGCAGTGTGGTACGTGTTCATGATATTTTAATTACACTGAACACTAGAACAAAAATAACAAAAACGGAACAAACGAAACAGTCCTGTCTGGTACAAAGACAGAAAACAACTACCCACAACGGAAGGGCGAAACCAGGCTGCCTAAGTATGGTTCTCAATCAGAGACAACGATTGACAGCTGCCTCTGATTGGGAACCATACCAGGCCAAACACATAGAAATACAAACATAGAATGCCCACCCCAACTCACGCCCTGACCAACCTAAAATAGAGACATAAAAAAAGGAACTAAGGTCAGGACGTGACAGACTGTCTTGTGTGGAGCACAGAAAAAAGAAACCAACAACTGCTGTCCCCTGCTGTCAACAGGAAGCTACATAAGATGCTACACATTATTTTCCTGCTATTTGAGGTTCTAAGTGAAGGATTTGATCTGTTGTCAGGCAGGGTAAACAACTGCTGTTGTCCCATAGCGTTAGCTAGCATACTAGCACGCTAGCTGTCAACCGAAAGCTAATACACACAACAAGAGGCTGCAAATGCAGCAGATAAGCTCACAGTTCATATAAGATATAAATCCCAGCTAGCTCGACAAACAACTTTTCTGCCTCAGAACATATTCTGAAAACAACAAAACAGAGCACCACAGTAGATGGAAAATGGTGTCCCGGGTCATGCAACTTTTAGTAGCTCAGTAAAGTGTTTCTTTGTCTGTCTTTCGCTCTCTCTCTCTCTCTCTCTCACTCCTCTACCCAAACAGAGCAGCACAGTCTCACATGCTATCCATCTTTAATGAAGCATTCTCCGTGCTAGGCAATAGACACACACACACACACCCTACCTTCCTCACAGTAGAGGCTGTCCCTTTTTAAGCAGGCACCTTGCAAGGTCCCATCAATCAGAAGGCCACTGTAGACACAGACGGTGCCTTTCAGTGTAAATAGCAGGGCTCTCATGCATTAGGGGGACACAACGTTCTCTCCCTTAGTGACTGTTTGTTCACCAGTAAGAAGGAGCACTCTGCACACTGTCATTTACATGCAGTCTGCTCCAGAATGTGTCCATAATAACAACACCTTAAAGGAAAATTCCAAAACCCAAACTATTTGTCAATAGTCCGAATGAAATGACATAAATACAGCCTGTATGATGCATTTTGCATCATATAATGCAAAATGAATCACACCACCCTTACAAAAAAGATTGCACTTTTGAAACTGCAGTAAAAGTGTACTGCAGTTATACTGCAATCTGACTGCATTTGTTATTGATAAGGGCAGCTCTATTTCTGTATTTTGAAAGTTATACATCTTGAAAACATGATTGCTGACAAGGAAAACATTTTTGGAACTATATCAACAATGGACTAATGAAGCAAATACCAAAAGATAGTTTTTGGGAGGAGTTTTCCTTTAAGGTCTTAGACCTGATGTTAAAATATAGGTGGAAGATGGGAGGAAATAGATTGCAGTGCGCAGAGTCTTTCTTTAATTGCTGGACATCAACTTTGATATCCACCACCTGCTTAAAGCACACGCACACACACACGCACACACACACACGTTCCCAGATGCTGTGTTTGTGTAGGATAGGGCAGTATGAGGCCACACACATATGTTGGTTGCCGTGGTACCTGTGTGTTGTTAACCCTGTCCTGTTCCCTCCACCTGCAGAGCCCCAACTGAAAGGTATCGTCACAAGACTCTACAACCGGCATGGCTTCTACCTCCAGATGCTTCCGGATGGCACCATGGACGGCACAAAGGACGAAAGCAGCTCCTTCTGTAAGTCTGTCTGTCTGGCTCACACCTGTCTGTCTCCATATAACCCTGCTGTCCATCTCTGAGTCTCACACCTGTCTGTCTGTCTGTCTGTGTTCACTGTTCCTGTAACCTTCCAGGGACGGTTATGCACCTGTCTGTCTGCGTCTGACAGTCTGCTGTCCTCAACCCCTGGCTGTCCTGTCCCTCTGTCTGCCCATCTGGAGTGTCAGTTAGACAAGTCTAAAACAGCTGTTATCCACATAGCTCTGGTTCCTCACAGATCTTCCCCAGGTAGCTCGGTAGTTAGCCCCAGATAATAGTCTTCCTGCTGGATCAGTTATCCGGGTGTAGGGTGAACATGCTGATCTTGGGTCATTCCAGCATTTTCTTCACTAATGGTTAAGGTTAGGATTGGGGGAGGGGGAGCTGATCCTGAAACTGTAAGTAGGGGAAACGTCGCTCACCTGCTGAGTAGTCTCTCTGCTGGGTGTATTACCCTCAGTCAGGGTTTTCACCTGAATGATCACTGACCAAAAGATACAGTATCCCCAGTCCTCTACGGCCCACTGGTCTCACCTGTACCAGATCATTATAATGTGAGACCTGCTTATGTTAGGACTTTTAGTTTGAAGGAGGTTAGGGTTTTCACCTGGGTGATCACTGAGCAGAACATACCTTCCCTTCCTCTGGGACCACTGGGCTCTCATACAACAGATCAATAGAGCATTATAGGATACCCACGATGTGTTGATGCCGCACTTCCCACTAGCTTAGAGTGAAATACCTTACGGCGAAAAGGTATAATGCTAGCATAATTTGTAATGAGGAAAGTCACGCTTACTGTAGATCCCAAGGCACTGTGATTATCTGGCATGCTGTTCCTTTCTCAAAGGGGGGGGGGGGGGGGGATGTCATGTTGAGAGTCATTATGTAATGCCATGTAACTATTAACAGTATGTATTGCGATATGAAAATCTACACTTCGTATTGGCATAGTGTAAATGCTTTCTAGACAGTACGTATTTTTAGACAGGTAGCCTATACAGTAAGCGTGGACACATTATTCCATAAGATTTTGTGAGTCTTAAATCTGAAATATATTGTACAACTAACTCCCTTTAGCCAGTGTGGGTCATTTTTTAGGTAGGGGCAGTATAGAGAGTAAATCAGTGAGTAATAAAACAGGGCCCGGTTGGAGTATTAAGTCATTTATTTAGAGATTGGAGGTCAGCCATGACGTGTTTGTGAGTGTGAGCTACGGTTAATTTGATAACTATAATTCCATCAAAACCTACATCAGTCTTACTGTTACTGTGAGCGCTTTGTAAGGGAAACAGGGGAGATACAGAAGGTGGGAGAGGGGGGGGGGGGGAGAGAGAAAAATAGACGAATGGAGGGAGATCTGGAATGTACAGTACAGGATTTATAAATTGTTCACTTTTCTTTCAAGGCAGATTATTTATTAATTCCCGCAGCACGGTGGAATTGTGGAGTGATTGACATCATTGTAATTGCGCATCAATCTACAGCACAAGCATCTACCCCACTGCACAGAATATTGAATAGGAAAAATTAGTGTTTTTTGTGTGTGTATGTGTGCGTGCATGTTTATGTACGTGTTTGAGCATGTATGTTTGAGGTCTGGAATGACCCCTACAGTATTTACTGTAGCCCATAACAGAATGACAGGCCTTTCCCTATGGAGAGAGCAGAGATACCCCATAACAGAATGACAGGCCTTCTCCCTATGGAGAGAGCAGAGATACCCCATAACAGAATGACAGGCCTTTCCCTATGGAGAGAGCAGAGATACCCCATAACAGAATGACAGGCCTTTCCCTATGGAGAGAGCAGAGATACCCCATAACAGAATGACAGGCCTTTTCCCTATGGAGAGAGCAGAAATACCTCATAACAGAATGACAGGCCTTTCCCTATGGAGAGAGCAGAGATACCCCATAACAGAATGACAGGTATTCTCCCTATGGAGAGAGCAGAGATACCCCATAACAGAATGACAGGTCTTCTCCCTATGGAGAGAGCAGAGATACACCATAACAGAATGACAGGCCTTCTCCCTATGGGGAGAGCAGAGATACCCCATAACAGAATGACAGAATGACAGGCCTTCTCCCTATGGAGAGAGCAGAGATACCCCATAACAGAATGACAGGCCTTCTCCCTATGGAGAGAGCAGAGATACCCCCTCATACACAACACAACACAACACAGCCCAGGCTGCCAGGGTTCTGAGTGGCTGAGAGACCTGCTGAGTATTCTCTGTCTCGGTCACGCTATAGCTTACACTCCACTCTCTCTCTTTCTCTCCCTTTCTCTCGCTCACTCTCCCTGTCTCTCTCTGCTTCTCATCCTCCTGAAGTCTCCCATCAGGACCCCCACTGGTTCCCTGACCTCTCCTATATAAAAAAGTGTCTGTCTGCACATGTGCTTATGCATGCCTGTCCATTTGTGGTGTGTGTGTGTGTGTGTGTGTGTGTGTGTGTGTAATTATGCACCCTACTGCGGCGTATGCTAAGGAGGCCAGTCAGAAAAGGACCAAATCAGCAGCAAATGGAGATAAATAATTAAGGAGGAAATGGTCAGATTCATATTAGTTCTACAGAGACAGCCTGAGTCCCAAATGGCACCCTATTCCCTATGGGTCCGGGTCAAAAGAAGTGCACTATATGGGGAATAGGGTTCCCTTTTGGATGCACACAGAGTGTCTGGAGTCTTCTGCTGGACCTGTGCCCACAGGCAGTTCTTACTGGGCTTCCCCTGCCCTCCTCTCTACATTTAGCTAAGAAGCCAAGCACACACACACACACGCAAACGCATAAACTCTCTCAAAGTACATTTGACCGTTGGAAGTTGTTAAAGGACACTGGGATGGGAGGCCTCCCTCTCCTCCCCTTCCTCCTTCCTCTATTTCGCTGCTCTCTTTTCCTCCCTCACGCTGACAATTAGGCAGAGAGGCTGCTGTTGGCAGAGGCCCCTGGGCATTTGGCCCCTGGGCATTTGGCCCCTGGCCAGGCGTATTACACACTGCGGCTGCACCGCCCTGCCAGTTAATTGCTAATTTTACCATTGCCGTCCTGTCGGATCGATCCCTGCGGCCCCCAGCCTTCAGCCGCACAGTCTCTAGCCCCAAACCCCCAGCCTTCAGCTACCCGCACAGTCTCTAGCCCCCAACTCCAGGCCTTCAGCTACCCGCACAGTCTCTAGCCCACAACTCCCGGCCTTCAGCTACCCGCACAGTCTCTAGCCCCAAACCCCCAGCCTTCAGCTACCCGCACAGTCTCTAGCCCCCAACCCCCAGCCTTCAGCTACCCGCACAGTCTCTAGCCCCAAACCCCCGGCCTTCAGCTACCCGCAGAGTCTCTAGCCCCCAACCCCCGGCCTTCAGCTAGCCGCACAGTCTCTAGCCCCCAATCCCCGGCCTCCAGCCTTCAGCTACCCGCACATTCTCTAGCCCCCAACCCCGGCCTTCAGCTACCCGCACAGTCTCTAGCCCCCAACCCCCAGCCTTCAGCTACCCGCACAGTCTCTAGCCCCCAACCCCCAGCCTTCAGCTACCCACACAGTCTCTAGCCCCCAACCCCCAGTCTTCAGCTACCCACACAGTCTCTAGCCCCCAACCCCCAGCCTTCAGCTACCCACACAGTCTCTAGCCCCCAACCCCCAGCCTTCAGCTACCCACACAGTCTCTAGCCCCCAACCCCCGGCCTTCAGCTACCCGCACAGTCTCTAGCCCCCAACCCCCAGCCTTCAGCTACCCACACAGTCTCTAGCCCCCAACCCCCAGCCTTCAGCTACCCACACAGTCTCTAGCCCCCAACCCCCAGCCTTCAGCTACCCACACAGTCTCTAGCCCCCAACCCCCGGCCTTCAGCTACCCGCACAGTCTCTAGCCCCCAACCCCCAGCCTTCAGCTACCCACACAGTCTCTAGCCCCCAACCCGCAACCCCCAGCCTTCAGCTACCCGCACAGTCTCTAGCCCTCAACCCCCGGCCCCCAGCCTTCAGCTACCTGCACAGTCTCTGGCCCCCAACCACCAGCCTTCAGCTACCTGCACAGTCTCTAGCCCCCAACCCCCGGCCCCCAGCCTTCAGCTACCTGCACAGTCTCTAGCCCCCAACCCCCAGCCTTCAGCTACCCGCACAGTCTCTAGCCCTCAACCCCCGGCCCCCAGCCTTCAGCTACCCGCAGTCTCTAGCACCCAACCCCGGCCTTCAGCTACCCGCACAGTCTCTAGGCCCCAACCCCCAGCCTTCAGCTACCCGCACAGTCTCTAGCCCTCAACCCCCGGCCCCCAGCCTTCAGCTACCCGCAGTCTCTAGCACCCAACCCCCGGCCCCCAGCCTTCAGCTACCTGCACAGTCTCTGGCCCCCAACCACCAGCCTTCAGCTACCTGCACAGTCTCTAGCCCCCAACCCCCGGCCACCAGCCTTCAGCTACCTGCACAGTCTCTAGCCCCCAACCCCCGGCCCCCAGCCTTCAGCTACCCGCACAGTCTCTAGCCCCCAAACCCCGGCCTCCAGTCCCGGGAACTTCCACTTCCTGCGCCCTGACAGACCCCAAACTAAGGCCCCATGGCAAATAGCCCCTGAACCTAGTTCGTGCCCCCAGTCCTGGGCACATTGACCCAGCCCCATGGCCTCAGATATGGGAAATGTCCACCTAAGGCCCCCTTAAAGCCCCCGGGGGCCGGGCCACAAGACCCAATTCACACCTTGGAGTGAAAGGGGGCATGAGGGTATACATCCTCCACCATCACCTCTGTCTTGTTTCTACCACTCTGCTCTCCTCTGGAGGAGAAATCTGAATCTTATGGTTCTTAGAGCTTGGTGAAAGCATGGCTATTTTACATACAACCTACATACAATACCCAACTAGCACATAACATTCTGAGAACCATATGTGTATTAGGTGGGAATTCCAGTAATTCAGTATGCACACTGTTTCCTCATGGTTCAATTTAAAATAATGTTCCCAAATTGTTCTGAGAACTTTAAGAACAACGTTCTTCTGTGGCAATTTCAGTACTTCGGCATAACATTTTCTACAAGTTTCCTGATGGTTCTATTTAAAGTCATGTTTTCAGAACATTCAGATCACTTTTTGTTTTGTCACAATGATGACCGACTGAGCGTTCTGCTCAAAGCATTGTATATGAGTGCTGATGAAGATTTCATCAAAAGTGCATTACAAGATTGTAATTGGATCGCAATTGGATATCATGAAATTGGGGGTAAAATACAAAAAAAGGGGCTTACTGTGGCTCTGAAATACAATGACATTTCAAAAGGAGGCAAATAATTAGTACGAAAACCTTTTGTCATCATTTTGATGTCACCAGATGGACTTTAGATGGACTTTAGCTGGAGCTAGCTAAAATTGAGGGTAGACCACCACATTTTAACTAGCTCACATTAGCATTACTAGCTATGTTTCACAAACTTTGCTAGCTAATGACAACATTGTCATCTGTCTAAAGTAAATTTCACTACATGATAATGATGGCAAAGTTGTTTCCTTCTAAATATTAGCCTACTTTAACGATGTCATCATATTTCCAGGACACTTTAGTGTAATTAAGACTAAACAGCCAATAGCCTCCATCCCGAATGACTAGGCTTATCACAACTTTTTGGCACCACTATGGCGCTGCTGGCAGAGGGAGGCTTGAGAACGTTCATAACAATGGCGCGATGTGACCTGGTGAAGGAGGTGCAACTTATGAAAACAAAACTCTGACTATCCTCTATCTTGTTAAGTGTGTTCAGGTGTGTTGGCCACGCCCACTAATTGGCCACACCTGATTTGAATGACTGACTGTTTCCTTTGAAATGGGGTCTGTTTGAAAAAATTTAAATTAAAAACTTTGTATGAGTTAAAAAAACAAACATGTCATGCTTGCTCCATCTTGTTGGCGCAGTGGACTGATTCCATCGATAGCAAACAGAAGATCATTGGTTCAAATCTCACTGTGCCACAACAAATAAATTAATGTGTTTGTGTGATTAATGCCTAAGCAAATTAATTTCCATGTGGCCTATCTATCATATCAAATAAAATTGTATTTGTCACATGCGCCGAATAAAACAGACCTTACAGTGAAATGCTTACTTACAATCCCTTGTGTAAGGGATCTCGTCCTCCTCTTCTGAGGAGTAGAAGCGAGAAGGATCGGAGGACCAAAACGCAGCGTGGTAAGTGTCCATAATTTAATTAAGCAAAAATGAACACTGAACAAAAACATAAGCCACAAACGAACAGTCCCGTAAGGTGAATGACAAACACTTAACAGGAAATAAACACTCACGAAACCCAGATGGAAAAAGGCTACCTAAGTATGATTTTCAATTAGAGACAACTAACGACACCTGCCTCTGATTGAGAACCATACTAGGCCGAATACAAAAACCAACATAGAAAAACAAACATAGACTGCCCACCCCAACTTACGCCCTGACCATACTAAAACAAAGACAAAACAAAGGAACTAAGGTCAGAACGTGACACCTTAACCAACAATACAGTTTTTTTTAAGTCAGAAAATATTTGCTAGAAAATAATAAAAAATAATAAAAACAATCATGAGACTATATGCAGGGGGTACCGGTACTGAGTCAATCTGCGAAGGTACAGGTTAGTAAATTGATGTAATATGTTCATGTAGGTAGGGGTCAAGTGACTATAAATAGATAATAAGCAGCGAGTAGCAGCAGTGTAAAAAGGGTGTCAATACAAATAGTCTGGGTATCCATTTGATTAACTGTTTAGCAGTCTAATTGCTTGGGGGTAGAAGCTGATATGGAGGCTTTTGGACCTAGACTTGGCACTCCGGTTCTGCTTAACCCACAGTAGCAGAGAGAACAGTCTACGACTAGGATGGCTGGAGTCTTTTTTAGGGCCTTCCTCTGACACTGCCTAGTATATAGGTCCTGATGTCAGGAAGCTTGGCTACAGTGATGTACTAGATCGTACAAACTACCCTCTGTAGCGCATGCAGTCGTATGCTGAGCAGTTGCCATACCAAGCGGTGACGCAACCAGTCAGGATTCTCTTGATGGTGCAGCTGTAGAACTTTTTGAGGATCTGCGGACCCATGCCAAATATTTTATTCTCCTGAGGGGGAATAGGAGTTGTTGTGCCCCGTCGATGTGAATGGGGGCGTGCTCAGCCCCCCTTTACCTGGAGTCCACAATCAGCTCTTTTGTCTTGCTCACGTTGAGGGAGAGGTTATTGTCTCTGACCTCCACCCTGTAGGCTGTCTCATCATTGTTGGTGATCAGGCCTACCACCGTTGTGTTGTAGGCAAATGTAAGGACGTTGCTGGAGTCGTGCATTGCCATGCAGTCGTGGGTGAACAAGGAGTACAGGAGGGGACTAAGCACAATCCCCTGAGGGGCCCCCGTGTTGAGGATCAGCATGGAAGATGTGTTGTTGCCTATCACCAGAGGGCGGCCCGTCAGGAAGTCCAGCATCCAGTTGCAGAGGGAGTTGTTTAGTCCCAGAGTCCTTAGCTTAGTGATGAGCTTTGAGGGCACTGTCTGTGCTGGTTCAAAACAGTTAACCCAAAATAAGCTGTCAGTGTTATTAAAAGTCTAATTGAAATATGTTCTCAGAATATTATTTAATTACCTTCAAGTAATGTATAATTTATTTTCTCAGAACATTACTAACACCTCCCAGGAAAAGTATCAGGGAACCATGGTAAAACGTTCTCAGAACCGGCAACTTCTGTTTTCAGAATGTTAAAAAAAACGTTCCGTTTTACTGGTTATTTAGGGCTTCATTCCCTAAATAAATAAAGGTTAAATAAAAAAAAGCATTATAATAATTCCCAGAGCCAATGGGAAACCAAAAACTGATGTTCCCCCAAGGAAACAAATGTGCTAGCTGGGCCTCAATTGCACTGTGTGTCAGTAGTATCCCTACACCTAGGCAAAGAGGAAGGAAGGAAGGAAGGAAGGAAGGAAGGAAGGAAGGAAGGAAGGAAGGAAGGAAGGAAGGAAGGAAGGAAGGAAGGAATGAATGAAAGAAAGGATGGAAGGTGAAGAGCAGAGGAACAGATGGGAAGACAGGGAAGAGGGAGAGAGAGGAGGGATGAGAGATGAGAGAAAGAGGAGATCAAGGGAGGAGGGACTGTGATGCCAAATGAGCAGCTGGCGATCCACTGATGGCCATTCAATCACTGTGTCTCCCCCCTCTGGTGGGAGGTCAGAGAGGCTGGCTATTTCTCTCCCTCTCTCTTTCAGAGAGTTATGTAATAGGGGTAATAAGGGAAAGGGGGGGGATCCAGATTTTGGACACCTCTTCTCTGACCAGCTGGACTGACCAGTGGGTTGACATTGTGACATGGCTGTGTGTGTGAGAGAGCTCGACCTCCACTTGAGATACATGAAGGAGGGAGGAGAAAGGGGGAGATGGAGAGGGGGAAGATAGGGGGAGGAGAGGAGGAGGATGCCTTAATACTGTAGCAATACTGTAGCAATAGAGGAGGGACTCTCACAACCTACAGAGACAGGAGGGAGAAACAGGCCGGAAAATGAAACAGAGAGATGGAGAGAGAAAAAGAAACTGAGACAGAGAGAAACAGAAGAAAGAGAGACAAGGAGGGTAAGAGGTTGTGAGAATAGTTTATTGAGAGGCAGAGAAAAAAAACGGAGACTGAAAAACAGAGATCCAGAGCGTAGCAGAGGAAGATGAAAAACAAGAAAGTGAGAGATTGGGGTTAGAAGGGTGGTGAAGCGGTATCAATGGATTTGGCCTGCTTTGAAAATCTCAATCCGTCTGGACAGGGGCGGAGGAGAAATTGACTTTTGTGTGGACATCCCATCGGAAAGCCATAAGGACCAGTCAGCTTGATTCCCTGCACTTTTATCCCCTCCAATTACTGCTTCTGAAAATCGTTATTCATCTCTTCCAGTTCAGTGATTGGTCTGGTCTGACATCCTCCCTAGAGTAACTCGATCACACACATGCATGCAAGCACACATGCACACATGCACACACAGACACACACACACACATGCACGCATGCACGCACGCACGCACGCACGCACGCACACACACACACACACACACACACACACACACACACACACACACACACACACAGGGAAACTCTCTCAAAGTAGTGCAGTTGTTAACAGCTATCTTTATTCATCAGACAGACAAGACAAGGAAAACCTCTGAAAGGAAAAGCATCAAAACGTTGTGGAAAGGAGGAAGGAAAGGCATGCGATATATTGAAAGCATTGAAATGCACTTCTTATGCTGCAGTCGGTTGAAGGGAGTGGGTGACAGAGAGACACAGAAAGACAGAGAGAGACAGAGACAGATAAATAGAGAGAGAGAGAGACATAGAAACTAAGAGAGACAGAGAGAGAGAGGGGGAGACAGTGAGAGAGAGAGAGAGAGAGAGAAAGAAAGAGAGAGAGAGAGAGACAGACAGAGAGAGACAGAGAGAGAGACAGAGCGAGACAGTGGGAGACAGAGAGCGACAGAGAGAAACCGACAGAGACCGAGAGACAGAGAGCAACAGACAGAGACAGAGTCACAGTCAGAGAGAGTCAGAGAGAGTCAGAGAGAGACAGAGGGTGTGTGAGCATGAGACAGGGTGAGGAATAGTGCAGTGAGATCAAGGGACAGTGTGAGAGAAGGAGATAGAGAGAGCGAAAGACAGAGTCTGGGAGACAGAGGACAGCAAGAGAGAAAGAAAGTAAGTAAGGAAGAGAAGGGGTGCTGAGAAATGAGGATGTAGAATAAGACAGAGGTAAATGAGTGTAGGTGTTTCACAGGAGGCAGAAAGAGAGAGAGAAGAGAATAAACCAAGAAGGAGAGAACTAGAAAGAGGTGAAACAACACTGAAGGAATAGAGTAAGTTAAATACAGAAAGTGAGAGAGAGGGAGAGAGTGTAGATGGACTCTGAACTTTCCAAGCAGTTCAAAGGCAGTCAACTTAGTGAATGTAAACTTCTGATCACCAGGAATTGTGATACAGTGAATTATAAGTGAAATAATCTGCTTGTAAACAATTTTGGAAAAATTACTTGTGTCATGCACAAAGTAGAAAAATTGATAAAATAATACAAAATAAAGAGGAATAGAGTGTATAGGCAGACGTTAGATGACTGGTGGTCTCTACATTATTTGACCTCTTGTGACCCCTATCCTCTTTCTCTTGATCTGTTGCTCTGTTTGGTAGATTGATGATGTCTGAGTAATCCCTTAAAGTAGCGTCATCATGGCGATGAGAGATGAGTGACAGACAGATGGGGCTTATGCACATCAGAAGAGCATTACACAGTAATTCAATCATAAAGAGCACCCTGTTCCCTATAGAGTCCACTACTTTTGACCAGGGCCCCTAGGAAATAGGGTGCCATTTGGGATACATGCTATATGAAACTCACTGCTATAGGAATAGGAGAATGAGTATCATAGGCACTTCAAAAGTAGTCAATCTCACGTCACTCAAGTAATCTGTAAATCCTGATATTAATTGATTCCTGAGTGTCAAACGTAGTGAACTACATGAGGGACTAGGGTGTCATTTGAGACACAGCCACCCCCCTCTCTACAACCTCTCCTAACAAATAGGAAGTAGAGAACAAGCTATACTTCCTGTAGTCCATCTACTTGGACTACAAATAGATGGACTACAAGTAGATGGACTACATCTACTTCCTGGCTTTGTATTGAACTTTCTACATGACAGCTAATCCTGTTCTCACTGCAAGGCTCAATGCAGAACAACATCACAGCAACAAGACAACTGATGCCATCTCCACACCTTCCCTCTATTGCCCTTCCTCCCTCTCCTCCACGCCTACTCTCTATCCCTCCTGTCATCCGTCCATCCCTTCTGCTTATCAACAAGCCCGCTGATGCCCTCTCCTCTCCTCTCCTCCATCCCTCTCTCCCTGGTAGTTTTTCTCCTCGTTTATTTATTGTGTAGATGATCTCAAGCTCTCAAATTGACTTGCTGGGATTGATTCAGGAAAGCCACCTATCTATCTTCTCACTCTCGCTTACCCTCCGTCTCTCTCTTTATCTCTCTCTCTCCCTCCCTCTGTCTCTCACTCAAACAACTTTAATTAATTGAGCAGTCTCCCCAGAGCCCCGGCAAGCATCTTGAGAAAGAAAGAGAGGAGAGCGAAAAAAGCGAAGAGGAAAGGAAACAGAGAAACGGCAGTCTGACCTATTATCTACAGAGAGTGGTATAACCTAGACGATAAGAGAGACACCGTTGATGAAGCGAGAAGGACAAACTCTCACTCACTATGCCATGGAGGGGATGCAGGGGTGGGGGGACGGACTGACGCACTCCTCTCTTTGATGCCTGAAAGAACGGAACAGAACATAGCAAGGAGAAGGGAGAGAGAGAGAGTAGTAGGAGATACTGGAGAGTAGGTGAAGAGATAGAGAGAGGACGTGAGCAAATGAATGGTGGGAGAAATGATTAATGATTAAAGAGATTGGAGAAAAGAGAGGGGAGGGGAGACAGAAAGAGAAATACAGGTCAGTGCAGGGTCTTGATGAGAGAGAAAGGGAGAGAGAGGATTGTGTGTTCTGCCTGTCGCAGTGGCCAGGGTTATGGAGAGGAAGGGGCTATTACATATTCAATGTGTGTGTGTGCGATAGAGAGGGTGCTCTTCTATTTGTCATCTTCTCCGTGGTCTTTGGTGACACCATGTTCATTTGCGAAATGGCCTAGTTGAGATTCAGGGATCGATAGAACAAATAAAAGCCTGGCCTGGAGATAGAGAGATGGAGAGAGGCGGCGGGGGCAGCCATGGCTGCCCTCTTTCACCACCCATCCCCTCAACACTCTCTTCCTTTCAGCGAGAAAACTGTATTAGACAAAAGTGGTCAGGGGTTGATAATTGCGCTTGGATTGTTTTTTTTTTATACTGGCTGCCAAGGCTGTGAGTAACTGGTGAAAGAAGTCAGGCGCAGGAGAGCTGAGATGCGTGGACAAGGTATTTAATTCAAGAAAAACACCAGTATAAACACAATACTCTGGTGCTGGAAAAATACCGGTACCACGAAATAAACAGGCGTAAATAACAAAATCTGGCAACAATATACCAGCCGTCAGATACAGCCTTACAATAAAACAAACACGCACACAAACATGGGGGAAACCAGAGGGTCAAATAATGAACATGTACTGGGGGAATTGAAACCAGGTGTGTAAAAAACAAAGACAAAACAAATGGAAAATGAAAAGTGGTTCGGTGATGGCTAGAAGGCCAGGGACCGACTCTGGCGGAAGTCGTGACACTGGCTATTGAGTGGATTATTTAAAGCTACTATTCCTAGCTTGTTTCTTGGGACCTTTTAGAACCTTTAAGGGCAGTGAGTGAGGGCTTTGTTTCTCTCGACAGCAGTCGCCTTAATGCTTTCAGGCATCAGTTTAAAATCTGCATGGCTCCCGCAGTGTTGTGAAGCCGAGGGGCGTTTTGTCAATATCGCTCACGTTAACCTGTTACTTGGTATATCCCCCCACATAGAGGGTACACTGGGCTCACTTTCAAGACACGCTGATGATGAGAGAGGACATACTGTACACTAGCAGTCAAAAGTTTGGACACACCTACTCATTCAAGGGTTTTCTTTATTTGTACTATTTTCTACATTGTAGAATAATAGCGAAGACATCAAAACTATGAAATAGCGCATACAGAATCATGTAGTAACCAAAAAAGTGTCAAAAAAATGAAAATATATTTAATATAGCAATCCTTTTCCTTGATGACAGCTTTGCACACTCTTGGCATTCTCTCAACCAGCTTCACCTGGAATGCTTTTCCAACAGTCTTGAAGGAGTTCCCACATTTTCTGAGCACTTGTTGGCTGCTATTCCTTCACTCTGCAGTCCAACTCATCCCAAGCCATCTCAATTGTGTTGAGGTTGGGTGATTGTGGAAGCCAGGTCATCTGATGCAGCACTCCATCACTCTCCTTCTTGGTCAAATAGCCCTTACACAGCCTGGAGTGTGTTGGGTCATTGTCCTGTTGAAAAACAGAACAGGGCAAATTTGGACTCATCAGACCAAAGGGCAGATTTCCACTGGTCTAATGTCCATTCCCCGTGTTTCTTGGACCAAGCAAGTCTCTTCTTCTTATTGGTGTCCTTTAGTAGTTGTTAGTTTGCAGCAATTTGACCAGGAAGGCCTGATTCACCCAGTCTACTCTGAACAGTTGATGTTCAGATGTATCTGTTACTTGAACTCTGTAAAGCATTTATTTAGGCTGCAATCTGAGGTGCAGTTAACTCTAATAAATGTAGTGAAATGTTCCACATTGACTGAACTTCAAGCCTTAAAGTAATGATGGACTGTCATTTCTCTTTGCTTAATTGAGCTGTTCTTGCCATAACACTGTCTTTTACCAAATAGGGCTATCTTCCCCCTGACAACACAACTGATTGGCTTAAACGCATTAAGAAGGAAAGAAATTCCACAGATTAACTTTTAACAAGGCACACCAGTTAATTGAAATGCATTCCAGGTGACTACCTCATGAAGCTGGTTGAGAGAATGCCAAGAGTGTGCAAAGCTGTCATCAAGGCAAATGTTTGCTACTTTGAAGAATCTCAAATATAAAATATATTTGTTTATTACTTTTTTGGTTACTACATGATTCCATATATTCTATAATGTAGAAAATAGTAAAAATAAAGAAAAACCCTTGAATGAGTAGGTGTGTCCAAACTTTTGACTGATACTGTAGAGACATACAATGCTTTTTAGACAGAGCCAGGTTTGGTGTGTTTTTATGGAAAAATCCAAGGTTCAGAATAGAGGAGATACACTGAACTGCCATCAAGGGATACTTGGGGATTGTGGCAATGAAGCCCTTTATCTTCTTCCCCAGAGCCAGATGAACTCGTGGATACCATTTTATATCTCTGCCTGCAGTTTGAAGGAAGCTTGCTATCTAGCATTAGCGCAGTGACTGGAAGTCTATGGTAACAGCATCTACGGTCACAGCTGCTGTTACCGTCAGTGCCCAAATTGTAAATGAGGAGGGGCCGGAACAACAAATGAGCGCAAGAAGGGGGTGACCTGGGGTGCTCTGAGGTAACGGGAATGCACGAAGAAGAAAACAATCTGCTTTATAACAAAGCTGTGCATATCATTGTATTTGCGTCGTTGCATAGAGCATTTAGAGTAGAGGCGCTCACAGAAGATGCACAAACTTATTTTGTACTTGGGTCCAGGAAGAATTAGATATTTTCTAAACACGTTTTATGCGATTCTACCTAATTGTATATGACTGGAAGCTTTCGCAGACCACCGCACAAATGATCGAACTGACAGGCTACTTTGACATTGACAAACGAAGAATCTGAGATCATTAAAAACCTCCTCGTCTTGAATCCATCAACAGCCTAGATGTGTGTAGACATATACTGTACAATGCGAGGAGGTCCTAGAAAAGCTTCCCAGTTTCACTGACTCACCCAATGATGCGCAGCTCACTCGCGGGTGATGGCCGACTCTCTCGTGCTAAAAACCTCTCTCTTGTTTCACTTTGTAAAACATTGTTTTCTCAATAGGCCTATTTGGAAGTTGATACAACATATTTTGGTGGCCTACAATCAGATTAGAGTTTTCTCTTTTCAGCAGGAGCCATTTGCTTTCCAACCTGTGTTTTTCCATGATAGTATTTGGAATATTGCGAAAGGCTTGTTGCATGCTGTTCACTGGCAGATATGCCAAGCGTTCCTGGGCTCTATGCTTTGTTATTGGTCGACATGAACACAATCCACAGCTAAGCAATTTTTTTTTATGAAGCTATTGATCCTCTGTGGCAAAATGATTGGCCTACTCCTGGAGTAGTATTCTGCATTATTTAACCTATTGTTTATTATTTAATAACAGACGGCAGTAATTCTATAACTTTGGCAAATTTATTTCAAGTAATCAGAGGTGCTGCAGCTCCTCCAGCACACTTCCCGCGGCTATGATTCCATAAGGGAACAAATTATCAACTGCAAAGCTGGCAAGATAAGAGTTGCAGGCTCATGTCTAGTAGATAAAATGATACAGGCTATAATGTTGCACAAACCAAAAGCCCAGGCTGGCACAACACTAATGAAATCTTAGAATATTAGGCACCGGCTGAAAATCAACGTTTTCAAATTAAATATTTTAGGTGCAGGAAAATGAATGAGGCGGCATCTGGAATTATACTTTTTTTCATTGTCAACTGTGATTTTTTTTCTCATGAAGAGGTACCGTATCCGGACAAATAGGTTCCGGAACGAAACCGTCCAGAACAGAGAGGTGCCAGATCCTGCCAAAATCCCAGAAGTATCCCTTTACAAAGAGAAAAAAGAAAGTGGGAAAGGAGAAAGGAGAAAGAAAGCGGGTTTACAGTGTTGTTAAAGATGAATTCTGCAGGTTTCACTCCGTAATGAATTCCATAGGCTTAAAGCCTTCTGTTCTCTCTCTCTCCTTCTTTCGTACTCTTTCTTATCTTGCTCTCTCATCTCTCGCTCTCTTTATCTCTCTCACTCACCTTTCCCCTCTCTCTGTTTCTCTCTCACTCTTTCTGTCTTTCGCCCCTTCTCTCTCTTTCTCAGACTTTCCTTTTCCCGCTCTCTCTTTATCACTCCATCATTCACTCTTTCTTTCTCTCTCTCTTCTCTCCTTCCCTCACTCTCCTTTCCCACCCCCCCCCCCCCCCCCCTCTCTCTCTCTCTCTCTCTCTCTCTCTCTCTCTCTCACACTTTCCTTTCCCCCTCTCCCTTTATCTCTCTCTTCCTGGTCACTCTGACCCGCAGGTGGAACAGAGAGGCTTTGTTGTTCTTAAACTTCTGACTATCTTCCTCTCTTTCTTTTTTCACTGACGGATGGAGGCAGGGATGAAACGAAAGGAGGCTGTAATTGTGTTTTTCAAACACTGAGAATGTTTTTAGAAAGCAACAACATGTGCAGACTGCTCTAACACGTCTCTATCTCCTTCCTTCACTCTGCCCCTCCCCCTCTATATTTCCCTCCCTTGTGTCTGTTTTGCAGTGCAGTTCAACTTGATTCCTGTGGGACTGAGGATAGTAGCCATCCAGAGCACTAAGACAGGGCTCTACATTGGGATGAACAGCGATGGATACCTCTACACCTCAGTATGGCAACCCCTTATTAATTAAGTTATGACACTATCAACACCACTTATACCGTAGTAATAACATCTGTACACGTCAGTATGGCAACCTCTTATTAATTAAGTTATGACAGTTACAGAAACCTGAATAATAGTCTACATAGTCTTGATTTCTCAAGTGACTGCCTCGCCTGGTACACCAACTACTTCTCAGATAGAGTTCAGTGTGTCAAATCGGAGGGCCTGTTGTCCGGACCTCTGGCGGTCTCTATGGGGGTACCACAGGGTTCAATTCTCGGGCTGACTCTTTTCTCTGTATTTATCAATGATGTCGCTCTTGTTGCGGACGACACCATTCTGTATACATCGGGCCCTTCATTGGACACTGTTAACTAAACCTCCAAACAAGCTTCAATGCCATACAACCCTCCTTCTGTGGCCTCCAACTGCTTTTAAATGCTAGTAAAACTAAATGCATTCTTTAACCGATTGCTGCCCGCACCCGCCCGCCCGACTAGCATCACTACTCTGGACGGTTCTGACTTAGAATATGTGGACAACTACAAATACCTAGGTGTCTGGTTAGACTGTAAACTCTCATTCTAGACTCACATTAAGCATCTCCAATCCAAAATTAAATCTAGAATTGGCTTTCTATTTCGCAACAAAGCCTCCTTCACTCATGCTGCCAAACATACCCTCGTAAAACTGACTATCCTACCGATCCTTGATTTCGGCGATGTCATTTACAAAATAGCCTCCAACACTCTACTCAGCAAACTGGATGTAGTCTATCACAGTGCCATCCGTTTTGTCACAAAGTTCCATATACTACCCACCACTGCGACCTGTATGCGCTCGTTGGCTGGCCCTCACTACATACTCGTCACCAAACCCACTGGCTCCAGGTCATCTACAAGTCTTTGCTAGGTAAAGCCCTGCCTTATCTCACCTTATTGGTCACCATAGCAACACCCAGCCGTAGCACACGCTCCAGCTGGTATATTTCACTGGTCATCCCCAAAGCCAAATTCCTTTGGCTGCCTTTTCTTCCAGTTCTCTGCTGCCAATGACTGGAATGAATTGCAAAAATAACTGAAGCTGAAAACATATATCTCCCTCTCTAACTTTAGGCATTAGCTGTCAGAGCAGCTAACCAATCACTGTACCTGTTCACAGCCAATCTGTAAATAGCACACCCAACTATCTCATCCCCATATTGTTATTTATCTTCTTGTTCTTTTGCACCCCAATATCTCTACCTGCACATCATCATCTGCACATCTATCACCCCAGTGTTAATGCGAAATTGAATTATTTCGCCTCTATGGCCTATTTATTGCCTTACCTCCCTAATCTTCTACATTTGCACACACTGTACATAGATGTTTCTATTGTGTTATTGACTGGACGTTCGTTTATGTGTAACTCTCTGTTGTTGTTTTTGTTGCACTGCTTTGCTTTATCTTGGCAAATTAAAACTTGTTCTCAACTGGCCTACCTGGTTAAATAAAGGTGAAATAAAAAAAATCATTAAAAAAATAGTAGGCAGGAAGTACCTGAATGTTCAACGTTGGTTTGACCAATCGGAATCTATGCTTCAAGATTGTTTTGATCACACGGACTGGGATGTGTTCCGGGTTGCCTTTGAAAATAGTATCGACGTATACACTGATGGCACAGCCATCTAAGGCACTGCTTCACAGCATTGTTCGGATAAGGGAAGAGTTTGGCCGGCCAGGATGTCCTTGTCCCGCTGCACTCTAGTGACTTGTGGCAGGCTGGATGCATGCACCCTGACTTTGGTCAGCAGTTGTTTCCTCTGACACATTGGCATGGGTGTCTTCCGGGTTAAGCGAGCAGTGTGTTAAGAAGCTTTGCGGCTTGGCAGGATCGTGTTTCAGAGAACTAATGGCTTTCGACATTCGCCTCTCCCGAGTCTGTACGGGAGATGCAGTGATTATCGTTGTCTCTGATTGGGGATCATATTTAGGCAGCCATTTCCCCTTTGTGCTTTGTGGGATCTTGTCTTGGTATAGTTGCCTGAGAGCACTTCATTGAGCTTCACGTTTCGTTTAACACTTTGTTTTTCTTTGAGTTTCTTTTCCTAATAAAGAGGATGGAAATATACCACGCTGCATCTTGGTCCACTCCTTATAACGATTGTAACAATAGCAGCATTCATGCAAAACTGAAAGTGTGAACCACCGCATTTAACCACGGCAAGGTGGCTGGGAACATGGACATGCACAATCAGACCAGCTATAAGGCAATCAAAGGTGCAAAACGACAATACAGGGACAAAGTCGTCTCAGACAAAATACGTATGTGACAGGGACTCCAGACAATCACGGATTATAAAGGGAAAGTCAGCCATGTCTCGGACACCGACACCTCTCTCTCGGACAAGCTAAACACCTTCGCCCACTTTGAATAAAACACTGAGCCGCGAAAACACAAGCCACCGCTTCTAACGAGGACAGTGAGATCTCGTTCTCTGTGGCCGAGGTGATTAAGACGTTTAAGCGTGTTAACCCTCACAGGGCTGCCGGCCCAGACAACATCCCAACCCATGTCCTCAGAGCATGTGCAGACCAGCTGGCTGGAGTGTTTACGGACATATTGAATCTCGCCCTATCCACCATTGTTCCTGTACCCAAGAAAGCGAAGATAACTGAACTAAATCGCCCCTAAGCACTCACTTCTGTCATCATGAAGTGCTTTGAGAGGCTAGTTATTTTAAGGATCATATAACCTCCACCCTACCCGACACCCTAGACTACAACTACAATTGCATACCTCCCCAACAGATCCATGGATGATGCAAACACAATCGCACTGCACACTGAAATACCTGTAAAAATGCTGTTGATCGATTACAGCTCAGCTTTCAACACCATAGTGCCCTCCAAGCACTAATCTCTGGGCCCTAGGTCTGAATCCCTCCCTGTGTCCTGGACTTCCTGACGGGCTGACCCCAAGTGGTGAAGGTAGAAAACAACACCTCCGCCACGCTGATCCTCAACACAGAGGTCCTAAAAGGGTGCGAGCTCAGCCTCCTACTGTACTCACTATTCACCCATTACTGCATGGCCACGCACATCTCCAACTCAATCATCAAGTTTGCTGATGACACAACAGTGATAAGCCTGATTACCAACAATGACGAGACAGTCCTCAGGGAGGAGGTGAGGGCCCTGGCGGAGTGGTTCCAGGACATAACCTCTCCATCAACGACAACAAAACTAAGGAGCGGATCGTGGACTTCAGGAGACAACAGAGAGAAAACGCCCCAATCCACATCAACTGCTCAACCAAATTTGGCTTGGCTGTCCTCGGCTTAGCTGCCAGCGATTACAGCCTTGAGTGTTCTTGGGTATGACTCTACAAGCTTGGCACAACTCTATTTGTGGAGTTTCTCCCATTCTCTGCAGATCCTCTCAAGCTCTGTCGGGTTGGATGGGGAGCGTTGCTGCACAGATATCGTCGCACACAGCCACTTCTACATTGTCTTGGCTGTATGCTTATGGTCGTTGTCCTGTTGGAAGGTGAATCTTTGCCCCAGTCTGAGGTTCTGAGCGCTCTGGAGCAGGTTTTCATCAAGGATCTCTGTACTTTGCTCTGTTAATCTTTCCCTTGATCCTGACTAGTCTCCCAGTCTCCTTGCTGCTGAAAAACATCCCCACAGGATGATGCTGCCACCACCATGCTTCATCGTTGGAATAGTGCTAGGTTTCCTCCAGATGTGACGTTTGCCATTCAGGCCAGATAGTCTTGTTTCTCATGGTCTGAGAGTCTTCAGATGCCTTTTGGCAAACTCCAAGCAGGCTGGCATGTGCTTTTTACTGAGGAATGACCTCCGTCTGGCCACTCCGCCATAAAGGCCTGATTGGTGGAGTGCTTCAGAGATGGTTGTCCTTCTGGATAGTTCTCCCATCTCCACAGATTAACTCTTGAGCTCTGTCAGAGTGACCATCGGGTTCTCCCTGATCAAGGCCATTTCCTCTCTAGGAAGAGTCTTGGCGGTTCCAGACTTCTTCCATTTAAGATTGATGGAAGCCACAGTGTTCTTGGGAACCTTCAGTGCTGCAGACATTTGTTGTTACCCTTCCCCATATCTGTGCCTCGACACAATCCTGTCTCAGAGCTCTAAGGACAATTCCTTCAACCTCAATCAATATTGCATGCTTTCTCAAACAGCTGTAACTGAATATGCATTTGTAAATCAAGTCCTTTCTTGAGTTGGGCTCTGGGATGTAACAACCGTTGAGCTTATGGTTGATTGTGGGGGAAAGGGTTTGTTTGTTTATATGTGTGTGTGTGTGTGTGTGTGTGTGTGTGTGTGTGTCCCACATCTACTGCTAGGGGGTAAGGATGTTAGGGAACATATCGGATGAATCACAATAATTGTTAGCTTGACAAAAATGTAATGCAATTGCAATCCTGGTTATAGGTAACAATCCTTTGCATGAACTGTTGACATTATTACTCGTATTAATTGTTAATGATGGAAAAAAAGACATGTAAGAGTTTTGAATATGCACTACTGTTCAAAAGTTTGCGGACACTTAGAAAGTTCCTTATTTTTTAAAGAGAAACACATTTTTTGTCTATTAAAATAACATCAAATTGATCAGAAATACAGTGTAGACATTGTTAATGTTGTAAATGAGTATTGTAGCTTTAAACAACAGATTTTTTATGGAATATCTACATAGGCGTACAGAGAACCAAAATCAGCAACCATCACTCCTGTGTTCCAATGGCACGTTGTGTTAGCTAATACAAGTGTATTATTTTAAAAGGCTAACTGATCATTAGAAAACCTTTTTGCAATGATGTTAGCACAGCCGAATACTGTTGGATTAAAGAAGATATAAAACTGGCCTTCTTTAGACTAGTTGAGTATCTGGAGCATCAGCATTTGTGCGTTCGATTACAGGCTCAAAATGGCTAGAAACAAAGAACGTTCTTTTGAAACTCGTCAGTTAATTCTTGTTCTGAGAAATGAAGGCTATTCCATGTGAGAAATTGCCAAGAAACTGAAGATCTCGTACAATGCTTTATTCACAGAACTTCGCAAACTGTCTCTAACCAGAATAGAAAGAGGAGTGGGAGGCCCCGGTGCACAATTGAGCAAGAGGACAAGTACATTAGAGTGTCTAGTTTGAGAAACAGACGCCTCACAAGTCCTCAACTGGCAGCTCATTAAATAGTACCTGCAAAACACCAGTCTCAACGTCAACAGTGAGGAGTCAACTCCGGGATGCTGGCCTTCTAGGCAGAGTTGGAACGAAAAAGACATATCTCAGACTGGCCAATAAAAACAAAAGATTAGGATGGGCAAAGGAACACAGACAGAGGAACTCTGAACCCTGATTAACTTATTTGGGACTGGGTGGCAGTATTGAGTAGCTTGGATGAATAATGTGCCCAGAGTAAACTGCCTGCTACTCAGGCCCAAAAGCTAGAATATGCATATAATTAGTGGAAATGGATAGAAAACACTCTGAAGTTTGTAAAACTGATTGAATGATGTCTATGAGTATAACAGAACTCATATGGCAGGCAAAAACCTGAGACAAAATCCAACCAGGAAGTACAAAATCTGAGGTTTTTAGTTTTTTGCCTATCCAATATACAGTGTCGATGGGGTCATATTGCACTTCCTAAGGCTTCCACTAGATGTCAACAGTCTTTAGAACCTTGTTTCAGGCTTCTACTACGAAGGGGGAGCGAATAAGAGCTGTTTGACTAAGAGGTCTGGCAGAATGCCATGAGCTAAGTCAGGCGCGTGGCCGTGAGAGCGAGCTGCGTTCCTTATAATTTCTAAAGACAAAGGAATTGTCCAGTTGAAACATTATTGAAGATTTATGATAAAAACATCCTAAAGATGGATTCTATACATCGTTTGACATGTTTCTACAAACTGTAATGTAACTTGTTTGACTTTTCGTCTGAACTAATTGCTCACACATTGTGCATTTGGATTACTGGGCTAAACGAGCGAACAAAAGGGAGGTATTTGGACATAAATGATGGACTTTATCGAACAAAACAAACATTTATTGTGGAACTGGGATTCCTGGGAGTGCATTCCGTTGAAGATCATCAAAGATAAGTGAATATTTATAACGCTATTTCTGAGTTTTGTGACTCCTCTCCTCGGTTGGAAAATGGCTGTGTTTTTCTGTGGCTTGGCGCTGACCTAATATAATCACAGGGTGTGCTTTCGCCGTAAAGCCTTTTTGAAATCTGACACAGCTGTTGCATTAACAAGAAGTTTATCTTTAAAATGGTGTATAATACTTGTATGTTTGAGGAATTTTAATTATGATTAGATTTCTGTTGTTTTGAATTTGGCACCCTGCAATTTCACTGGCTGTTGGCGAGGTGGGAGGCTAGCGTCCCACATATCCCAGAGAGGTTTAACTTGTTAGTCATATCCCAATCTATTTGCTTATGATCTTGCCCGCACCTAGCAAACAGTTACTTAAATGATATGAGAACAAAAATATGATTTCTTTTGGGGGGGGGGGAACTGCAAGCCAGACAAAATTAAACGGCCGTATTTATAAAATGAATATGAATTCAGAGGGCAGAAATTATTAAATATTAAAGCATTAGACCTCTCACTAATGGGTTTAGTCATACAAAAGTTATACTTAAATACAAACTGGTTATCTAACAAATTAATAAGAATGCCTCACCCAATGTTCAAGAATGGCCTTTTTCCCTTTATTCAGATTTCAAAATCACACTCCCAAATAAATCTCCCAAATATCGCTCTTTTTAAAACAATCTATAGAAAGTTGATTGCAATTTCAATTTCATCCACCAAAAAAACTAAAACAAATAATACAACAAATATTGTGGTTAAACTGAAATATAATAAAATATTTTACAAAATGTTTAAAAAAGGTATAATCGTTGTAAATGATGTCGTAAATGGGGCTGGTGGAGTAATGTCACACATGCAGCTAACAAAAATATATGGAAATGTCTGCCCTACCCAGAATTACAACCAATTAATTGCACTAAACTAATTGCAGTATTACTGCAAAAATAGAAGAGGAAAGTGGAAGGGGGAAAAGTATGTAACTTGTCTGTCGACCCTGCATTAAAGACAATAATTGGTTAAACAAAATTGTGATAAATAAAAAGTATACCAGTTTCATTTAAGTACCAAAAGATGTACAGCTGTGCCATGTAGATTGCAAAATAGTTGGGAAGAGTGTTACATTCGTCGTTTGAATGAGGAGACCAAGGTGCAGTGTGGTAGGCAAACATCTTACTTTTATTGAAATGAACACTGAAAAACAAAAAACAAAATTAATGTAAAGTTCTGCAGACTACACAGCAACCATACAAAATCAAGATCCCA
The DNA here is from genome assembly GCF_045791955.1 of Oncorhynchus clarkii lewisi. NCBI lineage: Eukaryota > Metazoa > Chordata > Actinopteri > Salmoniformes > Salmonidae > Oncorhynchus > Oncorhynchus clarkii. Next base: position 19,776,449 of record NC_092155.1, read on the forward strand.
CAAACTAAGGTGGGAAAAAGGCTGCCTAAGTATGATCCCCAAACAGAGATCTGATTGGGAAACATACCAGGTCAACATAGAAAATACAACATAGATTGCCCACCCTAGTCACACCCTGACCTGTCCAAATAGAGAATAAAAAGGCGCTCTAAGGTCAGGGCGTGACAAAGAGATTCACATGGTTTATGAACTGATACGCAAAACAACACCAGATTCAAAACTTTGAATTTTTCAATTTAAATTATTATCCAAAATTCTTGCAACCAATAGAATGCTATATATATGGGGAATACAATCTTCCCTGCACTGCAGATTTTGCTGTGTAGAGACATTTTCATTAGATCATTTGTTTTTGGTATAATTTGTTTTGGTTCATAAGTAGCTTGTTTTTGGTCACAGGTGCAGGAATTGCTGAATAATTGCAACATTTACCTGGAGCTAACTCTGCAGATAGCACTTGTCAGGACTCTTGCTCCTGGGTGAGTATCAAAGATAGCCCCCCTCTCTCCCACCAGAGAGGAAGAGGGGGAGTGGAGCCGGTTCTATGACTCTAAAATGACCGGTTGTAAACTTTCTCTCTCTGGACATGCAGTATGGAGAAGTCAAAATCCTTGTGTATAGAGAATCTAACGCCAAAACTCCAACATCCTAAAGTGGATAATGAAAAAATATTTCCAACATAAATAATGTGGGAAATGGTTGATGGGGATCCAAACAATAAATCCTGTCAAACATTTATTGTTTTGTGATATCATTAAGGACGGTACAACTAAATATCTGTAACTCTACAAATGTTTACGTCCCAGTTTTCAGAAATACATCTAAATGTTGTAAAACATATGATTACATATGAAACTATTTGATGAAAGGGGATTTTAGCCTTATAAATTAGATAATTGTTTTTCATAGAAACTTTGCCAAGTCAGTAACCATACCCACGTGAGCACAGACATTGTGGCAATGTGATGGAACCGCCCTCCAAGGCGAGTGCATTAAAGGACTCGCTGAAGAATTAAAATATTAGATCAGAAAGCGTGGCGCTTTGGCTACACATTGAAATGGTTGCAATTTAAATACAGACCAGTGTGACTGGCAGCGTGAGCTGAATGTCACAAAATGGTAACCCCTCTGAAACTCAACAGAGAAGAAGAAGACTAGACTAAGATATGCACCACCTGCAGCTCTGCATATCACGTAGTGTAGGAAACTTGACCATGTATAATGTATTTCTGTGTGATTATTTAGTTAGTTTGCAAATAAATAATTAAGACAATTTGTGTATCGCTGAATCATCATTTCGACTAGGGTTCGTGCAGATTTGAAGTCATCGACGTTCAGAATGAGACTGATACGAGGTAAAAATGATTAATGGATGACTGGTATGATAACGATATATTCTGATGTATTCTTGAGTTAATTCGGGAAATGGTAACTCTTTAAACAAACTTTATCCGTGGTGCCCCAAGTTTACTAATGAGTTAATTTTTACATGATTAATTGAATCACGTAATAATTAAACATTGTTCATTGATTTGATAAAATAACCGTCATCATTTTAATGATGGTCACGTCAATAGTCACGTTTTGGTGATCCAAAAAAGTCATAGTCAATCAATCAAAAATATCATCATACTTTTAGCTAAAAAAATGTTTTAATTTACAATCTGTGGAAATTATGAGAATAGAAAGGTTCAGAACTTTTGTGAAACATCAACAGCACAGTTAGAAATAGAAAATAGAAATTCAATATGGATGGTGTTAAGAGATGGATGGGAGGGGTTGAAAGGAGCTGAAGGTTGGGAATAATGACAACAAATAACAAGATAACTCATGTAAATCATAATGTGTCCATAAAATGTATTTAGGTTCAGAACTTTTGTGAAAGAAATAGAGGGGAGAGGTTGAAGTTAGAGGAAGGACGGGAGTAAAAACAAACAAAATATAACTATTGTAAAATAGACTGTGCCCGTAAAATGTATATAATATGTATAATCTGGAAGTAGAAGCCTAAGCGTTGTCGTTCACTAGTTTACTCCAATTAGGGGAAGGGTGGTAGGGTTAGAACACAATTAAATATATTTAAAAAAAAATGTGTACATACAGTACATTGTAGAATATAGTAAAGACAGACAAACTATGAAATAACACATATGGAATCATGTAGTAACCAAAAGAGTGTTAAACAAATCAAAATATATTTTATGTTTGAGATTCTTCAAAGTAGCCACCCTTTGCCTTGATGACAGCTTTGCACACATTGGCATTCTTTTGACAAGCTTCATGAGGTAGTCACCTGGAATGCATTTCAATGAATCTGTATGCCTTGTTAAAAGTTAATTTGTGGAATTTCTTTCGTTCTTAATGCGTTTGAGCCAATCGGTTGTGTTGTGACAAGGTAAATCAAATCAAATCAAATGGTATTGGTCACATACACATGTTTAGCAGTTGTTAAAAGGGCGATAGTCATTTAGTTCAGTTACCTTTCCTTTCTTGGGTACAGGAAGAATGGTGGACATCTTGAAGCATGTGGGGAGAGCAGACTGGGATAGGGAGTGTCGTGTCTTTACTATCATTAACTGAAGACATAGTTGTTATCAAAGATTCTCTGTAGCAATACGTGATTATACTGATTAATCATGTAACTTTAATTACTAGGAAGTCGGGGCATCAAGGAAAAATATTCGGATTACAAAGCTATCATTTCCTAAAATAACTTTTCAGATATTTTATCTGATCAATTAGTCTTCGAATTAATGAATTATTTACTTCACGTTAGTCTCATTCCAAACGTCGTAAATTGTTGGTTGGCTGCACGAACCCAGTCTTCACTATGAGTAATCCATACATCGATTGTCTGAAGTAATTTATTTATTACTAACTAAGTAATTCACAGAAATGCATAAACAAACAAACAATCAAGGTAAATGTGGTTACATGAAATGATAGGAGAATGTGCCCTAGTGGGCTAAACCGGCATGGCGGCTTGTTAGACAAAAGGGGAAGTGGGGGTTGACTAAGAAGTCACTACAAAGTGATAATTATAACAATTGAAATGTTAATCCTTTGCACATGAACGCTCACTCATTCGGGAACAATTGCAATCAATATATATATTTACGTTCAGCAAGTTCATTTATTTTGTAGAATTGTCCGCCTCTCTCCCTATCTCTCTTTGTCTTGGTTATATTGGATATTTCAGGGTGACATTCATTCGTTTCGTTATAGAATGGATGTTTCGGCGGTTGTCGTTCTTCGCGTTCAATGATACTGAATTCCTAGCTGCAGACTAGTAATTAATATCAAAGACTTGTTCTTATTCTGTCGGTATCGATAGTCTAAGAGTTTAACCACGTGGTATGGTTAAAAGATTCAGCAAGGGTCTACAACCTTTGTACTTTCCTAATGGAGAAAAACATGGTCTGCAACCTTTAGCCATTTTGTAAATGAGGTAAGGTCGGTTCTGCTGATCAAAAACCCGAGTGGGGGTTTTATTCGGAAGGCAGAAAAGGGCTGTCCCAGGATGCCTGACCCTAACTGGGCTCAGGGGCAGTCCTCTAATTTAGTTAACTCAAATCCCCTTTTTGAGTTTTCCTTCATTAAACAGTCCAAACTCATATTACACAATTTTACAAACAGTATCATACTCACTCATTCATCTTATACAACAATTAAGTGTAAACCTCATATATGAGGATATTATATAAACAACGTTATGGTAATGTGGCCACACTGTCTCCCATAAGCTTCCCCAAGTTGTGACAAACGGACCAGTTCGTTGCTGGATTCTTCACCGATCTTTTATACTTTCTCCGGAACATGAAATTTGTTCGTACCTCAAGTTGAGGTGGAAGGAATTGCTTTGTTCTCTATGACAATTTACTCTGAGGAGATCCTCAGGAATTTACGACGTCTCTCTGACCACGTAGTTGAAGGAGGCAAGGGGGAGGCAGGGAGAGGGGGGTGGGGCTTGCTATACCCAAAGAGGCCAACGTCATGACAGGAGCGATTGAATATGTTTGTAAACACTCCAGTCAGTTGGTCTGCACATGCTCTGAGGTTGCGGTTATGGATGCTGTCTGGGCCGGCAACCTTGCAAGGGTTAAAACGCTTAAATGTCTCGCTCATGTCGGCCACGGAGAAGGAGAACCCACAGTCCTTGGTAGCTGGCCGCATCAATTGCACTGTGTTATCCTCAAAGCAGGTGAAAAAGTTGTTTAGCTTATCCGGAAGCAAGACATTGGTGTCCGCGGCGTGGCTGGTTTTCTCTTTGTAGTCTGTGATTGTCTGTAGACCCTGCTACGTACTTCTCGTGTCTGAGCCGTTGAATTGCAACTCCACTTTGTCTCTGTACTGATGTTTTGCTTGTTTGCTTGCCTTACAGAGGGAATAATTACCCTGTTTGTATTCGGCCATATTTCCAGTCACCTTGTCATAGTTTAATGTGGTGGTTCGCCCTTTCAGTTTTGCGTGAATGCTGACATCTTTCCACAGTTTCTGATTTGGGTAGGTTTTCATAGTCACAAGGGTACATCTCCTATACATTTCCTGATAAACTCAGTCATCGTATTTATGTATTCGTCGATATTATTCTCAGAGGCTACCCGGAACAAATCCCAGTCCGTAGCATGGATACTTCCTGTTTGAGTTCCTGCCTATAGGAAGGGAGGAGCAAAACGGAGTCATGATCAGATTTGCCCAAGGGAGGGCTGGGGAGGGCCTTGTAGGCATTTCGAAAAGCTGAGTAACAGAAGTCCAAAGTTCCTCAGAGCGAGTGCTACAGTCAATGTGTTGGTAGAACTTTGGTAGCATTTTCCTCAGATTAGCTTTGTTAATTAAAATCCCCAGCTACAATAAATGTGTCCTCAGGATATGTGGATATGGTCCAGTGTAGTTCTTCATTGGCCGACGTTGTTTTGGCTTGAGGGGAAAATACAAGGCTGTGACTATAACTCAAGAGAAGTCTCTTGGGAAGTAATACGGTTGGCATTTGATTGTGAGGTATTCTAGGTCAGGTGAACAAAAGGACTTGAGTTTCTGTATGTTATCACAATCACACCATGAGTAGTTAATCATGAAACATACACCCCGCTGTCCTTCTTCCTGGAGAGAGATTTATTCCTGTCTGCGCGATGAACTGAGAACCCAACTGGCTGTATAGACAGTATATCCCAAGAGAGCCATGTTTCTGTGAAACAGAGTATGTCACAATCCCTGATATGTCTCTCGAAGGAGATGCTCACCCTGAGCTCGTCAACTTTATTATCCAGAGACTGAACAGTAGCAAGTAATAATATACTTGGAAGCGGTGGGTGGTGTGCGTGCCTCCTGAGTCGGACCTGGAATCAGCCTCTCGAATCAGTTCAATTGCCCTGGGGGGTAAGAACAACGGATCCAATTTGGGAAAGTTGTATTCCTGGTCCCAATGTTGGTAATGCGGTATGTTACCGCTGCTCTGATGTCCAAAAGTTCTTTCCTGTTGTATGTAATAACACACAAAAAATCTGGGCTAATAATGTAACAAATAACACATAAAAAACTAAATACAAAGTTGCTAAGTAGATAGAAGCATGGCTGCCTATCTGTCTGTGCCATCTTGATAGCTCTATTTGGTAAAAGACCAAGTCCTTATTATGGCAAGAACAGCTCAAATAAGCAAAGAGAAATGACAGCCCATCATTATTTTAAGACATGAAGGTCAGTCAATCTGGAAAATGTCAGTGTAGTCACAAAACCATAAAGCGCTATGATGAAACTGGCTCTCATGAGGACCACCACAGGAAGGGAAGACCTCTGCAGAGTTCATTAGAATTAACTGCACCTCAGATTGCAACCCAAATAAATGATTTGAAGAGTTCAAGTAACAGACACATCTCAACATCAAGTGTTCAGAGGAGACTGTGTAAATCAGCCCTTCATGGTTGAATTGCTGCAAAGAACCACTTCTAAATGACACCAATAAGAAGAAGAGACTTACTTGGGCCAAGAAACTCGAGCAATAGACATTTGCAGGTGGAAATCTGTCCTATGGTCTGATGAGTCCAAATTTGAGATTTTTGGTCCCAACCACCGTGTCTCTGTGAGACGCAGAGTAGGTGAATGGATGATCTCCGCATGTGTGGTTCCCACCATGAATCATGGAGGAGGTGCTATGGTGTGGAGTGGCTTTGCTGGTGACAGTATCAGTGATTTATTTAAAATTCACAATTAACCAGCATGGCTACCACAGCATCTGGTTTGCAATGACCAAAAAAAAAACACCTCCAGGCTGTGTAAGGGCTATTTGAGCAAGAAAGTGTTTGATGGAGTGCTGTATCAGATGACCTGGCCTCCACAATCACCCGACCTCAACCCAATTGAGGTGAGTTGGATCGCAGAGTGAAGGAAAATCAGCCAACAAGTGCTTAGCATATGTGGGAACTCCTTCGACTGTTGGAAAAGCATTCCAGTTGAAGCTGGTTGAGAAAATGCCAAAAGTTTGCAAAGCTGTCATCAAGGCAAAGGGTAAAGAATCTGAAATATAAAATATATGTGTCACGCCCTGACCTTAGATATCTCTGTTTTCTTTATATTTTGGTTAGGTCAGGGTGTGACTAAGGTGGGTACGCTAGTTTTTGTATTGTCTAGGGTGTTTGTATGTCTAGGGTTGTTGTAGGTCTAGGGGTTTTGTATTTCTATGTTGGCCTGATATGGTTCTCAATCAGAGACAGCGTTTATCGTTGTAAAATATGCAAAATATGTGTACGCGACCAATAAAATTTGATTTGATTAGCATACAACCGTGTCAGTCAGTACGCCTAACAAAGTAACAACACGTGGCTATAACATGTATCCCCCATTGTTTAATGTACTATCTATCATGATATCAGATCCACAGAGATAATATACTTTCAATAATACAGTACCCGATCAGAGAAAAAAAATTCCGGTCCTGCATAATTGAAAGTCTATTATCTCTGTGAATCTCATCATGTTGAACAGTCAAAGATATGGTATTCAGTGCCACTACCAATCTGACATAGTCTAATGCACAGTACTTATGCATCCCAAATGGCACCCTATTCCCTATCACTATATATGGAATAGGGTGCCATTTGGGACGCATCCACATTGTACTGGTATGCAACTCTCTTATTTCACCTTGATGTGGGAGAGAGAGTGGAGAGGTAGACCGAGGGAAAGTAGAGCACTTTTCTAGTCTGCTGTGTAGTTCTGTTTAAGGTAGCTCTGCACGTTCACTTCGAAGTCGACATTCTGCCTGCAGGACCTGGGGTATAGAGAGGAATGGCGTGGCATGAAGTTTTTTTAGCACCGGCTTTCCGATGTGTCAGTCTGCACACACACACTTTGATACACAAATACATACACACATGAACACAGGTATGAAAAAAACACACATGCACGCATGTACGAATGCACGTATGCACACACAAACACACACACACACACACAGAGAGAGACAGAGAGAGAGACAGAGAGAGCGAGCGAGAGAGAGCACAGCTGTAGAGGATATACTTACACAGGCATTCTCTCCAGACAGAAGAAAGGTGACCCATTTTCGTAGGGGGAATGAACCACAGAAGACAGCGAGAGAGAAGAAAAGGTCATAGAGAAAATCCCTTTGAGCAGCCTGGTCTCATAGACTAGACGTAACATTATACATGTAAATCTGGGACACTCAAACTAGCATGATTTGTTACATTTGGTATGGTTACATAAGACAGAAAAAGTTACTTAAGGCGAATATGAACAGAGGGTAATTGGTCAGGGTGTATCGGTATTTGGTGTTTATTAGGACTCCCATTAGCTGCTGCAAAAGCATCAGCTACTCTTCCTGTGGTCCACATGAAAGGTGGGTGCATAACCCGAATGTCTAGCAACCCAAAGGTTGCATGTTTGAATCTCATAACAGACAACATGTTAGCTAATTAGCAACTACTTATTACTTTTTAGCTTCTTGCAACTACTTAACATGTTCGCGAACGCTAACCTTAACCCTAACCACAACCCCTAACTCATAGCCTAGCTAACATTTGCCACCTAGCTAACATTAGTGTTAGCCACCTAGCTAATGTTAGCCACAAACAAATTGGAATTTGTAACATGTCATACTTTTGAAAATTCGTACTAATTGCAATTTATAACATATCATACGAATTGTAATATCATACAAAATGGATGATCGACATCCACAAATGAATACATACCATACGAATTGTAACATATCAAACTAATCGGAGTGTCCCAGTTTCCTATGATATGTCTACTCCTAAACGGGAACTCAGTAGCCCCGAGACTGCCACACAGCTCCCCAGTACTGCAGCATAGAGTGCAGAAGAAATATCATTACACGGAGAGAAGCACAAAACTATAACTTCAACTTTCTAGACTTTTCCCTGTAAGTTAAAACTATCACTACTCTTTACTGTGGCAATTTAGGTCGAATCAATGCAATATTAGCCACTTTCAATGTGACATACCAAAGCAAAACAAACTATGCAAGAGATTTTGTGGTAGGCAGAACGCATCTTAGTAGGATTCTATTGCACATAACGCGGTGGTACTCTACACAGACCTGTGCGGCATAACCAATCAGAGCTGCAGTTGGCCTATATGCAAATAGACCATTGCCATATATAGATCTGTGCCATTTACTTTGAACTGGACTGTGTTTACAGCTGTGGTCGTGAGTAGATGTGCTTGTTTTGAGATCAAAGCAAAAGCTGCATGTAGCCCCGTGTGCACATTTAGTTCATGTCCTTTGCTAGTGAGTTATTAGCCCAGTTATAGATCCTTTGTAATCAGTAAAAGGGGAGTGATTGCTTCCTACAAGAGCACAAAACGTGTACATTTCTAGACATCTTTGAAAAGAGAGTCAGGTAAAGATATTTATTTTGTCTTAAACGGGCAGTGTTGTATTTTGACACAGGCTTGAATAAGCTAAGCAGCCAATAAGCAGAGGGTAGCATATATTGTCTGATTCTATGAAGTAATGGTATGGAAAAAATAATGCATTTTATTTTGTAAAGTGGTTTCTTGCATCAAACAACACATTTTCAGTCACCTCCTTGTCTGAAGGACAAGTGGATAAACAGGTTAATGTCAAGCTCGTATGTTTTTTTCAAAAGTCTCATGGAATGTAGGCCTACATTAAACACCACACATTGGCTGCTACTGTAGGCTGAATGAAAGAACAGCTATTTCCATGTTAAATTATGGGATGCATTTTCTCCATTGTTTTTGATGGTAGGCCACTCTGGTAGGCCTACATTATGATCAAATAGCCACAGTAGCATACTTGGCCACTTAAAACTATAACTTAAAGCAGGTACAGCCTCAGTGTTCACAGTAAACGCACACTGGAAGTTGCACAGAATTTTCACAACTTTCAAGTTTGCACTCAGCAGACCTGAAATTTGCTCAGTGCCAAACAAATGAGAGGGAACATTGCCCCGAGACCAGGTGGCTTTGAGGGGGAGCTATTTCTTTCTTTTTTTCAATTTTTTTCATTATTTTTGTCATTTTTTTCACGGTGTGAAGAAAGGCACATCGAGTGATTCAGAGGACAGTGTGCAGAAATAGAGGCGATGGACATTCTCACTGAAAGCATCAGAGCGATAGGGGGGGTAATGGTAGGGACTATAGTGCTGGAGGGAGGGAGGGAGGGAGGGAGGGAGGGAGGGAAGGAGGGAGGGAGGGAGGGAGGGAGGGAGGGAGAGAGAGAGAGAGAGGATACAGAGAGTGTGTGTGTGTGTGTGAGAGAGAGAGAGAGAGAGAGTTGGTCATAGAGAGAAATTGGTCAAATAATAAGAGAGAGAGAGAACAAGGTAAGGGTAGCGACTATAGTGTTTTAGCACCTCTTACATAATCCACTACAACACTAGAGGGAGAGGAGAGAGGGGGACAGCAGAATTTTAAGAAGAGAAATTGTAGAAATGGTTTATGACTGTGGGTATAGAAGCCATTGACGACCAAGGTACTGTCACCTCCGTGACCAGGTTGGCACGGCAACAATAAGATGTCAAACTCAGTTGAAATGAAGCCCTGTCTGTGTCTTAAGTCTGGCATAATACTATTATAAACATGCCATGCATATCACTAGAAAACTGCTAATGTTGGTTAAGTATTAAATAGCTCAATAGTGCATAGAGCAATATATAATGTCAAAGAGCAGTTTGCTCCCACTATCTCAGCTTGAATGGACAACTCACCTTGCCTGTGGGAGAGCAGTACTGTGATGTCTTACATCAGAAAGGTGTACAGGTTCAAAGTCAGTCTAAGACTTTGATATCCCTACTGTAACTTTGACATATCACTGACACTGGTGCAGAGGAATAGATTACTAGAGGGTAGACCAACAGCAGCAAACTATTCCGCACGGCTCTGGCAGCATATTGATGTGCATTGCGTCATTTATATACTGATCAATACTGAACTTGTGGGAAATGGGTTTGTGTGCTTGTATGGTTTTAAAGAGTGCATGTTTGAATACTGGGTGTGTGTTCAAGATACATTATATATACAAAAGTATGTGGACACTCCTTAAAATTAGTGGATTCGGCTAGTTCAGCCACACCCGTTGTTGACAGGTGTATAAAATAGAGCACATAGCCATTCAATCTCCATAGACAAACATATAATGGCCTTACTGAAGAGCTCAGTGACTTTCAATGTGTCACTGTCATAGGATGTCACCTCTCCATCATGTCAGTTCTTCAAATTTCTGTCTTGCTAGAGTTGCCCCAATCAACTGTAGTGCTGTTATTGTGAAGTGGAAACGCCTAGGAGCAACAACTGCTCAGCCACGAACTGGTAGGCCACACAACCTCAAAGAACAGGACCGCCAAATGCTGAAGCTAAAAATCGTAACACTCATTACCGACTTCCAAACTGCCCCTGGAAGCCATGTCAGCACAAGAACTGTTAGTTGGGAGATTCATGAAATGGGTTTCCATGACCAAGCAAGATCACCATGCACAATGCCAAGCGTCGGCTGGAGTGGTGTAAAGCTCACCGCCTTTGGACTCTGGAGCAGTGGAAACGTGTTCCCTGGAGTGGTGAATCCTGCTTCAGCACCTGGCAGTCCGACAGACGAACCGGGGTTTGACGGATGCCAGGAGAAAGCTACCTATGTTGTGCCTGCTCCCGCTCTTCCCCCCTGGCTCTCAAGGGCACCAGGCTCCCCAGCATTGCGCACTCCTGCCATCATCATTACGCACACCTGCCTTCCATCCTTCATGCGCATCTGCGATTACTGGACTCACCTGGACTCAATCACCTCTGGTGTGTATGTGTACCAGAACTACCCCCCCACCCCCACCCCACACTCACCAACACAAACACACACACACACACACACACACACAGGGACGCAGGAGTGCACACACACGTACAGTAACGCACAAACACATGCCAATACACACACACACACACACACACACACACACACACACACACACAGTCTTATATAACTAATTTCAAATTTTGTGGGGACACACAATTCAGTCCCATCCTATTTCCCCTAACCCTTACCCTAACCTTAACCCTAACTGTGAAACTAATTCCAACCTTAACACTAAACCCCCTAGAGACAGCATTTGACCTTGTGGGGATGAACAAAATGTCCCCAGTTGGTCAAAATGTTGTTTTACTATTTTTGTATAGTTAAACACTTCCACACATCCACATACACTCCACTCTTGTCTCAATTAGCTAGAGAACACACTCTCTCTGCCAGTGTCCCAGGATATGTGGATGTAAATAAAGTTATAATTTTAAGAAGAAAGCTTTGTGTTATTTAGAGCTTTGTGTTATTTATGTGTACAGTCTCTCTCAGCGGATCAGGGAGAAGCTAAATCATTCCACTTCAGACCTACTGCTGCTATTTCAGGATCACTCAACTAGCACTTGTCTTTTTGCTCTTTACACTCAGAGAGAGAGAAAAAAAAATAGATTCAGCCAAGTCAATGTGAAGAAACAAAAGTACTGTCTTTTAAAAAGTTACAGTGTAAGAATACATAGTGGATCACTTTACTTTTAATAACCGAAAACACTTTCACAAGGACACAAGACAAACAACGTTGTATTCAGAACTTCACAAAATCACTGAAGTGAAGTGAAAGATTGAATCCCTGTCTTGTAGCCTTCAAGGGTAGGCAGCAAAAACATAACCACATGTAACATATGGATTTGAATTAGTAAACCTATCAAAAGTCCCAATGCAAAGTAACATCTCACGTTTTTCTATTTTTCGAGTTATTGCATAAAACTGATCAGAACAAATCCCTTTGGGGGGAGGGGCGACGTGTCATATAGAGGATCTGGCCAGCCAGCCTATTTCCTGCAACGTAAACTCATAAAGAAATATCTTCAAATGTATAACTTCAAATTAAATAAAATTGTGTGCAATCATGACTACCCATTTTCAATCAAAATTTCAGCCAACTTACAAGCAAATACATTATGAATTTATGGTTACAAATCAGCGAATTAATAGCGAATTGAGCCACATTAAAGTAAACCACATTTTTGGAAATACATAACGTTATCTGATCAGTTGGCGATCAAAGAATGTTATAGATTGTTATAGCTATGCAGTTATCTAGCCAGCCAGCTAACGTTAGCCACGGTCGGCATAAGCAGCAAGCCAGAAAAACACCCTCGCCAGCAGATCAAAAGCAAAGAGAGAGCGGAGTCTTGCAGATGGACGACTGGGCTGAAGGCCGTAGCTATAGCTAGCCTGCGAACAAGCGGGGGGAGGAGTGAGCACCGGGCTGAGGGAGAGTCAGTGAGTGTAATCCAATCGCGATAAAGCGAGGAAAATCCAAAGTAGATCGTCAAGAAGCGGCAGAGGGTACAGGGGACGAGTGGAACAGTCAACATAACTACCAACACTCGGCCTGGAATGTAAATGCATGCTAGCATGGCTAGTGGCAAACGTTAGCCAACTTGAGCTACCTAGCGAGCTAGCATACGAACTAGGAAGCACTATAACACAATAGTGCATTGTGGGTAGTTCCGAAGATATCCGAAAATAAGTTGATAAATATTTAAAACCCTCTAAACATAATTATTTTTTGAGTTATAGGTAACCAGATCGTGACTACAACTAAGTTCATGTCTTTGACAACACTGTGTTGTTACTATGGTGTGTGTGTGCGTGTATGTGTGGGTTTGTGTCCGAATGTGCCTACCTGCAAGCCTTCCTGTATGTTTGGATATTGCTGAGTGAATATCCCTCTGTGCATAGCATGCCGTTAGAGAGAGAGAGAGAGAGTGTGTGTATGTGTGTTTGTTTGTGAGTGTGTGTGTGTGTGCACGTGTGCATGCATCTCTGTGTGTGTGTGTGTATGCCTGGGGGCATGGTATAGTACAGGACTGGTTCACTTGGGGCAGGTTGTGAGTGGCAGCATAACAAACAGCTGTACCAAACAGCCATATCATTGTGTCTGTCTGAGCAGAGTAGGAGGGATGGCTTGACAGGGGACCAGCCCCACCCCCCCCCGCACACACACACACACATACGCACACACGCACTGTCTGTAGGGAGACAGCTCCCTGCGGCACATAAAGTGTGTGTGTGCATGCATCTGTGTGTGCGAGCATGTCTTCCTGATGGGGCCAGATACACTGAGTACTGCCTGTAGGGAGAAGAACGCGCTCTGCAGCTCTCTCCTCTCTCTCCATCTCTCCTTATCTCTTCTCTCTCCCTTTTCTTGCTTGTCATTCCTTTTCATTCCCTGGCCAGCCGTCTATATCCGTCGTGCTAGTTGCCTTTCTCTCCTCAGAATTGTGGTTTGCCTCTCGCTTCTTTTTTAAATTTCTTCCTCCCATCACTCGTTTGTCTTCTTATGTTCCTTATTTACTGTCTTCGACCTGCCTTCAGCCTGTCTTTGTATGTTCCTTATTTACTGTCTTCGACCTGCCTTCAGCCTGTCTTTGTATGTTCCTTATTTACTGTCTTCGACCTGCCTTCAGCCTGTCTTTGTATGTTCCTTATTTACTGTCTTTGACCTGCCTTCAGCCTGTCTTTGTATGTTCCTTATTTACTGTCTTCGACCTGCCTTCAGCCTGTCTTTGTATGTTCCTTATTTACTGTCTTCAACCTGCCTTCAGCCTGTCTTTGTATGTTCCTTATTTACAGTCCTCGACCTGCCTTCAGCCTGTCTTCGTGTGTTCCTTATTTACTGTCCTTGACCTCCCTTCAGCCTGTCTTCGTATGTTCCTTATTTATTGTCCTTGACCTCCCTTCAGCCTGTCTTCGTATGTTCCTTATTTACTGTCCTTGACCTCCCTTCAGCCTGTCTTCGTATGTTCCTCATTTATTGTCCTTGTCCTCCCTGCGTGACCCTCTCCTTTTCTTTCTTTCCCACTCTCTCTAACAACAAGCTCTCACAGTCTCACTATAGAATTAGTCGTTCACCTCTCTCCCTCATTCCTCTCTCTCCCTACTCTATCCCCCCCTCTCTCCCTCATTCCTCTCTCTCCCTACTCTATCCCCCACCTCTCTCCCTCATTCCTCTCTCTCCCTACTCTAACCCCCACCTCTCTCCCTCATTCCTCTCTCTCCCTACTCTAACCCCCACCTCTCTCCCTCATTCCTCTCTCCCCCTACTCTATCCCCCCACCTCTCTCCCCCATCCCTCTCTCCCCCTACACTATCCCCCCACCTCTCTCCCTCATTCCTCTCTCCCCCTACTCTATCCCCCACCTTCCTCCCTCATTCCTCTCTCTCCCTACTCTCTCCCCCCCTCTCTCCCTCATTCCTCTCTCTCCCTACTCTCTCCCCCCCTCTCTCCCTCATTCCTCTCTCTCCCTACTCTATACCCCCACCTCTCTCCCTCCCTCTCTCCCCCTACTCTATCCCCCACCTTCCTCCCTCATTCCTCTCTCCCCCTACTCTATCCCCCACCTCTCTCCCTCATTCCTCTCTCTCCCTACTCTATCCACCCACCTCTCTCCCTCATTCCTCTCCCCCTACTCTATCCCCCCACCTCTCTCCCTCATTCCTCTCTCCCCCTACTCTATCCCCCACCTCTCTCCCTCATTCCTCTCTCCCCCTACTCTATCCCCCCACCTCTCTCCCTCATTCCTGTCTCTCCCTACTCTATCCCCCATCTCTCTCCCTCATTCCTCTCTCCCCCTACTCTATCCCCCACTTCTCTCCCTCATTCCTCTCTCTCCCTACTCTATCCACCCACCTCTCTCCCTCATTCCTCTCTCTCCCTACTCTATCCACCCACCTCTCTCCCTCATTCCTCTCTCCCCCTACTCTATACCCCCACCTCTCTCCCTCCCTCTCTCCCCCTACTCTATCCCCCCACCTCTCTCCCTCCCTCTACCCCCCCTACTCTCTTCTCTACCATCCCTCCTCTCTCCCTTTCCACCTAAGGAGGAGCCGTGCGGTGTGGCCGATGGCCATGCCTATCCCCAGCTCCTCGAGGAGCAGTAGGGACTAGAGAGAGGCTAATGATGGAGGGAAACTCCTTGTCATTGGTCTATTGTCTGAGGCGCTGCCTGCCTGCCTGGTGCCTGGGCTCAGCTACAGCTAACTCTGGGGTAACATGTGGGAATTGCTTTTTAATACAAAATAGTGCTCAGCCGGGTCTGGCCCACTTTATTAACTGTGTTCTGGAGAAACCCTCCTGGGCTGAGAGAGGGGGCGAAGGAAGGAAGGAAGGAGGGATGGGAGGTGGGAGAGTGGGAGATGAAGTTGCACACAAACACACACACACACACACACACACACACATGGACGAACAGGAGTACACACACACACACACACACACACACACACAGTACGCAGGTGTAAACAAACTGACAGAGGAAGGTAGACATAATTGGGACAGCCAGCTCTGATCAGGCAGAACTGACCAGCTTACTAACAGGCTGGGGAAAAGTTGGACCAAGTAAACTTTTAAACATTTATACAATGAAGATAAACTAACAACACTTTAATAACACTCAAACACTGCTAATAACAGAGATAAGAGAAAGGGTGTGTTTTCATGTTATGTGCTATGCTTCACCTGGGTGACTCCCTATATAAAGTGAGTTCCAGATCTCCTGCTTTGGTTTTGTTATCTCCTTCATTATCTTCCTTCCCCCACCCCTCCCCCTTCTCTCTCTCTCTCTCTCTCTCTCTCTCTCTCTCTCTCTCTCTCTCTCTCTCTCTCTCTCTCTCTCTCTCTCTCACACACACACACACTCTCTGTATCCTCTCTCTCTCTCTCTCTCTCTCACACACACACTCTCTCTGTATCCTCTCTCTGCTTCCCCTCTGCTATACTCCTTGAGTAGCTCTTTCCAAACCCTCCGGGGCCTTATTGAGATGCAGGAAGGCACTGCCCGCAAGATAGGGATCACCTCTCTCTGTCACGTGACATTACACAGCCCCGAAAGGGAGGAAGGAGAAGAAAGGAGGGGAGGGGGGAAACAGAGGAGGACGAGGCAGGATGGATGTGGGGCACAGAGGGACACAGAGGGGGATGATGAAGGAGTGGAGGAGGGGCACAGAGGGACACAGAGGAGGAGGAGGGAGGAGGAAGTATGGAGGGGGATGGAGGAAGCGAGGGAGGCAAGGGATGAGGGGTAGAAAAGAGGGAGGGAGGAAGGAGGAGAGAGGAGGATTCCACCACCTCCTAAATATAGTGCAGCTATAGCGAATACAATAAATGCATTTAATGTGACAGAGTTATGGGCCCAATGGGTGAAGCACTGAATGGACAAAGCCCCGAAGGTTCTGCATTCTGATCGCTACTATTTATCCATTGACAGACACAATACATAGATTACTATACAGTAGTATACACACACACACACACACACACACACTCTCTCTCTCTTTCCCAATATCTATTATCACAGACACGCTTTATGAACTACATCCTGTGCCATTTATTGGCTGTCATACAGAACACTAACTGGGATAGATTATATTTTGGGGTTTCTCAGCTCCCAAATCTATCATGCTGTTGTAATTTGTAATAGTTAGCTATTCCTTTCCCTGTGTGTGTGTGTGTGCCTGCGTGAGCACGCACATACGTACATGCCTTTGTGTGTGTGACAGAGTACATGCGAATGGTTGCTTGTCTAAGGCATAGTAAAGTATAGCCAGCTGTGTTTTGCCGCAATGCCATTGTTAAGACTAGAGGAGGTCATAAGGTACACCAGCTACTGTTGAGGGACATTTACCTCCCTGTAGAACCACCCTAATGTAGTGTTTGTGCGTGTGTGTGTGTGTGTGTGTGTTGTTGAGATGATGCCAGAATGAGAGTGCTCCTTCTCTAGATAGATATTTCATTAGGATGTTCTGTTGATATCTTTGGTCAGTTGTAGGGGGTGTGGACGGGCGTGGAGACAGTGACACTGTGCAGTATATAGGCCTATACATAGAGAAAACTGTTGTGAGAGGGCACACACACAGTATGCAGTGCATTCGGAAAGTATTCACACCCTTCCCCTTTTCCACATTTTGTTAAGTTACAGCCTTATTATAAAATTGATTAAATAACTTTTTTTCCTTATCAATCTACACACAATACCCCATAATGACAAAACGAAAACAGGTTTTTAGAAATGTTTGTAAATGTATTAAACTAAACAACATAAATACTTTATTTACACAAGTATTCAGACCCTTTACTTTGAGACTCGAAATTAAGCTGAGCTGCATCCTGTTTCCAATGATCATTCTTCAGATGTTTCTACAACTTGATTGGAGTCCACCTGTGGTATATTAAATTGATTGGACATGATTTGGAAAGGCACACACCTGTCTATATAAGATCCCACAGTTGACAGTGCGTGTCAGAGCAAAAAAACAAGCCATGAGGTCGAAGGATTTGTCTGTAGAGCTCTGAGACAGGATTGTGTCGAGGCACAAATCTGGGGAAGGTTACCAAAACATGTTTGCGGTATTGAAGGTCTTAAATGGAAGAACTTTAGAGCCACTAAGACTCTTTCTAGAGCTGGCTGCCCGGCAAAACTGAGCAATCGGGGTAGAAGGGAGGTGAATTGATTAAGAACCCGATGGTCACTCTGACAGCTCTAGAGTTCCTCAGTGGAGATGGGAGAACCTTCCAGAAGGACAACCATCTCTGCAGCACTCCACCAAGCAGGCCTTTTTGTTAGAGTGACCAGAAGGAAGCCACTCTTCAGTAAAAGGCACGACAGCCTGCTTGGCCAAAAGCCACCTAAAGACTCTCAAACCATGAGAAACAAGATTCTCTGGTCTGATGAAACCAAGATTGAACTCTTTGGCCTGAATGCCATGCGTCACGTCTGGAGGAAACAGCATCATGCTGTGGGGATGTTTTCAGCAGCAGGGACTGGGAGACTAGTCAGGATTGAGGGAAAGATTAACAGAGCAAAGTAAAAACCTGCTCCAGAGTGCTCAGGACCTCAGACTGGGGCGAAGGTTCAACTTCCAACAGAACAATGACCTTAAGCACACAGCCAAGACACTGCAGGAGTGGCTTTGGGACAAGTCTCTGAATGTTCTTGAGTGGCCCAGCCAGAGCTTGAACCAGATCGAACATATCTGGAGAGACCTGAAAATAGCTGTGCAGCGATGCTTCCCAGCCAACCTGACAGAGCTTGAGAGGATCTGCAGAGAAGAAAAGGAGAAACTCCCCAAATACAGGTGTGCCAAGCCTGTAGCATCATCCCCAAGATGACTCAAGGCTGTAACCGCTGCCAAATGTGATTCAACCAAGTACTGAGTAAAGGGTCTGTATACTTATGTAAATGTGATATTTCCATTTGTTTTATTTTATACATTTGCAAGAATTTCTGAAAAGTGCTTTTTGCTTTGTCATGATAGGGTATTGTGTGTATATTGATGAGGAAAAAAAATATTCAATACATGTTAGAATAAGCCTGTAACGTAACTAAATGTGTAAAAAGTCAAGGGGTCTGAATACTTTCCGAATGCACTGTACTGTATATAACGTACAGTATCTGTAGCGTACTTACAAGTACCACTACTCTATACATTAAACACACAAAACCCTTTAAACCGCTGCTGACCACACACCATACGAGTGTTAGACTCAGGTCAACTACCCTTTTTTCTCCTACAGTAAGAACCAGACTGAATGTCGGCGTGTTAGTGCATATCCCTGTCATGCCAAACAGTCACATAAGATAAACCCTGTAGGGAGTGTTCCTAGTTGGAGGTTTTCGGATGTGACCCGGAATGAACTAGGAACACAGTGTTCAAACTGTTGCGTGTTCGTTCAACCTTGTCCTCAGGTTGTGTCAGGGTGATTACTCATGTCTGGTTTAGGAGGGGGGTTGAGATGGTTGAGGGGTGAGGTTTTGCTCCCTCTTTGGCCCCCTAGCCCTTGGCCCCTGGCCCTGACGGATGAGCTCATTAGTCAATATAGCTAGAACCTGCAAGGATCCACACTGGCCTCAGAGACCACCATGCACTGTGCAACACACACACACGCAGGGACGCAGGAGTGCACACACACGTACAGTAACGCACAAACACATGCCAATACACACACACACACACACACACACACACACACACATATGTGGCAACACACACACAGGCACACACGCAGGGACGCAGGAGTGCACACACACGTAAAGTAACGCACAAACACATGCCAATACACACACACACACACACACATATGTGGCAACACACACACAGGCACACACGCAGGAGTGCACACGTACAAACACACAAACAAACACATATGGATACATGCACATACACATCTCCCCTTCCGTCCCTCTCTTGTGACCTTCCACACCTTCCATCGAATCAGAAAACGCTTGTCTCTTTTCCATCGAGTCAGCACTCCCTCTCTCCCTCCTTCCCTTTATTCAAACTCTGTCTGTTTTTCTCATTCTGTCTATCCTCTTCTTCTTCACTCTTCTCCCCCTCCCTTTCCTTAAACTAACCTAGCAGCGAAGGCATGCAGACACACGTGGGCTTCAGGTATGGGGGGAGGTAGAGCGGTAGAAAGAGATGGAGCGAGAGAGGAGGGCAAGGTTGAGAGGTAGGAGAGATGGGGGTTGAGAGAGAGAGAGAGGGAGGGAGAGGGAGTGAGGGAGAGGGGGAGAGAGAAAGAGAGAGAGGGAGGGAGAGAGAAAGAGAGAGAGGGAGGGAGAGAGGGAGAGGGCTGTGTGGGGTGGGTAGGTTAGTTCTAGTTTCCTCTGGAAAATCCCCAAACGCTCAGCGGGGTCTGGCAGACAAGGTGAGATGCAGAGGACAACCCCCCTCCTCCTCCTCCTCCTCCTCTCCAGCTGTTCTGAACATGGTGTGTGTGTTTTTGTGTGTGTGTGTGTGTGTGTGTCAGTGGGGTCAGTCACTGTGAAGGCTCCAGCAGCTCAGGGATCCAGGTAAGAAAGATCCAAGGTGATAATTTAGCTGCCCGTTGATTGGCTTATGACCCCTCCATGCACCTGGACTACAGTACCTGAAACCCTCTTTTACACACACTTCCTTTATTATGCCCTAATTGTCTCTATACTAAAGGACGGACGGCTTTAATGAGTGATATGGGATGTTCTCGTCAAGTCTTTTATGAGCCGTTTATAGGGATGTTTTGTATCCGTTGACGTCTTAGATGACGTTGGAGACAGCGAAACCTGTCACACAGACACGCACACACACACATTTACACACACACACGTTGTATCCGATCAACGGCGTGAAATACCATTGTTCTCAGGGAGACAGCCAATAAGTGTCAGGATGGTTAAACCCAGGATTAACCTTTAGTTGGCCGATTCCGAGCTTGGAAGCGTTTCTATCTTCTCCATGCTTGGGTGGATGCAACCACAGCCTAATCCTGTTTTTTTCTTCTTTGCACTAATGCCTATTGACTTTTCACAGAGGTCCTACATGAAATCAATTCTCCAGTTGACTGCTTTGAGAGCTGAATGGTTAATGTCAACCCAGCAAGTACTGGTGGAGGAGAGATGAGGAGAAAGAGGGAGTGGGGGAGAGAGGTGGAGTAGAAGACTGGGGGGTTCTGGTTGGTGCCAATGTCTGGAAATCAACCTGGTTCCTGCTACATGTGCAAGCTCAGAGTTGAGCAAGTAGGATGTAAATAGTTGTTTCCATCTTGCTCACACACTCTCTCTCGCTCTTTCTCTTCCTCTTCCTCCCACTCTCTCTCTCTCTCTTTCTCTCTCGCACGCTTGCATCTCCATTCTGTTCTCTGATCTATCTCTGTCCCAAATCCTTAACCCTCAACACTCCCTCTCCCTTCCTCCCTCCCCTTCTCACCCTCATCTCTCTCTCTCTGTTCAGGATTCATTTATGTAATGTGGTGTGTGAGAGAGGATGTGCCCAATACAAATCTGCCTCAAATATGCAACAGGAGGGATTGATTTAGCAACAACAAAAAACCTAAATGAAATCCTCACATGTGTAACGCAGGTGTCGAACCTGAGTGAATTTTAGCCTGTTTTAAGAGGGCCAATGCAATGGGAGATCTGAGGTTAGGTGTTTTGGAGAAGTGGTCTCTGTGTTAGTATTGTACCACCAACAGCAGCAAGGCAGTGTACTACAAACACTGTGTGTTTGAGCAGCCCCTGCTGGAGAGAAGTGGAATTGCAATAGTGATATAGTTTTGGGACCATATTTATTTAAATTGTTGTCATTTAGCAGACACTATTATCCAGAGTGGGTGGCAGGTAGCCTAGCGGTTAAGCCAGTGACATGGGTGTCGATTTAAGGCAGCACTCCGCACCTCTCTGATTCAGATGGGTTGGGTTAAATGTGGAAGACACATTTTGGTTGAATGCATTCAGTTGTGTAACGGACTAGGTATCCCTTTTCCCAATTTACATGCGAATTTAGGGTTAAGTGCTTTGCTCAAGGGCACATTGACAGGTTCTTCACTTTGTCTGCTTTGAACCAGCAACCTTTCAGTAACTGGACCAACACGCTAACCGCTAGGAAACCTGCTGCCCGCATTCATTGTCTCATATCAGAATGTGATGTGTATGATAATATGATGTGTGTGATGATCATGTGATTCTAGATCTGTACTGTATCGATCTGTACTCTATTCAGGTTTTTCACTCACTAGATATGATATATTTATGCAGGAGAGAATAAAAGGTGACCCAGGGACTAACATCCACACCACCTACATTACCCTTGTCATTGGTTGGTTAGAGAGTGAAAGAGTGATCACTGGTTGGTTAGAGAGTGAAAAAGTGACCACTGGTTGGTTAGAGAGTGAAAGAGTGGTCACTGGTTGGTTAGAGAGTGAAAGAGTGGTCACTGGTTGGTTAGAGAGTGAAAGAGTAACCACTGGTTGGTTAGAGAGTGAAAGAGTGGTCACTGGTTGGTTAGAGAGTGAAAGAGTGGTCACTGGTTGGTTAGAGAGTGAAAGAGTGGTCACTGGTTGGTTAGAGAGTGAAAGAGCACTTTGAAAAACATCCAACCAGACTTTGACAGACAAGCCCTCTAACTGACCTACCGATTGAAACAGTACCCATTAATAGGTTAGTATGAAATCATCCTGAACCTGTACCAGAATCAATAGGAACAAGGATGAAAAATGAATAGAATGGGGTAGACAGAGGGAGCTACAGCAGAGGAAAGAAAGAAAGGATGTCTGATGAGTTGGTGTGTTGTTGTGTCCTACAGTTGTACGGAAGTGATTGACAAATCACTACGAGACAGACAAGTAAACAACTAAACCGTAGAAAATGCTTTTGTTTGAATTCTTTTCAGCACAACCATTCGTTTTAGGAGTGAAGGGTTATGTTTGAGTTCTCTTTCATTCTCTCCTTCTTCCCTTCATTTTAGGCCCCTGGGTGCAACACTGAAAGGTGCTGGACATGTTTTAGCATTCTCTCTTTACCTCGCTCCATCCTTCTATCCATCCATCCTTTATTAATTCATACCCCCCACTCACAGCTCAGAGAGTAGTGTGCTTTTATTTATTGATGACCCTGGAGAGAGAGAGAGGAACTGGCTGTGTTTAGGAGCCCCAAAGGAGTACTGTTTATTTAATGAGGAGAGGTGACCTGGGCCACACTGTGTCTGTCTAGGGCCCTCAGGGGCCTTACAATGTCTGGCTTGGGTCCTCTTAGGTGCCACATACACTACCGGTCAAAAGTTTTAGAACACCTACTCATTCAAGGGTTTTCCTTTGTTTTTTTTGTATTTTCTACACTGTAGAGTGATAGTGAAGACATCAAAACAATGAAATAATACATGTTATCATGTAGTAACCAGAAAAGTGTTAATCAAATATATTTTATATTTGAGATTATTCAAATAGCCACTGTTTGCCTTGATGACAGCTTTTGCACACTCTTGGCATTCTCCCAAACCAGCTTCATGAGGTAGTCAACTGGAATGCATTTAAATTAACCTCTCAGGGATTGGCCCCTTTTTTTCAATTTTCGCCTAAAATGACATACCCAAATCTAACTGCCTGTAGCTCAGTCCCTGAAGCGAGGATATGCATATTCTTGGTACCATTTGAAAGGAAACACTTTGAGGTTTGTGGAAATGTGAAAGGAATGTAGGATAATTTAACACATTAGATCTGGTAAAAGATAATACAAAGAAAAAAACAACTTTTTTGTATTTTTTTGTACCAACACCTTCGAAATGCAAGAGAAATGCCATAATGTATTATTCCAGCCCAGGTGCAATTTAGATTTTGGCCACTAGATGGCCAAAGTTTCAGACTCATCCAATGAACCATTGCATTTCTGTTCAAAATGTTGTTTCAAGACTGCCCAAATGTGCCTAATTTGTTTATTTTTCATTTTTTAAATTGTGCACTCTCCTCAAACAATAGCATGGCATTATTTCACTGTAATAGCTACTGTAAATTGGACAGTGCAGTTAGATTAACAATAATTTAATCTTTCTGCCAATATCAGATATGTCTATGTCCTGGGAAATGTTCTTGTTACCTACAACCTCATGCTAATCGCATTAGCCTACGTTAGCTCAACCGTCCCACAGGGGAGCCACCAATCCTGAAGAAGGTGGAATTTCTTTCCTCCTTAATGCATTTGAGCCAATCAGTTGTGTTGTGACAATGTAGGGGGGGGGAGGTATACAGAAGATAGACCTGTTTGGTAAAAGACCGAGTCCATATCATGGCAAGAAAAGCTCAAATAAGCAAAGAGAAATGACAGTCTATCATTACTTTAAGACATGAAGGTCAGTCAATCCGGAACATTTCAAGAACTTTGAAAGTTTCTTCAAGTGCAGTCGCAAAAACCATCAAGCTCTATGATGAAACTGGCTCTCATGAGGACCGCCACAGGAATGGAAGACCCAGAGTTACCTCTGCTGCAGAGGATAAGTTCATTAGAGTTACCAGCCTCAGAAATTGCAGCCCAAATAAATGCTTCACAGAGTTCACGTGACAGACACACACATCAACATCAACTATTCAGAGGAGACTGTGTGAATCAAGCCTTCATGGTCGAATTGCTGCAAAGGAACCACTACCAAAGGACACCAATAAGAAGAAGAGACTTGCTTGGACCAAGAAACACGAGCAATGAACATTAGACCGGTGGAAATTTGTCCTTTGGTCTGGAGTCCAAATTTGAGATTTTTGGTTCCAACCGACGTGTCTTTGTGAGACGCGGTGTAGGTGAACGGCTGATCTCTGCATGTGTATTTCCCACCATAAAGCATGGAGGAGGAGGTGTTATGGTGTGGGAGTGCTTTGCTGGTGACACTGTCTGTGATTTTTTTTTTTTACCAGCATGGCTACCACAGCATTCTGCAGCGATATACGCTATCCCATCTGATTTGGGCTTAGTGGGACTATAATTTGTTTTTCAACAGGACAATGAACCAATACACCTCCAGGCTATTTTATCAAGAAAGAGAGTGATGGAGTGCTGCATCAGATGACATTGCCTCCACAATCACCCGACCTCAACCAAATTGAGAAGGTTTGGGATGAGTCGGACCGCAGAGTGAAGGAAAAGCAGCCAACAAGTGCTCCGCATATGCGGGAACTCCTTCAAGACTGTTGGAAAAGCATTCCAGGTGAAGCTGGTTGAGAGAATGCCAATAGTGTGCAAATCTGTCATCAAGACAAAGACTTTGAAGAATCTAAAATATAATATATATTTTGATTTGTTTTAACACTTTTTTGGTTAATACATGATTCCATATGTGTTATTTCATAGTTTTGATGTCTTCAATGTAGAAGTAGTAAAAATAATGAAAAACCCTTGAATGAGAAAGTGTGTCCAAACTTTTGACTGGTACTGCAGGATGCATCCCAAATGACACCCTATTCACCTTTTTAGTGCAATACTTTTTACCAGGAACCATAGGACTCTGGTCAAAACTAGTGTACTATATAGGGAATAAGGTTCCATTTAGGACAGCCATAGTGTTTGGTTGGTTCCTCTTTGGGGCCATACATTGGCTCTATCTCATTTCTAATCTCCTTGCCTCCTTCTCAACCGTATTGGAGGAGATGGTCTAAAGTCCCCCCTCTCAGACCTTCTTCTCCAATGCGTTTTGAGAAGGAGGTGAGGAGATAGGATGTGAGGAATGGAGGAAAGAGGAAATAACTGCCGACTGATTGAGATGTGCTATGGGGACCTGCTGTAGAAGGTTACAGTCCCTAGTGGTTTAGAGATGAACTGGTCCCTGGACTCCACTGTAATGGAGTCGTTCTGTGAACACACACACACACACACACACACACACACACACACACACACACACACAAACCCCGTTCGCTCTCCCTTCTCCGGTGTTCTGTAGGGAGTTCCCATTTAATTAAGTTAATTAATCAATTAATGGGGTTGAGCGAGGCTGTCTGGTTTGCTCTGGGCTTCTCGCTGTTAACTCAAAGACATATCTCTTTGAAGGTGTGTGTGTGTGTGTGTGTGTGTGTGTGTGTGTGTGTGTGTGTGTGTGTAAATGGGGGTGGGTGTGTGTGTGTTAGCCTATAAAACTCCCTCTAAAGATCCAACCGCATTTTAAGGAAGATTGCCTGGGCTGGATCTTGGTTATTGCTAAGACAATTTAATGAACTAATGATAGTGGATTAGATCACAACTTCTAAAGATTAGACCTCTACACCCCACTCTTTGCTATCAACGTTAAGTTAATGAGTGAGTCAGGAAATTCATGTGTAATTAAGGTAGCAATTGAAGTCACTGTAATTAGCTATGCAGGTGTGTATAATGGATTTATAGACGATTAAAACATGCGTCTTTAATAATGGAGAAAGAGGAGGATGAGAGAGATAAACAGAGGGATGAAAAAGAGGTAAACAGGATAATGGAGAGAGAAACAGAAGGAAGAAGAAGAGGTAAACGGTATAATGGAGAAAGAAACAGAAGGAAGAAGAAGAGGTAAACGGGATAATGGAGAGAGAAACAGAAGGAAGAAGAAGAGGTAAACGGGATAATGGAGAGAGAAACAGAAGGAAGAAGAAGAGGTAAACAGGATAATGGAGAGAGAAACAGAAGGAAGAAGAAGAGGTAAACAGGATAATGGAGAGAGAAACAAAAGGAAGAAGAAGAGGTAAACAGGATAATGGAGAAAGAAACAGAAGGAAGAAGAAGAGGTAAACAGGATAATGGAGAGAGAAACAGAAGGAAGAAGAAGAGGTAAACAGGATAATGGAGAGAGAAACAGAAGGAAGAAGAAGAGGTAAACAGGATAATGGAGAGAGAAGCAGAAGGAAGAAGAAGAGGTAAACAGGATAATGGAGAGAGAAGCAGAAGGAAGAAGAAGAGGTAAACAGGATAATGGAGAGAGAAACAGAAGGAAGAAGAAGAGGTAAGCAGGATAATGGAGAAAGAAACAGAAGGAAGAAGAAGAGGTAAACAGGATAATGGAGAGAGAAGCAGAAGGAAGAAGAAGAGGTAAACAGGATAATGGAGAGAGAAACAGAAGGAAGAAGAAGAGGTAAACAGGATAATGGAGAGAGAAACAGAAGGAAGAAGAAGAGGTAAACAGAGAGTTTAAAAGAGGGGAGGGAGAGAGAGGGGGAAGAAGTAGTAAAGGTAAACAGAGAGTTTAAAGAGGGGAGGGAGAGAGAGGGGGAAGAAGAAGAGGTAAACAGAGAGTTTAAAGAGGGGAGGGAGAGAGAGGGGGAAGAAGTAGTAAAGGTAAACAGAGAGTTTAAAAGAGGGGAGGGAGAGAGAGGGGGAAGAAGAAGAGGTAAACAGAGAGTTTAAAGAGGGGAGGGAGAGAGAGGGGGAAGAAGTAGTAAAGGTAAACAGAGAGTTTAAAGAGGGGAGGGAGAGAGAGAAAGGGAAAAAGTAGGAGAGGTAAACAGAGGTAAGAATGAGAGGAAAGAAAGGAGGGAGAGATACACAGATGGATGTTGAAGAGAGGGAGAGTAAAGTCCTTATTCAGGGATTTTCTGTTCACCAGTCACATCAAGGCTCCAAATCAATCCTGAAAATTGGTTTGTTCCTCGACAAGGATACCAAATGAAGGGGGAGGGAGAGGGAGGGACGGAAAGGGAGGGACAGAGAGAGAGAAAGAGAGGAGAGGGGGAAATTCTGAGGGAGACAGAGAGTGAGAGAGTGGGAGATGGAGAGAGGGAGAGAGCATATTATGGTAACTGACACATTCTTGTCAGATCCATAGATGGACAGATTGGTGATGTAGATATATATATATAAATGGACCGGAGGATGATGATATAGATATAGATGGACACCATCCTGTAAAACACCAGTCTCAACGTCAACAGTGAAGAGACGACTCTGGGATGCTGGCCTTCTAGGCAGAGTTCCTCTGTCCAGTTTCTGTGTTCTTTTGCCCATCTTAATCTTTTCTTTTTATTGGCCAGTCTGAGATATTTAATCTGAAACAACCGTTTTTAGCTGTGCTAACATAATTGCAAAGTGCTTTTCTAATGATCAATTAGCCTTTTAAAATGATACACTTGTATTAGCTAAGACAACGTGCCATTGGAACACAGGAGTGATGGTTGCTGATAATGGGCCTCTGTACGCCTTTGTAGATATTCCATAAAAATCAGCTGTTTCCAGCTACAATACTCATTTACAACATTAACAATGTCTACACTTGTCACGTTCTGACCTTAGTTCCTTTGTTTTGTCTTTATTTAGTATGGTCAGGGCGTGAGTTGGGGTGGGCAGTCTATGTTTTATGTTTCTATGTTTAGGTTTCTGTTTCGGCCTGGTATGGTTCTCAATCAGAGGCAGGTGTCGTTAGTTGTCTCTGATTGAGAATCATACTTAGGTAGCCTGGGTTTCACTGTTGGTTTGTGGGTGTTTGTTTCCGTGTCCGTGTGTCGCCACACGGTACTGCTTCGTTTTCGTTCATGGTCACATTTATTGTTTTGTATTTCTTAGTGTTCAGTTTATGTTTTATAATAAATGATATGGACACTTACCACGCTGCGTTTTGGTCCGATCTCTGCTACCCCTCCTCTTCAGACGAGGAGGAGGAAATCTGCCGTTACAACACTGTATTTCTGATCATTTTTATGTTATTTTAATGGACAAAAAATGTGCTTTATAGATATAGATGTGGATGGACAAGATGGTGATATGGATGGACAAGATGGTGATATAGATGGACAGGATGGTGGTATAGATATAGATGGACAGGATGGTGATATAGATGGACAGGATGGTGACATAGATGGACAGGACGGTGATATAGATGGACAGGATGGTGACAGATAGCCTCTGTGTTTGTGTGTGTGTGTGCACGTGTGTGTGTGTGTGTGTGAGCGTGCACGTGCTCGTGTTGTGTTCATTTTGCGCAACAGACACAGATCCTCCCCTAACCCTGTCACAAGGAAATGTGGGCTCCATTCTGCGCAATTCCCCATCTGAGCCTTTGGAATTTGAAATTAAATATATGGAATCAAAATATTTGTCAGCACTTTCAATCTGTTGTTCTTGTCCACTGATCTGGAGTGTGTAGTGTGAGTGAGTGAGTGCATTTGTGAGTGAGTGAGTGTTTGAGTGAGTTAGAGCATGAGTGAGTGTGTAAGTGAGTGTGTGAGTGAGTAAGTGAGTGTGTGAGTGAGTTAGAGCATGAGTGAATGTGAGTGAGTGAGTGAGTGTGTGAGTGAGTTAGAGCGTGAGTGAGTGTGTGAGTGAGTTAGAGCATGAGTGAGTGTGTGAGTGAGTTAGAGCATGAGTGAGTGTGTGAGTACACTACATCTGCTTATCTGTGTTTGTGTTCCCCATGTGCTCACCTATGAATATCATTGTGTCTCTGTCTTCTAATCTACAGGAACACTTCACCCCAGAGTGCAAGTTCAAAGAGAGTGTGTTTGAGAACTACTACGTGACGTACTCGTCAATCCTGTACCGGCAGACCCAGTCGGGCAGGGCCTGGTACATCGGCATCAACCGGGACGGACAGGTCATGAAGGGCAACAGGGTCAAGAAGACCAAAGGGGCGGCCCACTTCCTGCCCAAACTCATAGAAGGTAGGCTACTATTCTCAGACATCCCAGACATAGGACATGCTGGAACATTTGTAACGTTGTGGGCAGCAAGCGGTCTTTCTGCAAAGACCAGTTGGCTACTGTAGATGTTGCTCAGGTCTCATTTAAAAATAGATTTGTTCAGCTCAATGTTATTGTCTCTCTCCTCTCTCACTTATTTTTTTCCCATCCTTTTATCCAATCCCTTCCTTCTCTCCCTTCCCCTATTTCCACCCTCTTCCTCCCTTCCTCCTCCTCCCCTCCTCTCTCTCCCTCCCTCCCCTTCTCTCCCCCATACAGTGGCAATGTACAGGGAGCCTTCGCTGCATGAAGTGGTGGTGGTCGCCGAGCTGAGTCCGCCCAGAAAAACGGCCAAGACCTCCGATTCGCCCGTGCTGCAGAACGGCAAGAAAGACCCGCCCTCCAAAACCAAAACTTCCTAGCGCATGGAGAAGACAGGGGGCAATGGGCACTGACTGGCACTGGCACTGACTGGCACTGGCACTGACTGGCGAACAAAGTCTTCCTGTTTTTATTACAAAGGGGTGTCACCGTCAAATGTTTCCCCCCTGCCCCACCGAGCAGTGCGTAGAGGGGGGCGTATTGTTCTATATTCCCACAGGTTTCATCCATACTAATGTAAGGTTGACCAAGGATGTGAAATTTCACTCTATTCCGTTTATAGTGCACTACTTCTGACCAAAGCTTGCACAGGACTCTGGTCAAAAGTAGTGCACTGTAAAGGGAATTTGGGTGCCACATGGGACGTGTCCCCAAACACCCTGTTGTTCTCTTCACATCTGTTACCAGGTATTCTCTGTCCGTCAGCACCTTTGTGACCATAGCGATCCCCTCCATACTTAAGCAATGATGTGGAGGTTCTCTTTTCTTTTTTTCTTTCTCTCGTTCACCTTTGGTGAAATTTGATTAGTTTGTGACACGGAGTCAATTTTCCACTCGGCAGCACAAGAGAAACTTCCTCGTTCTTCTCTAGCGCTGTTAACAGCAGCTCTCTAATCAAAATCTCCCATACCTCTTTAAAGAGAGAGAGGAACCTCCCCACTGCACTGCATTGAACTACACACACACACACACACACCCTGTTGAGAGAGAGTGGTGATTGTGTGCGGGTCAGGGCTTAAGGAATGGTAATGACACCATCAGTGAGATGGTGTTGGTCTCTGAGAATCTGTTTGCAATACACCCTCCTATCACTACAACACAATGTATCATTTCTCTAGCTCATGCCTTCAGCCAGGGAGATACATACTGTTGGGACCACAGCAGGTCAGTGGCACCTTAATTGAGGTGGACGGGTTCGTGGTAATGGCTGGAGCGGAATGAGTGGAATGGTAGCAAATGTGTTTTCATGTGTTTGATGCCATTCCATTTGCTCCGTTCTGGGCATTATTATGAGCCATCCTCCCCTCAGCAGCCTCCTGTGCCGTAGGCCTATTGTGGTTTTGTTTGAGTGTTTTTGTAGTTGTGTATGTTATTGCAGGACAGTTGTGGTTCTTTCCTGAGGGCTACAGCCTCTTTATGGAATTATCAGGCCAAACAGACTGGCACCCAGGCTAATAACCTCCTGGTTCCATGTTTATTTCTGATGTTGATCTCAACTTCAGATGTAATAACCAACTAGTACGCACTGAACCTCATCAACACATGATCCAGTATCCTGAGCAGATCGTAGTTATTACGAGCCTCCTTTACTGCACGCTACACCATCATGTCTGGTCATTGCCCATAGCAACGTCATTGTTGTACAGTATGAAATCTGTTGTTGTTTTGTTGACGTTGACAGCGCCAGTTACAGGTTGCTAATTCTCGATGGCTGCATCCAAAATGGTACCGACCAGAGCTCTGGTCAAAGGTCACGCAGTACAGGGAATACGGTGCCTGTCGTTGACATGCGTCTACAAGACTATGATGTTTTTATTTTATTTTACCTTGATGTGGTTACAGGAGGGATTTGAGTTCCCATCCCAAATGGAATGTTAGGTCACACTTTATTTGGAGAATCCGGATTTATGGTCATACTGTCAACAAACTATCTGTTGATGAGCAACTACTTGTTAAGGTTACAATTAGGGTTAGAATAAGGGTAAGGTTAGGGTTTAAGTTAAGTTTAGGGTTAGGATAAGGGTTAAGGTTAAGGTTAGTTAGGGTTAGAATAAGGGTAAGGGTAAGGTTAGGGTTTAAGTTAAGTTTAGGGTTAGAATAAGGGTAAGGGTAAGGTTAGGGTTTAAGTTAAGTTTAGGGTTAGGATAAGGGTTAAGGTTAAGGTTAGTTAGGGTTAGAGTTCGAGCTAGGGTTAGTAGATAGTTACAGATGGACTATCCAAATAAAGTGTTACCGCAAACTATTTCCTACATAGCCCCTTGGGCCCTGATCAAAAGTAGTGTACTATGTAGGGAATAGGGTGCCATTTGGGAGGCAGAGAGCTAGGGCAGAGTGGTAGATGGAGGAGAGATTCACTACTTTAGAGTGAGTGGGCTTGTTTGCGGTGGTGGAAAAAGTACCCAACTTTCATACTTGAGTCAAAGTAAAGAAACCTTAATATAAAATGACTCAAGTAAAAGTAAATGTCACCCAGTGAAATTCTACTTGAGTAAAAGTCTAAAAGTATTTGGTTTAAAATATACTTAAGGATCAAAAGTAAAAGCATAAATATTTTTTAAATTTCTGGAAAGTCAGGGGCACACTCCAACACTCAGACATCATTTACAAATGAAGCATGTGTGTTTAGTGAGTCTGCCAGATCAGAGGCAGTAGGGATGACCAGGGATGTTTGGTTGATAAGTGCGTGAATTTGACTATTTTCCTGTCCTGCTAAGCACTCAAAATATAACAAGTACTTTTGGGTGTCAAGAGAAATGTATGTAGTAAAAAGTTCAATATTTTCACAAGGAATATAGTAAAGTAAAAGTAGTCAAAAATATAAATAGTAAAGTACAGATACCCCAAAAACAAATTAACTAGTACTTTAAAGTATTTTTACTTAAGTACTTTACACCACTACTTAAGCCAGAGGAGAGAAAGGGAGGGACGAGGGTTCAGAGAGAATTATAGGAATTACGATGGCTTCTTCCAGACCTGGTAATCCTAAATAAGGTGCTGACACCGTCATCAGGCATCTTCATCTCTCTCTCTCTCTCTCTCTCTCTCTCTCTCTCTCTCTCTCTCTCTCTCTCTCTCTCTCTCTCTCTCTCTCTCTCTCTCTCTGTTGTGAAAGTGTGTGAGCTGTAACACGACAGTGTCTGTTATGCTAGCAGGCTGTCTGTCTGTTATGCTAGCAGGCTGTCTGTCTGTTAGGCTAGCAGGCTGTCTGTCTGTTATGCTAGCAGACTGTCTGTTTGTTAGGCTAGCAGGCTGTCTGTCTGTTAGGCTAGCAGGCTGTCAGGCTGTCTGTCAGACTTTCTGGTTCTCACTGATTCAGACTTCACTTCAATTAAGCAATTAAATAGGGCTTCTGATTTATGTATTTGGGAAGCCCGGTTGCTGAGCCTAAAGGCCTATGATCACACACACACACACACACACACACACACACACACACACACACACACACACACACACACACACACACACACACATCTGACCCACTGATTCCACAAGCTAATTCCAAGCATGTCCAATTATTGAAAGGTTCTGAGAACATGAGTCTCTAGGAAGATTCCTTCTGCCTCAGATTAGAACTAAATGGTGTGAGACTGTCAGGAAAGGGGGATGAGGAGATGGAGGGGATGAGAGGAGTAGAGTGGGGAGGAGGCGATGGAAAAGAGGAGGGGATGATAGGGGAGGAGTGGAATGGAGTGGGAGGGAGATGGATGAGAGGAGGGGAGTGGAATGGGGAGGAGGGGATGAAAGGGTAGGAGTGGAGTGGGGAGGAGGAGATAGATGAGAGGAGAGGAGGGGATGGAGCAGAAGAGTGTATGAGAGGGGAGGAGGGGTGGGGAGGAGGGGATGAGAGTGGCGAGAAGGGGATGAGAGGGGAGGAGTGGAGTGGGGAGGAGGGGGAGATGATCGAGAGGAGAGGAGTGGAGTGGAGCGGAGGGAGGAGAGGAGAAAACAATAGGTTACATTAAATGAGCGCTTCCGCTGGTTTATCAAACCGGTCAATGTTGAATAAGGCCAGTGAATCCATAAATTGGATATACTGTATGTGAAATAGCCATGAATCCTGTGATTTTTACAGTTTTATTTAAGGGCTGGGGAAATCTATGTTGCAATACATTATGTATCAACCACTGTCTGTGCATGCATTACATTATTTTACATCACAACTCTGAATGCACACCCTCCACAAGCATTACTATTAACAATGAGAAAAGAAAGCGAGTTAAGGGCTAATGCTAAGCTAGTCCCTGACTAGCTGATATGGTGATCAAATTTTATTTGTCACATACACATATTTAGCAGATGTTATTGCGTGTAGCGAAATGCTTGATGATGATTTGATGATGTTGTGCCAGTACAACACTGGCACTCTAGCAAGTTGAGATTACATTACAGTGAGCACTGAATGTGAGTGTGTGTGTGTGTTGTCATCTGCGTGTGTATGTCATGTTACATACAGTATGATTGGTGTGTGTTCATAAAGGTGTGTCAGTGTAGGAGTAAGTGCAATTTTACACCAAATGTAATCCCGTTTGTTTTAACCCTTCAAATGGTTACACAACGTGTGTGTGTTTATACATACAGGACAGGTACAGTATATCGACGAGCACACAAGGTGTGAGCACCTGTATGAGCAGATATGTAGCCACAGGGCGCTGCTATGCTGGTGTGTAGGTTATGGAGTGTAGGATTGTACTGAGCTTCCATCTTATACAGAATCAAACATGCACGCGCACTCACAAACACACACAAAGTCATTTTCATTATAATGAACCTGACTTATTCAACAAACAAACAAGTTTTCATTTATTTACATACGCCTGTAGGTTGCAATAATGAATATAGAATGAACAATAGCTCATTGGAAATAGTACAACGCTACAGTAAAACACATGCGAGGATAATGTAGTTATTCAGATGAGCACCAGTGTTGTTTTAGGCCCCCCAGGTGTTTGCAGTGTTTTTCACTTTCTTATGTTAGATGCAGAGTGGGGGAACAACAATGGTGTTCATGGAGTTGCAAGAGTTGTAGTGCTTCTCCACTGAGGAGAGTGTGTGAAGTCCTCATAAGGATAGTAAAAAAAAAGGACAATTCAGACAAATGGGGACATTTTGCCGGTCCCCAAAATGAAAAAGGCAATTTTAGGCTTAGGCGTTAGGTTTAAAGTTACAATTAGGGTTAGAATTAGGGTAAGGGATTTGGGGGTTTGGGGTTAAGGTTAGGGTTAGATATAATAGGGTTAAGGGTTAGGGAAAAAAGGATTTTGAACGGGAATCAACTGTTTGGCCCCCACGAGGATGGTGTGGTTCGTGTTGTGCTGTGTTTTTGCCATGTTCAAAGTGGTCCCTGATCCACTGAAGTGTTGAATACATCTAAGAACAGACATACTCCTCCTCCTCTCTCTTTTCTTCCATGTCTCTCCATATCCCTTGCCTTCCTTCGGGGAGTTAGCTATCACTTCATGTCATTCAGCATGAATTACTGTGTCTTTGGACGGCCATTCATCTCTTGTCTATCTGCTTTACCTCTCCATCCTGTGTATTACCTGACCATAAATTGATCAGAGAGATCAAGAGCTGGATTTACAGCTGTTAAGCTCCCCATAAAGTGCCCCTGGATTCTATTTTAAATGCAAAATATCCTCCCTTTTGAGAGCGTATTATATTATATTAATACTTTTCACTCTACATTTGTAAGTGGGAGAGAGAGACCGTGTGGATGCTCGTGCAATAGAGAGTTCAAATGTGTGTGTGAGATATGGTTATTCAATAGGGTTAAACGATGGAGGTTCACCCACTCCGTTTGCCCGGTGTTACCAGGGGGTCTTTTCTCCTTCCATCTTTCCCTCCTTCTCTCCCCAATAGCAATGTGTGAAAATGTGTCCATTCACTCTGTCTCTGTGTGTGTGTGCGCTTGTGAGTGAGGAGAGGTAAACATCAAGACGCCAAATCAATGAGAACTAGTCGTTTGGCAGAAAGGAAGAAACTTCATTAAAAGATGCAACACAGGTTATACAGTATATCTACGAGAGTGTTAAACAAATTAGCAAATGTGTTTTGTCAGACCTTTAACTTTTAAAAACGTTTTTCCATGTTTGTTTGTGATCGGAGTTGCTGTTGCATGTGTCCGTGTGTGTTACTTTGGGGTGTAGTCCTTCTTCCCACATCTGCAATGCAGCAGAAAAGAGACACAAAATGGAAAGAGAAAAGCTCACATGCTTGGACAAAATAACTAAGTCAAGGTCCCGTTCTCAGATATTTTGCTTCTGAAGCTGCTTGACAAAATAGTTTTCTATTGAGGCCCTGACCCAAACCAGCCCTGAGTTTAATGCTAAAATACCACTGGCCAGTAGCTATCTCCAATCTCTGTTAGTCCTCAGAGTAGTGCTGCATTTTAAAGGTACAGTCCTGTCCTGAAGCACATCTGCAATGCACACACAGCACTTCTGCATGTCGGGCTGGGCCGGCGCAGATGTGAATCACAGAGGTCACCTTTAAAATAGGAGCTAAGCTGGGGAGCTGCCCCACCACTGAGGTACTGCATACTGTTTGTCTCAATGGGCTTTTTCTGGTTAAATAAATAAATACCAGGCCTGGGTTCAATAGTATTTGGAATCATTACAAATACTTCATGTGGGCTTGATTGAGCTGTCCTGGCACAATGGAAGTAATAGAATACCGGCAAGAATGCAAACCCTACAAATGCTATTTGAATCGTATTTGAGCCTAGGCCTGCTGCACAGTAACTACTATGGTCTGATGGTATGCTGAAAATGTATTACTGTTTTTTAAAGTGGGATCTTGTTGGTGAAGACTGAGATTGATTGTTATTTGATTGTCATGGGGGTATGTTGTTGGGGTTATTGTGACTGTTGTAAAGAATGTACTTTTGGGGGATTCTGTCGATAGCATTGGAGTTGTTTAATGTATATATCTTAGTTGGTCCATCCATGTATGTTTCTTTCTTGATTTGATCTTGTTTTTGTTCGGTATTTCAATACATATCCATGTCTGGTTTCAAATCGGACTCTGATGTGTACCGCCAACCCAACACTGAACCCCAACTCAACAATGTAAACAAAAAGGCAAAGAGAAAAGTAACATTTTAGTGAGTGATTGTGTGTAAAGACGGAAGGATATTCATCTTTTGGCTACTATGTCTTCCGGAGCCCTAGTACCCCTCACCATGGATACAGACCTCTCAATCAAACTGGATGACCTCTGACCTATGAACCCTGAGAGGAATCTAACTGGCTCTCCAGCAGCATGCAGACTGCTCATTCACTGTCTCTCTCTCTCTCTCTCTCTCACACACACACACACACACACACACACCGTATAACCCACGTGTGTGATTCTGCCATTGATAAAAGGGGTCTGCTTTGTACATTGGAGCCCCCTACAGTTTTGTATTGCATGGATGATCCAAGTTATTGTGATGATGATGACTATGATGATGATGATGAAGTCTTCCAAAAAGGGATTTTATGAAATTCTCCATATTACTTGTTTCATGTCTTCCAATGAAAAATCAGTACTTCAGTCTTCCAGCTAACAACAAAACCACGATGACACTATTTTTGTACCAAAACAATGGGACTATCATATCCATGGAAACGTGGCAGGGGGGGGGGTCAGATGTGCATCGCAGTGTGCCCCCTGTTGCACACAAAGAGGACAGCAACACCATACCATCTAAAAGCAAAACGCCGAACCATGTATCACCGAAAAGACAGAGAATGGGACAATAAAGGAATAGAGATCTATCTAAGGCTGTTTTGAGCACTATAGCCTACGGCAGTGGAGAGAGTCACAGATGGACTGTACTACAAGCATGCATGCGTCCAACATTTACAGGATACATCAAAAAAGAAAGACGAGGAGTCCTCTATTTACTCCCCCCCTCCCTTCCCCCAATACACACTCTACTCCTCCTTGAACCCTTGTCTTCTCTGCTTTTGCAATATGATCTGTATTCATTTCCATAATAACTTACACAAAGTCAAGGGAGACATGTTATTGGATATAATTGAATAAAATCTCATATATTTGTATGATTGTAAAAAAAAAAAAACTGGTCTCATGTGTCTTTGAATTGTGTACTGCGCTTTCTTCCATAGCCTGCTTGTTACAAATAGGCCTATGCAAATAAACAAGATTATTCTGATTTTTCAAGGTTATTACTGTGTTCACCAATAACTAATTTCTTGACGTTTATTTTTGCATATGACTAGCTTACATAATTAAGACATCATTGCTGGTCATATCTGATAGATCAATAATCTGATTCCTTATTCAATGTCTGCTCCCCATCAGATGCAACCTAACCTATCTTTATGGGCTAGTGCTATCCGGGATCCATGGAATGTACAACTCTGACATCACTCCATTGAAGTTTAAATTGAAAAAGATTAAGGTAAGGCTTAAGATTTTAGGGTTAGGTGAGGATTAAGGTTAGGGTAAGGTTAGGATGAGGGTTATGGTTAGGGTGAGGGTTAAGGTTAGGTAAGGGGACAAAAACGTACCCACAAGGAGTACAGGGTGCACATAGCACATAGACAATTACCCCACTTATTTTATGAACTTCTAGTTAAAACCAAAATACAATTTTAATACATTGTAAAAATAGATGAAGTGGTCCCAGAACACTCAAATCTTCCAACCAGAATAAAGGGTAGTTAGTTTCCTGTAATGTTTGTTAGTGGTCACTAACTAATTACCATCCACAGTGAACTTTAAAAACATAACAAATATGAAAGGATAAATGAATTAATAAATATATATATATATATATATATTATTTATTTTTAGCCTCAAAAGGTTGTAAGTACTGATGTTGGCAACTATACATAAATAAGTGCTAATTGTTGAAACAAGTGAAATAAGAGGAGGGGAAGAATTCAGAATAGCCTCCTTTCAAATTCAAAAGAGGAAAACCTATATTCTGTTACCATGCAAATCACAAAAACAACACAAAGAAATCCCATGAAGATTATGTAAGAAATATTTTTAATAGAGGATCTATTAAAATTGGGTTAGAGGTTAATTGGTAGTATATATAGTAGTGCCACCCCACACAAACAACATGTTGTAAAAAATGATAATCTAGATGGAGTAATATCAAAGGGACTCTTGTCAATCTCATTGAGACCGGTGGGGGCAAGTCATTTGTTATTCACCTTTTCTCTGCTGCCAATCTTTGGGCCTTGGACCACCCCACCCCCAACTCGAGGCCAGCGATAGATAGATATGTTCTTTTTTCCATGTGTATGAAAGTGTACATATGATTCTGTCATTTCATCCACTCTCTCTTTGTAATACATGTGTTGTTTTAGACATTTCAGCAATTGATTTTTGGTTTCTCCGACATACAGTTCTATACATTCTTTACATTCTATCAAATAGACAAGATTGGATGACTCCAGCTGGAAGTTCTGCCAAACCGGAGCCCCCATTCCCGTATATTTATTTTGCAGGTGTTTCCCACATCTAAAATGAGGATTAACCTGCACTTTCCCACTACCTATGGAAGCATTCAACCAAGATGTCGTCGAGGTTCTTGTTTCTCCTAAACGCTGAAATGAAGTTCAACGGTTTCAAGGGCTCAAAACGATTCTGTGTCTCCTCAAAATGTTTCTTAACAATAAAGTTAAGCTCCATTGAGGGTTTCGAAAAACTTGTTACAAATGGAGTAATGTCGAACTCATTGGAATGGCTAGGAGGTTCCCGGCGCTCGAGGTCCCTCTTTACCTCTGCTTTGACTGTCCATACGAATCTCTTGGTGTAGCCCCATATGTCTGAGTGCTTTAATTGCCTACCTAAGCTGTTAGTGTCTTAACCACCGTTCCACAGGTGCATGTTCATTAATTGGTTATGGTTCATTCAACAAGCATGGGAAACAGTGCTGGAACCCTTTAAAATTAAGATCTGTGAAGGTATTCCGATTTTTATAAATGATCTTTGAAAGACTGAGAAAGTTACTTTTAGTCTAGTTTTGATGTCCTCTCTATTATTCTACAACGTAGAAACGAAAAAACCCTTGAATGAGTAGGTGTGTCCAAACTTTTGACTGATACTGTACAGAATACATTGACATTACGCAGAATTGATATTATACATGTTATATTGGACATATTAGACATGCATACACACACACACACACACGCGCATGCACCCAACCACACACACTCCACCCCACCCTCCTCCTCTCCCGTGGCTACACACCACAGAGGACACAACAGAGTTCTGTGGTCAGGTTAATGTGACACAGAGGGGATTTGTAGAGCCTATTGGATTATTTGGAAAGTTACTGAATGGAAGGAATGTACAAAAAGGGATTCTGTGTGTTAACGTTAGCTGGCCCGTGTCATTCACCAGTTAATGAATTCTAATGGTGATTCGTCTCTCGTTTCCTTTCTGAGGAGACAGGGAGCCCTGAAGTGATGCTCCCATTGTGTTACAGTACAATGTAAAAAAAAAAAACATATTGATGAATTAGACAAAAATTGCCAAATTAACCTTGAAAACACTCACTCCTACTGACAAACAGATTGAGAAATGTACATACAATGCTCCTAGCTGTAAAGGTAACTTCAGCAAGTGACATAACAAAGGTGCAGAAAGGACAGGATTCAGGCTGTTTTCACACTGTAAGTGTTCGTGCCACAAGGATGGTGTGTGTCATTGCTTGCATGTGTGTATGAGAACTTGAGGAGCTCCATAGAGACACACAGAGCTGAACCGAGACTGAGCGAGACACTTTACATTCAGAGCCCCAGGGAGCTGGGCTTAAATGTGTCCTTGTACAGTCTGTGTATTGTGCTGCTATGCATGGCCACTTCTCTCACAGTGTGACCC
The DNA here is from genome assembly GCF_045791955.1 of Oncorhynchus clarkii lewisi. NCBI lineage: Eukaryota > Metazoa > Chordata > Actinopteri > Salmoniformes > Salmonidae > Oncorhynchus > Oncorhynchus clarkii. The sequence goes on from NC_092155.1 coordinate 19,816,837, forward strand.
TCTCTCTCTCTAACTCCTCTCCCACAGAAGCCAAAAGAGAAACACGTTTACAGGCATGTGGGTTTTCACTAGCTGTGTGTGTGTGTGTGTGTGTGTGTGTGTGTGTGTGTGTGTGTGTGTGTGTGTGTGTGTGTGTGTGTGTGTGTGTGATCACCCATGAGAGGCTGTGTGTGTAGGAAGAATAAGGGAAGGAAGAGGAAGGGTATAGGAGAACTACACCATCTCTGCACACTGATAGACTCATATGAGAGTTGTCGAAAGCATTCCACAGGGATGCTGGCCCATGTTGACGCCAAAGATTCCCACAGGCTGGTGGTGGACCATTCTTGATACACACAGGAAACTGTTGAGTGTGAAAAACCCAGCAGTGTTGCAGTTCTTGACACAAACCGGTGACACAAACCTACTACCATACCCTGTTCATAGGCACTTAAATATTTTGTCTTGCCCATTCACCCTCTGAATGGCATGCACAATCCATGTCTCAATTGTCTCAAGGCTTAAAAATTATTCTTTAACCTGTCTCCTCCCCTTCATCTACACTGACTGAAGTGGATTAAACAAGCAACATCAATAAGGGATAATAGCTTTCACCTGGTTTCACCTGGTCAGTCTATGCCATGGAAAGGGCAGGTGTCCATAATGTTTTGTAGCCTACTCTGTATATGTGTTACGGATACAGGTATCCTGAGTGTGTGTGTGTGTGTGTATCCTGTGTTCTTTTCTCTCCTTCTCCCCTCACAGGTGAAAATCATCACTCCCCAATCAGTCACCAATCATCAATCAGAAGACACACCTCCTCCTGTTTCCTAACCAATCACAGTTCCTTTCCCTTGGTTTAAAAACCCTGTCAGTTGTTTGCTCTAGAGTGCAATCTCTCTGTAAATGCCATATGTCTGTAGATCGCGCTGTTTCACCCTCTCCTACTATGTCTCTCTATCGCTCTTTATGTATTGAGCTCTCTTTTGTTTGAGCACCTGCATATCACTTTGTCCTCACCTGTGAGTATTGATTTTGGTTATGGTGTTTGTTTGCTGGTGGAAAAAGGGGGAACCAAGACAAGTCGCCCATGGGCATACACTACCCGTAGGTAAACTTAGTTAACACTAGTTAGAACTGGGCGGACCACCCACTGTATTTTTGGTTAGTTAGCGGTTGTTGAAATAGGCTAGTCTAGTTTAGGGGTGTTTTGGATGCTTATTGTTTCTTTCCTTGGGTCCAGCTCAGCCCCTTTTCCTGTCCCCCCCATTACCGTGTGTTTTCTAATAAACCATGTGTTTGACAGTAATTTAGTTGTCTGTGGTTATTTCGTTCTCACTTACTTTTTCACTATAATGTGCATGAGTTATGTTACGGGTCTCGTTACCATCTCCCCTAGACTGTCGTGCCAAAAGGGATTCGTAACAATGTGGTTCTATAAATGAAGACTATATCAATACATTCATCTGTTCAAACGATTCTTATTATGAGGCTAAACTGATCCTAAATATGTTCCAATGTGTGGTAAGCGTTCTAGTACATTAATACATCATTATTACACTGATCCTAGATCTGTGCTATTTCACCAGCATCGGGCGGCAGGTAGAAGTTGAAAATGGATGCAGGGGATGATGTTGATGACGTAGTAAAGAGGTTTCCTCTCGATGAGGTAGAAGGTGAGGCCTTCATACAGGTCATCATGGTTTGCGTTCTTCCTGCTGGGCAGATGACGGATGTACCACTCACCACTCTCTGGAGACATTTGGTGTACATTATGTATTAGTGTAGGAAAGTGACTTTGGAAACCACATTGGTGTGTGTCTGTATCACTCGCCACTCTCAATACTAGGGGTGTGCTGAGCAATTTTCTGGATACGATTATGATCAGAGTATTTTTTTTGTAATTATCCGTGATTAGATTTATTATTTTGGGTGCCAGGAAGCAGCTTTCTCGTGTCAGTCAGTCAAAAGAGTTTCTAAACCCTTGTCACGATCGTCTGAATGAATGGACCAAGGCGCAGCGAACTTAAAATTCCACATGTTAAATAAATATGAAACTCACCAAAAACAATACAGAAGAAACCGAAACGTGACGTTCTGGGCTGCTCACAGGCAGCTACACAAAAACAAGATCCCACAAACAGGTGGGAAAAGGCAGCCTAAATTTGATCCCCAATCAGAGACAACGATAGACAGCTGCCTCTGATTGGGAACCATACCAGGCCAACAAAGAAATAGAGAACATAGATTGCCCGCCCTAGTCACCCTGTCCTAACCAAATAGAGAATTAAAAGGATCTTTAAGGTCAGGGCGTGACAACCCTAATGTACATGGGCAAGGTTCTACGTGGTCTGAATAACTCAACTAGCTTGTTTGCCAGTCTGTAAAGAGAAATGGCTGCTCTGATTGGACAGAGTGAAGCTGTATTTCTCTGTCCACTCACTTCATAAATTCACCCGATCACTTTTCCAAGCATGTTCTCGTTCTGATCGTTTAGATGGCTGCAGCTTGTTACTGTAATAAATCACACGGCGAGGATGTTTGCTATCAAGCTATCAATGTGTTTAACATCTAACAAGAGGGAAAAATGTGAAACGCTGCTGCACATTCTGACTGAGTGAAAGCAAACTTGAGGACACAGACACACACCCCTCCACACGCTGCTCCTAATCTGCAGCTTTTTTGCAGTAAGAACGTGCAGGGAGGTATTTTGCATATTAGGCTTATTCAAAAACAAGTATCACAAGTATCATCTGAGCCGATCCGACGGCCAACTGTCAACTTACGGATACGAATGCGAGGATGGCCATGTCGGCACTCCCCTACTCAATCCCCTTCTCGACCAGGATGTGTGTGTGTGTCTTATATCGTCATCACTGAAGCCCTCATCACATTGTATCTCTTTGATCTCATTGCCCTGGTTATCCAGGGCGTACTGAAGGTCCACCTCTGATGTAGGTCTAGAACACCATGGTGCAGTTCTGCCGGTCAACGGGAAGCACGCCACCTGGACACAGGAAACAGGAAGAGGAGGGGGTGTTACGACAAAGAAGGTAACAGACACGGAAATGTAAAAGTGTGTGTGTGGTTGTCTGCGTATGTGTGTGTGTCTGTGCGTCCATTTATGAACGTGTACGCACATGAATTCGGTGTGTGTGTGTGACTGTGTATATGTGTACATGTGTACGTCCATCTGTGTGTGTGTTTGTGTTTGCTCACTCGTGCATATGTGTGTGTCACCTTGACCCCACAGGGGCTGCAGAAGAGGGCAAGGGGAGACCAGGTCACCCTCCCACTACTATAAGCCTGGATAGCCACACGGAGGGCCACATCAAACACACCATCATTACTGCAGAACGAGAGAAAGGGAGGGAGGGGAGAGGGATGGAGAGAGGGAAGGGGGGGAAGGGAGGAGGAGAGAGAGTGCAGAGAAAGAAATAGAGATTGAGAAAAAGAGAGAGTTAGAAACAGAAGAATACCATTATCACTGTACATGAGAGCTATTCTGTCTATAGGACTGTACACTATTAGAAATAAGCTTCTATCTAAGTACCTAAATGGGTTATTTGGCTGTTCCCATTGAATAACCTTTTTGGTTCCAGGCAGAACCATTTTGGGTTCCATGTAGAACCCTTTCTTCAGAGAGTTCTACATGAAACCCAAAGGGTTCTCCTATGTGGACAGAAGATTAAGGTTCTCTAGTGTCCGTGAGTTATTTACTCAAAATTACATCCTAACAATATGCACTATACACACACGTACACATATATTTTGTATTGTAGATATGTGGTGGTGGAATAGGAGCCTGAGTGTTCACAGTGTGTTGTAAAATCTGTGAATTTATTGTAATGTTTTTAAAATTGTATAAATGCCATAATTTTGCCAAGGCAGCAGCTAATGGGGATCCATAATAAATACAAATACTCACTCAGTCGGTGTGGAGGCTCCTGTTAACTGTGCTGTAAATATCCCCTCCGCTCCATTCATCACTGCTTTATAGGTAATTAAGCAGCACTGCTCCCCAATAACAGAGCCATTGTCTCCGCACCGAGAACCGCTTAGATAACGCTCCAGCTAGGAACCCACTCACCTAGCACAGAAGAGTGGAGAATCAGTGGGGGGTGGAGCTGGACTCACATATGCGGACTCATGCGTGTGTGTGTGTGTGCGTGCTTGTGTACCTGTGTGTGGGCAAGTTAGTGCACCCGTCCGTGTCTGTGTGTGTGTGTGAGGGTGATCAATGTTTGTAATTTTATCTCTGAAAACACCTTCACAGGGACATGGTTTTAGAGGGGGCAGTCCTAAGGCAGGGCTTTCACCAGCCCACTGCCAAGCCCATAAAACCATGCAGTGTACAGTACTCTGGGTGCTCAACATGCCAGTCTAATTGTGTTGATGTCTCTGTTGTGCCTTGCATTATGAGTTTAATAGTGACTATACGCTTATGTCTTACACTCTTAGAAAACAGGGTTCCAAAAGGGTTAACCAAGTTTAATTATTCCCAAAGGGTCGATACAGCTGTAATTCAGACGACCGACATTTCACACAAGCACTGATATTTAACCCTTTCTCCTCGGCTGAGTCTCCTCCTCCACAACTGAACAGCCAATGCATCTCTGGTGCTAGACAGAACTTTAGTGATATCTGTTCTTCCTCACTTCATCTGACCTGACCTCTACCCCAAAGTGCTCACTCCTCCCCAACTCAAGGCTGTCATGGTGACTGGTACGAGACTGTGTCTCTTCTCCTCCCATAGGATCCCTGATGGCTAACAATAACATATCCGGACATAATGTAAACGTTATGCATGACCCTCTCTCCCACAGTGGCATTGATAGTTTCTAAGATCTCCACCCGTCTCCCCTTATCAATGCCTGCCACATGTAATCGCTTCCCTGCACTCAACACATTCCAAGCTTAGTTGCACACACCATATACCTTCGTTCTATAACCCCTAACTTCTGGTGTAGACCCTCTAAACCTTAGCACTCCATCAGTGACATCAATAAGTATATTTTCATGTTCTCAGAACCCAATAGTATGTTGTCGTGTGTGTGTATGCATGTGTCTATGTCTATGTTTGTGTTGCTTCACGGTCCCTGCTGTTACATAAGGTGTATTTTTATCTGTTTTTTAAATCTAATTTTACTGCTTGCATCATTTACATGATGTGGAATAGAGTTCCATGTAGTCATGGCTCTATGTAGTACTGTGTGCCTCCCATAGTCTGTTCTGGACTTGGGGACTGTGAAGAGACCCATGTTGGCATGTCTTGTGGGGTATGCATGGGTGTCCGAGCTGTGTGCCATTAGTTCTAACAGACAGCTTGGTGCATTCAACATGCCAATACCTCTTATTAATACAAGTAGGGATGAAGTCAATCCCTCTTCCACTTTGAGCCAGGAGAGATTGACATGCATATTATTATTTGCTCTCTGTGTACATCCAAGAGCCAGCCGTGCTGCCATGTTCCTTTTTGTGGCACCTGACCACATGACTGAACAGTAGTTCAGATGCGACAAAACTAGGGCCTGTAGGAGCAGCGCGTTATTATGGACAGACTTCTCCCCATCTTAGCTACTGTTGTATTAATATTTTTTGACCATGACAGTTTACAATCTAAGGTTACTCCAAGCAGTTTAGTCACTTCAACTTGCTAAATTTCCACGTTATTTATTACAATATTTAGTTGAGGTTTGATGAATGATTTGTCCCAAATACAATGCTTTTAGTTTTTAAATATTTAGGACTAACTTATTCCTTGCCACCCATTCTAAAACTAAATGTAGCTCTTTGTTAAGTGCTGCAGTCGTTTCAGTCACTGTAGTAGCTGACGTGTATTGTGTTGAGTCATCCGCATACATAGTGGCATGTCATCTGTAAAGACTGAAAAAAGGGGCCTAGACAGCTGCCCTGGGGAATTCCTGATTCTACCTGGATTATGTTGGAGAGGCTTCCATAAAAAACACCCTCTGTGTTCTGTTAGACAGTTAACTCCTCGTCCACAATTTAGCAGGGGGTGTAAAGCCATAACACACATGTTTTTCCAGCAACAGACTATGATCAATAATGTCAAAAGCCGCACTGAAGTCTAACAAAACAGCCCCCGCTATCTTTTTTATCATTTTCTCTCAGCCAATCATCAGTCATTTTTGCAAGTGTTGTGCTTGTTGAATGTCCTTCCCTACAAGCGTGCTTGAAAGTATGTTGTCAATTTGTTTACTGTAAAATAGCTTTGCATCTGATTCAACACAAGGGTTGGTAACAGGCTGATTGGTCAGCTATTTGAGCCAGTAAAGGGGGCTTTAATATTCTTATGTAGCGGAATTACTTTTGGTTCCCTCTAGGCCTGGGGGCACACACTTTCTGGTAGGCTTAAATTTAAAATAAGGCAAAAGGGAAGGGCAATATCTTCCTCTATTATTCTCAGTAATTTTCCATCCAAGTTGTCAGATAGTTAACAATATTTTTTTCACCTCTTCCACACTCACTTTACAGAATTCACAATTACAACGCTTGTCTTTCATAATTTGGTCAGATATACTTGGATGTGTAGTGTCAGTGTTTGTTGCTGGCATGTCATGCCTAAGTTTGCAATTCTTGCCAATGAAAAAATAATTAAAGCAGTTGGTTTTGTAATGAATGAACCATCTGATTCTATGAATGATGGAGCTGAGTTTGCCTTTTTCCCAATACATTTATTTAAGGTGCTCCAAAGCCTTTTACTATCATTCATTGTCATTTATCTTTCTTTCATAGTGTAGTTTCTTCTTCTTTTTGTTCAGTTTAGTCACATGATTTCTCAATTTGCAGTACGTTTGCCAATCGGTTGTGCAGACAGACTTATTTGCCTTTCCTTTTGCCTCACCCCTCTCAACCATTTTTTAATTCCTCATCAATCCACAAGAATTGAACAGTTTTTACAGTCATTTTCTTAATGTGTGCATGCTTATTAGTAACTGGAACAAGCAATTTCATAAATGTGTCAAGTGCAGTGTCTGTTTGCTCCTCATTACACACCACGGACCAACAAACATTCGAATATCAATGACATAGGAATCACTACAAAACGTATTGTATGACCTCTTATACACTATTTTAGGCCAATCCCTTGGAACTTTTGTTTTCCTAGATATGGCTACTAAACTCAGCAAAAAAAAAAAAAAACGGCCCTTTTTCAGGACCCTGTCTTTCAAAGATAATTAGTAAAAATCCAAATAACTTACAGATCTTCATTGTAAATAGTTTAAACACTGTTTCCCGTGCTTGTTCAATGAAACATAAACAATTAATGAACATGCACCTGTGGAACGGTCGTTAAGACACTAACAGCTTACAGGCGGTAGGCAATTAAGGTCACAGTTATGAAAACTTAGGACACTAAAGAGGCCTTTCTGCTGTCTATGAAAAACACCAAAAGAAAGATGCCCAGGGTCCTTGCTCATCTACGTTTCTTAGGCATGCTGCAAGGAGGCATGAGGACTGCAGATGTGGCCAGGGCAATAAATTACAATGTCAGCACAGTGAGACGTCTAAGACAGTGCTACAGGGAGACAGGACGGACAACTGATCGTCCTCTCAGTGATAGACCACGTGTAACAACACCTGCACAGGATCTGTAAATCCGAACATCACACCTGTGGAACAGGTACAGGATGGCAACAACTGCCCGAGTTACTCCAGGAATGCACAATCCCTCCATCAGTGCTCAGACTGTCCACAATAGGCAGAGAGAGGCTGGACTGAGGGCTTGTAGGCCTGTTGTAAGGCAGATCCTCACCAGACATCGCCGGAAAAATCGTTGCCTATGGGCAAAAACCCACCATCACTGGACCAGACAGGACTGATGAGTTGTGGTTTTGTCTCACCAGGGATGATGGTAGAATTTGCGTTTATCGTTGAAGGAATGAGCGTTACACCGAGGCCTGTACTCTGGGATCGATTTGGAGGTGGAAGGTCCGTGTGTCACAGCATCATCGGACTGAGCTTGTTGTCATGGCAGGCAATCTCACGCTGTGCGTTACAGGGAAGACATCCTCCTCCCTCGTGTGATACCCTTCCTGCAGGCACATCCTGACATGACCCTCCAGCATGACAATGCCACCAGCCATAGTACTCGTTCTGTGCGTGATTTCCTGCAAAACAGGAATGTCAGTGTTCTGCCATGGTCAGCGAAGAGCCCTGATCTCAATCCTATTGAGCACATCTGGGACCTGTTTGATCAGAGAGTGAGGGCTAGGGCCATTCCCCCCCACAAATGTTAGGGAACTTGCAGATGCCTTGGTGGAAGAGTGGGGTAACATCTCACAGCAAATCTGGTATCCATGAGGAGGAGATGCACTGCAGTACTTAATGCAGCTGGTGGCCACACCAGATACTGACTGTTACTTTTTGATTTTGACCCCTTTGTTCAGGGAAACATTATTACATTTTTCTTGTCACATGTCTGTGGAACTTATGTCTCAATTTTTGAATCTTGTTATCATACAACTATTTAAGTTTGCTGAAAATATACGCACTTAACAGTGAAAGGACGTTTCTTTTTTTGCAGAGTTTATATTGTGATCACTACATCCAATGGATCTGGATACTGCTTTCAAGCTGATTTCTGCAGCATAAGGTAAAGATGTGATCAATACAAGTTGATGATTTCATTCCTGTGCTGTCTATAACTACCCTGGTAGTTTGACTGAACCTGAACTAGGTTGCAGGCACTGGTTATAGTTAAGCTTTTTTTAAAGTGGGCAGCTTGATGAAAGCTAGTCAATATTTAAATCACCCAGAAAATATACCTCTGTTGATATCACATGCATTATCAAGCATTTCACACGTTATCAAGTTGACTGTTAGCATTTGGTAGTCTATAGCAGCTTCCCAAAAGAATGGCCTTTAGGTGAGGCAGATGGACCTGCAGACATTACTTCAACAGTATTTAACATGAGATCCTCTCTAAACTTTACAGGAATGTGGTTCTCAATATAAACAGCAACATCTCTACCATTGGCATTTCTGTATTTTCTGTAAGTGTTATAACCTTGTATTGCTACCACTGTATCATCAAAGGTATATGGTGTGTATATAAAGTCTAGTGACTGTGTATATGGTGTGTATATATAGTCTAGTGACTGTGTATATGGTGTGCATATATAGTCTAGTGAGTGTGTATATGGTGTGTATATATAGTCTAGTGACTGTGTATATGGTGTGTATATATAGTCTAGTGAGAGTGCATAGGGTCGGTGCAAGATAGGATCAGTGCAGATTGTTCGGGTACCATTAATTAACTTTTTAGCAGTCTGGCTATTTAGCAGTTTTATGGCTTGGGGGTAGAAGCTGTCTCTGAGCCTGTTGGACCGAGAGACGATGCTCCGGTACCATTTGCCGGATGGTAGCAGAGTAAACAGTCTATGGCTGGAGTCTTTGGCAATTTTCCGTGCCTTCCTCTGACACCGCCTGATATAGAGGTCCTGGATGGCAGGGAGCTTGGCCCCAGTGATGTGCTGGGCTGTCCGCATCACTCTTTGTAGAGCTTTGTGGTCAAGAGTGGAGCAATTGCCATACCAAGCGGTGATGCAGCCAGTGAAGATGCTCTCGAAGGTGCAGCTGTAGACGTTTTTTAGGATATGAGGGCCCATGCCCTCTTCATGACTGTGCGGGTGTGTGTGGACCATGTTAAGTCCTTGAACTTGAAGCTCTAGATTCGCTTCGCCACAGGCCCGTCAATGTGGATGGGAGCGTGCTCTCCCCTCTGTCTCCTATAGTCCACAATCAGCTCCTTGGTCTTACTGATATTGAGCGAGAGGTTGTTGTGCTGGCACCACACTGCCAGGTCTCTGACCTCCTCCCTATAGGCTGTCTCAGGGAGTACCAGGATCCAGTTGTGGAGGTAGGTGTTCAGTCCCAGGGTTCCTAGCTTGGTGAGGATTTTGGAGGGGACTATGGTGTTGAACGCTGAGCTGTAGTCTATGTACAGCATTCTCACATAGTTATTTCCCCTCCTGTCCAGGTGGGAGAGGGCAGTGTCAAGTGTAATTGAGATTGCGTCATCTGTGGATCTGTTGGGGTGGTATGTTAATTGAAGTAGGTCTTGGATGTCTGGGATGATGGTGTTGATGTGTGTCATGACCAGCCTTTCAAAGCGCTTCATAATTACAGATGTGAGAGCTACAGGGCAATAGTCATTTAGGCAGGTTACCTTGGAGCTCTTGGGAACAGGGACAGTGGTGGTCAGCTTGAAACATGTTGGGATTGGAGACTGGGAGAAGGAGAGAATGAAAATGTCTGAAGACACCTGCCAGCTGGTCTTCGCATGCTTTGGGAACGTGCCCTGTTATTCCGTCTGCCCCGGCGGCCTTGTGATTGTTAACCGGCTGAGATCCCGTTAACGGGATCGATATGACAACAGCCAATGAAAGTGCAGGGTGCCAAATTCAAACAACAGAAATCTTATAATTAAAATTCCTCAATCATATAAGTATTTCACACCATTTCAAAGATAAACTTGTTGTTAATCCCACCACAGTGTCCAATTTCAAAAAGGCTTTACGACAAAAGCATACCATGCGATTATGTTAGGTCAGTACCTAGTCACAGAAAAACACAGCCATTTTTTCAGCCAAAGAGAGGAGTCACAAAAAGCAGAAATAGAGATAAAATGAATCACTAACCTTTGATGATCTTCATCAGATGACACTCATAGGACTTCATGTTGCACAATACATGTATGTTTTGTTCGATAAAGTTCATATTTATATCCAAAAATCTCAGTTTACATTGACGCGTTATGTTCAGTAATGTTTTGCTTCCAAAACATCCAGTGATTTTGCAGAGAGCCACATCAATTTACAGAAATACTCGTAATAAACATTGATAAAAGATACAAGTGTTTTGTATGGAACTTTAGATAAACTTCTCCTTAATGCAACCGCTGTGTCAGATTTCAAAAAAGCTTTACCGAAAAAGCACACCATGCTATAATCGGAGTATAGCGCTCAGAGACCAAAACAAGCCATACAGATACCCGCCCTGTTGTGGAGTCAACAGAAAGTCAGAAATAGCGTTATAAATATTCACTTACCTTTGATGATCTTCATCAGAATGCACTCCCAGGAATCCCAGTTCCACAATAAATGTTTGTTTTGTTCGATAAAGTCCATAATTGAAGTCCAAATACGTCCTTTTTGTTTTCGCGTTTAGTTTACAAATTCAAATTCACGACGCGCAGGCCAGACGAAAAGTCAAAAAATTCCATTACAGTTCGTAGAACCATGTCAAACGATGTATAGAATCAATCTTTAGGATGTTTTTAACAAATCTTCAATAATGTTTCAACCAGAGAATTCCTTTGTCTTTAGAAAGGAAAAGGAATGCAGCTACCTCTCACGGGCGCACGCCTGACTGAGCTCATGAATTCTGCCAGACCTCTTACTCAATCAGCTCTTATTCTCTCCTCCTTCACAGTAGAAGCCTGAAACAAGGTTCTAAAGACTGTTGACATCTAGTGGAAGCCTTAGGTATGACCCCATAGGGGATATGACCCCATAGACACTGTATATTGGATAGGCAAAGACTTGAAAACCTACAAACCTCAGATTTCCCACTTCCTGGTTGGATTTTTTCTCGGGTTTTTGCCTGCCGTATGAGTTCTGTTATACTCACAGACATCATTCAAACAGTTTTAGAAACTTCGGAGTGTTTTCTATCCATATGATATGCATATCTTTGCTTCTGGCCCTGATTAGCAGGCAGTTTACTCTCGGGCACCTTATCCATCCAAGCTACTCAGTACTGCCCCCAGCCATAAGAAGTTAACCTATTGAAAATGTTGCTCACAATCAGACATAGAGAGCGAGATCATACAGTGATTGGAAAAGCAGGGGATTTCTCGCAAGGCACAGTGTTATATTCCTCAAAGCGAGCATAAAAGGCATTTAGCTCGTTCGGGAGTCCTGCGTCGCTGGGCAGCTTATGGCTGGGTTTCCCTTCGTAATCCGTTATTGCCTGCAAGCTCTGTCACGTACAACAAGCATCGTAGCCGGTGTAGTAGGATTCCACCTTTCTCCTCTATTGTCCTTTTGCATGTTTGATGTCTCATCAGAGGTCGTAACGTAACGTAATTTCTTGTATGCGTCCATGTCCATGTCCCGTTCATTGGAAGTGTGTGTCTGTTTCTACTCTCTGTCCTGACTGACCCGTTCAGCCCAAACTATTGCAGTTAAGTCAAATACATGATGTTGAATGAACAGAGGCCCGAAAAATACCCAACATCCTTTAGCTATTTAGTATCTAAATGACTGTGACCACTCAGGAGCTCAAGAGATTTGTATTATACTGTATACATTATCAGGTCATCTTGTTCATTTTGGAATTGGAATGTCTGATAACTTCCTGAATTGACCGAATTTAAATGGACCTGAACCCAAGTAATAATATATGCCATTTAGCATGTGGTGGCCCCAGCAGGGTGGCCCCAGCAGGAAGCGAAGCATTGACCCTGCCGTTGCTAGTGCCATGCTCTACCAACTGAGCAGTCTAGCTTCTTACTTGTCGATGAGGACGATGTCCGGCAGCCAGACCTTCGCAGCAGAAAGTCGCATCACCTCGATTCCGTCATGGCCTTTAGGGTTACATAACAGACAATGATCTGTACACTCCTGATATCACAGGGACATGTGTGTGGATGGGTGGGTGTGTGTATGAGACAGACAGAGAGACAGAGCGACAGACAGGCGGGCAGAGGTGTTGTCCATGTGTGTTCATGTGTGTGTTGGGAATTGGGTTTGAGTTTTAATGATTTATAACAGATGGAAATATCACGAGAGAAAGATGAGAGGTGAGAGAGAGAAAAAAAGGTTTATGTGAGTGAGAGAAACAGAGAGAGACTGAGGGGATAACTTTCAAATTAGAAATCTAACCACTTCATCATTTTATCAATTTATTTCACATTTTCCTAGCTAGTGTCATTAGCTATAGGGAGCACAATATCCCAGTGTATTTGAAGATGAATAATATCAATAACATTTGCATAATTTTTCATTTAACATAAACGGTGTATTATTGTTATTATTATTTCAAGTGTTTCTACTGGATGAATGATTTGTATTCCGCTGTGTGTGTATGTGTGTGTTTGTGTTGTCTGTTTGTGTTGTGTGTGTGTGATGGTGCTAAGCGGTTTGAAATGTATGTTATTTTTTGTTTTTTAAACAACTGGTTGACCGAAGTCGGTTAAATTATTTGAATCCTATTTTGTTCTATTTTCTTTCTGTGAACTCCATACACAGTTTCTCTAGAGCAGTGGTCACCAACCGGTCGATCGCTTGTAAAAAGAATACGATAAAATCTTGCATTCCTATTATTCTATACTGTATATACAGTGACAGTCAAAAGTTTGGACACACCTACTCATTCAAGAGTCATTTTTACTCATTTTTCCTACTCATTTTTCTTTATTTTTATTATTTTCTACATTGTAGAATAATAGTGAAGACATCAAACTATGAAATAATACATATGGAATAATGTAGTAAGCAAAAAGTATTAAACAAATCAAAATACACTTTATACTTGAGATTCTTCAAAGTAGCCACCCTTTGATTACAGCTTTGCACACTCTTGGCATTCTCTCAACCAGCTTCATGAGGTAGTCACCTGGAATGCATTTCAATTAACAGGTGTTCCTTGTTACAAGTTATTTTGTGGAATTTCTTTCCTTCTTAATGCATTTGAGCATATTTTTGCCATTGCTGTTGATGGTAGGTGCCCTTGATTCAGCAGCCAAAGTGTTCCAATTTTTAGTCATTTCATATGTCTGAAGGTAGAACTCCACCTATAGGCCTACCGCTGATTGATCAGGTAGCTCAGATCACCAAAAGGTTGGCGACCACTGCTCTAGGGAGACATTAGTGTGCAATGTAGTAGGGAAGTTGTAGTTTCCAGCAAGTCAATATTCTACATAGTTTAGCGCAGAAAGAGTGGTAATACACTGAGAGGGAGAAGCGACAGATGACGAGTGACCGAGAGGGATAGAGAGCAGATGCAGATGCATCGCAAGGTATCTCTACCTGAAAATACATGATTTTAAGTGGTTGTGTAACAGTTCACCAAACTCACAGTTTGGTACATATTGAGGTTTTGGGGTCACAGTTCCTGCTGTGACCTGATTGTTATGTTGGGCCTCTCTAGTCTCCATTCTTATGTTGCGTTTGTAACCAGGTGGGAATTTACCAGTTGTGAAGTCATAAATACCAGTTGGGTGCATTCATGTGATTTGAAATGGTTGAGAAACGGCAATTGGCTAAGGGCCAACAAGCTATGTCAACTATAAACGAAAAGTACAGCTATCATGCTTGTTAAAAAATATAGAGTTCAAATAACACAAAAAAATAATGGATTTTTATCATGTTTTGTTGTTGCATTTAACTGCTGACATTTCTGTTGTAGACTAGGGGTGTCCCTAAATGACCATACTCGTATTCATAACCGTATCCCTAAATTGACATTTGATAGTCGGATCGGATGATACTTGGATGTTTAAATAAATGTTGGCAAAATGCCCATCTCCCTGCACGTTTATAGACCAAACAAGCTGCCGATTAGGAGCCGTTGCTCTCGCCCTGTTGTTAAATATGATATACATTGATAGATTGAGAGCAAAAGTCCTTGCATTTGATTGATCATAGTAGCAGGCTAACAGGAGGCAGCAGCAGTCTGAATGATCAGACCCAAACAGAGAAGTGAAAGTGATGGGGTGAAATTATGAAGCGAGTGGACAGAGAAATACAGCTTCACTCTATCCAATCACAGCAGCAGGATCCACGTACAGTCCGCCCTTCTCTTTACAGACAGGCAAACTAGCCAGTTGAGATATTTAGTTGAGTTGACAGTAATGTCGTGTGTGTGTGTGTGTGTGTGTGTGTGTGTGTGTGTGTGCTCAGCATACAGTTGAAGTCGGAAGTTTACATACACTTAGGTTGGAGTCATTAAAATGTTTTTCAACCACTCCACAAATTTCTTGTTAACAAACTATAGTTTTGGCAAGTCGGTTAGGACATCTACTTTGTGCATGACACAAGTAATTTTTCCAACAATTGTTTACAGACAGATTATGTCACTTATAATTCACTGTATCACAAATCCAGTGGGTCAGAACTTTACTAAAACTAATATGACTGTGCCTGTAAACAGCTTGGAAAATTCCAGGAAATGATGCCATGGATATAGAAGCATCCGATAGGCTAATTGACATCATTTGAGTCAATTGGAGGTGTACCTGTGGATGTATTTCAAAGCCTACCTTCAAACTCAGTGCCTCTTTGCTTGACATCATGGGAAAATCAAAAGAAATCAGCCAATACCTCAGGAAAAAATTGTAGAACTCCACAAGTCTGGTTCATCCTTGGGAGCAATTTCCAAATGCCTGAAGGTACCACGTTCATCTGTACAAACAATAGTACACAAGTATAAACACCATGGGACCACGCAGCCATCATACCGTTCAGGAAGGAGACGTGTTCTATCTCCTAGAGATGAACATACTTTGGTGCGAAAAGTGCAAATTAATCCCAGAACAACAGCAAAGGACCTTGTGAAGATGCTGGAGGAAACTGGTACAAAGGTATATATATCCACAGTAAAACGAGTCCTATGTCGACATAACCTGAAAGGCTGCTCAGCAAGAAGAAGCCACTGCTCCAAAACTGCTATAAACAAGCCAGACTACAGTTTGCAACTGCACATGGGGACAAAAATAGTACTGTTTGGAGGAAAAATGGGGAGGATTACAAGCCGAAGAACACCATCCCAACCGTGAAGGACAGGTCTCACCATGTTGTGGGGGTGCTTTGCTGTAGGAGGGACTGGTGCACTTCACAAAATAGATGGCATCATGAGGCAGGAAAATGATTTGGATATATTGAAGCAACATCTCAAGACATCAGTTTGGTCGCAAATGGGTCTTCCAAATTAACAATGACCCCAAGCATACTTCCAAAGTTATTGCAAAATGACTTAAGGACAACAAAGACAAGGTATTGGAGTGGCCATCACAAAGCCCTGACCTCAGTCCTGTAGAACATTTGTGGGCAGAACTGAAAAAGCGTGTGCAAGCAAGGAGACCTACAAACCTGACTCAGTTACACCAGCTCTGTCAGGAGGAATGGGCCAAAATTCACCCAACTTATTGTGGTAAGCTTGTGGAAGGCTACACAAAACATTTGACCCAAGTTAAACAATTTAAAGGCAATACTACCAAATACTAATGGAGTGTATGTAAACTTCTGACCCACTGGGAATGTGATGAAAGAAATAAAAGCTGATATAAATCCTTCTCTCTAATATAATTCTGACATTTGACATTCTTAAAATAAAGTGGTTATCCTATCTGACCTAAGACAGTGAATTTTTACTAGGATTAAATGTCAGAAATTGTGAAAAACTGAGTTTAAATGTATTTGGCTCAGGTGTATTTAAACTTCCGACTTCAGCTGTATGTGTGTGTGTGTGTGTCAGTTGCCCAAAATCAGTAATCAAACCGCAGGTTCAGGACACAGAGGATAGAGGATAGAGTGACATAGCCTGGGTACTGAGGCAAAGAGGAGGAGAGGTTTCTTGTCTGCATACTATATATGAGGACTACATCTGATTTTGACCACCCAAATCAATCAATGAATTTGTAGATGAACACATCTACGAAAAGGTGTGGGTGTGTATGCGTGTGTTTGTCAAATAAAATAAAATGTTATTGGTCACGTACACATATTTTGCAGATGTCATCGCGGGTGTAGCGTAACGCTTATGTTCCTACAAAACAACACACACAAATGCCCAAAATAAAAATAAAGGAATTAAAAAATATAACGAGGAATGTCATAGTCCAGAATATAAATATATTTGTTAATTATTGGTTGTATAGACAGTATGGACAGTATATGAATAGAAACGGTGTGTACAACAGAAGTTACACAGGATGAGCCTTGATTAGAATACAATACATATGAAGTGGGTAAAATTGTATGTAAACATTATTAAAGTGTGCTTGCGTGCATGTGCTTCCTTCTACAACAGCACATGTTCCTGCACCCCTTACCAGGCTGACGAAGGAAGAGCGGATCATACCAACCTGGACCACCACCGTGGCTTGATGGGAGTATATAGAATACAGAATACAAAGGAGCTGATCATGGACTACAGGGAAAAGGAGGGCCGGACACGTGCCCATTCACATCGATGGGGCTGTAGTGGAGCGGGTTGAGAGTTTCAAGTTCCTTGGTGTCCACATCACCAACAGTCTAACATGGTCCAAATCGTGAAGAGGGCACAACAACACCTTTTCCCCCTCAGGAGGCTGAAAATATTTGGCATGGGTCCCCAGATTCTACAGCTGCACCATTGAGAGCGTCCTGACCGGTTGCATCACAGCCTTGCATATCAACTGCTCGGCATCGGATCGTAAGGAGCTACAGAGGGTAGTGCGTATGTCCCAGTACAACACTGGGGCCAAGCTTCCTGCCATCCAGGACCTACATTACCAGTCGAAAGTTTGGACATACCTACTTACTCAAGGGTTTTTCTTTATTTTTACTATTTTCTACATTGTAGAATAATAGTGAAGACATCAAAACTATGAAATAACACATATGGAATCATGTAGTAACCAAAAAACTTTTAAACAAATCAAAACATATATTATATAGTGATTCTTCAAAGTAGCCACGCTTTGCCTTGATGACGCTCTTGGAATGATCTCAACCAGCTTCATGAGGTAGTCATCTGGAATGCATTTCAATTAACAGGTGTGCCATGTTAAAAGTTAATTTGTGGAATTTCTTTCCTTCTTAATGCGTTAGTTGTGACAAGGTAGGGGTGGTACACAGAAGATAGCCCTATTTGGTCAAATATGAAGTCCATATTATGGCAAGAGAAACGAAAGTCCATCATTACTTTAAGACATGAAGGTCAGTCAATTCAGAACATCTCAAGAACTTTAAAGTTACTTCAATTGCTGTCGCAAAAACCACCAAGCGCAATGATGAAACTGGATCTAATGAGGACCGCCACAGGAAAGGAAGACCCATAGTTACCTCTGTTGAAGAGGATAAGTCCATTAGAGTTAACTACATCTCAGATTGCAGCCCAAATAAATTCTTCATGGAGTTCAAGTAACAGACACATCTCAACATCAACTGTTCAGAGGAGACTGTATGAATCAGGCTGTTGTGGTCGAATTGCTACAAAGAAAACACTACTAAAGGACAACGATAAGAAGAGACTTGCTTGGCCCAAGAAACATGAGCAATGGACATAAAATAAAATAAAATGTATTTATATAGCCCTTCGTACATCAGCTGATATCTCAAAGTGCTGTACAGAAACCCAGCCTAAAACCCCAAACAGCAAGCAATGCAGGTGTAGAAGCACGGTGGCTAGGAAAAACTCCCTAGAAAGGCCAAAACCTAGGAAGAAACCTAGAGAGGAACCAGGCTATGTGGGGTGGCCAGTCCTCTTCTGGCTGTGCCGGGTGGAGATTATAACAGAACATGGCCAAGATGTTCAAATGTTCATAAATGACCAGCATGGTCGAATAATAATAAGGCAGAACAGTTGAAACTGGAGCAGCAGCACGGTCAGGTGGACTGGGGACAGCAAGGAGTCATCATGTCAGGTAGTCCTGGGGCATGGTCCTAGGGCTCAGGTCAGTTGAAACTGGAGCAGCAGCACGGCCAGGTGGACTGGGGGCAGCAAGGAGTCATCGTGTCAGGTAGTCCTGGGGCATGGTCCTAGGGCTCAGGTCCTCCGAGAGAGAGAAAGAAAGAGAGACGGGGAGAATTAGAGAACGCACACTTAGATTCACACAGGACACCGAATAGTACAGGAGAAGTACTCCAGATATAACAAACTGACCCCAGCCCCCCGACACATAAACTACTGCAGCATAAATACTGGAGGCTGAGACAGGAGGGGTCAGGAGACACTGTGGCCCCATCCGAGGACACCCCCGGACAGGGCCAAACAGGAAGGATATAACCCCACCCACTTTGCCAAAGCACAGCCCCCAACCACTAGAGGGATATCTTCAACCACCAACTCACCATCCTGAGACAAGGCTGAGTATAGCCCACAAAGACCTCTGCCACGGCACAACCCAAGGGGGGGGGGGGGCGCCAACCCAGACAGGATGACCACATCAGTGAATCAACCCACTCAGGTGACGCACCCCCTCCAGGGACGTCATGAGAGAGCCCCAGTAAGCCAGTGACTCAGCCCCTGTAATAGGGTTAGAGGCAGAGAATCCCAGTGGAAAGAGGGGAACCGGCCAGGCAGAGACAGCAAGGGCGGTTCGTTGCTCCAGAGCCTTTCCGTTCACCTTCCCACTCCTGGGCCAGACTACACTCAATCATATGACCCACTGAAGAGATGAGTCTTCAGTAGAGACTTAAAGGTTGAGACCGAGTTTGCGTCTCTGACATGGGTAGGCAGACCGTTCCATAAAAATGGAGCTCTATAGGAGAAAGCCCTGCCTCCAGCTGTTTGCTTAGAAATTCTAGGGACAATTAGGAGGCCTGCGTCTTGTGACCGTAGCGTACGTGTAGGTATGTACAGCAGGACCAAATCAGAGAGATAGGTAGGTGCAAGCCCATGTAATGCTTTGTAGGTTAGCAGTAAAACCTTGAAATCAGCCCTTGCCTTGACAGGAAGCCATTGTAGAGAGGCTAGCACTGGAGTAATATGATAAAAAATGTTGGTTCTAGTCAGGATTCTAGCAACCGTATTTACCATAACTGAAGTTTATTTAGTGCTTTATCCGGGTACCCGGAAAGTAGAGCATTGCAGTAGTCTAACCTAGAAGTGACAAAAGCATGGATTAATTTTTCTGCATCATTTTTGGACAGAAAGTTTCTGATTTTTGCAATGTTACGTAGATGGAAAAAAGCTGTCCTTGAAATGGTCTTGATATGTTCTTCAAAAGAGAGATCAGGGTCCAGAGTAACGCCAAGGTCCTTCACAGTTTTATTTGAGACGACTGTACAACCATTAAGATTAATTGTCAGATTCAACAGAAGATCTCTTTGTTTCTTGGGACCTAGAACAAGCATCTCTGTTTTGTATGAGTTTAAAAGTAGAAAGTTTGCAGCCATCCACTTCCTTATGTCTGAAACACATGCTTCTAGCAAGGGCAATTTTGGGGTTTCACCATGTTTCATTGAAATGTACAGCTGTGTGTCATCCGCATAGCAGTGAAAGTTAACATTATGTTTTCGAATAACATCCCCAAGAGGTAAAATATATAGTGAAAACAATAGTGGTCCTAAAACGGAACTTTGAGGAACACCGAAATTTACAGTTGATTTGTCAGAGGACAAACCATTCACAGAGACAAACTGATATCTTTCCGACAGATAAGATCTAAACCAGGCCAGAACTTGTCCGTGTAGACCAATTTGGGTTTCCAATCTCTCCAAAAGAATGTGGTGATCGATGGTATCAAAAGCAGCACTAAGGTCTAGGAGCACAAGGACAGATGCAGAGCCTCGGTCCGATGCCATTAAAATGTCATTTACCACCTTCACAAGTGCCGTCTCAGTGCTATGATGGGGTCTAAAACCAGACTGAAGCATTTCGTATACATTGTTTGTCTTCAGGAAGGCAGTGAGTTGTTGCGCAACAGCCTTTTCTAAAATTTTTGAGAGGAATGGAAGATTCGATATAGGCCGATAGTTTTTTATATTTTCTGGGTCAAGGTTTGGCTTTTTCAAGAGAGGCTTTATTACTGCCACTTTTAGTGAGTTTGGTACACATCCGTGGATAGAGAGCCGTTTATTATGTTCAACATAGGAGGGCCAAGCACAGGAAGCAGCTCTTTCAGTAGTTTAGTTGGAATAGGGTCCAGTATGCAGCTTGAAGGTTTAGAGGCCATGATTATTTTCATCATTGTGTCAAGAGATATAGTACTAAAACACTTGAGCGTCTCTCTTGATCCTAGGTCCTGGCAGAGTTGTGCAGACTCAGGACAACTGAGCTTTGAAGGAATACGCAGATTTAAGGAGGAGTCCGTAATTTGCTTTCTTATAATCATAATCTTTTCCTCAAAGAAGTTCATGAATTTATCACTGCTAAAGTGAAAGTCATCCTCTCTTGGGGAATGCTGCTTTTTAGTTAGCTTTGCGACAGTATCAAAAAGGAATTTCGGATTGTTCTTATTTTCCTCAATTAAGTTAGAAAAATAGGATGATCGAGCAGCAGTAAGGGCTCTTTCCAAGCTAGTCGGAAGACTTCCAGTTTGGTGTGGCGCCATTTCCGTTCCAATTTTCTGGAAGCTTGCTTCAGAGCTCGGGTATTTTCTGTGTACCAGGGAGCTAGTTTCTTATGAGAAATGTTTTTGGTTTTTAGGGATGCAACTGCATCTAGGGTATTGCGCAAGGTTAAATTGAGTTCCTCAGTTAGGTGGTTAACTGATTTTTGTCCTCTGGCGTCCTTGGGTAGACAGAGGGAATCTGGAAGGACATCAAGGAATCTTTGTGTTGTCTGTGAATTCATAGCACAACTTTTGATGATCCTTGGTTGGGGTCTGAGCAGATTATTTGTTGCAATTGCAAACGTAATAAAATGGTGGTCCGATTGTCCAGGATTATGAGGAAAAACATTAAGATCCACAACATTTATTCCATGGGACAAAACTAGGTCCAGCGTATGACTGTGACAGTGAGTGGGTCCAGAGACATGTTGGACAAAACCCACTGAGTCGATGATGGCTCCGAAAAGGAGTGGGTCTGTGGACTTTTCCATGTGAATATTAAAGTCACCAAAGATTAGAATATTATCTGCTATGACTACAAGGTCCTATAGGAATTCAGGGAACTCAGTGAGTAGCTATAAAAAGTGATTGAGTAGGCTGCATAGATTTCATGACTAGAAGCTCAAAAGACGAAAACGTATTTTCTTTTTTTGTAAATTTAAATTTGCTATCGTAAATGTTAGCAACACCTCCGCCTTTGCGGGATGCACGGGGGATATGGTCACTAGTGTAGCCAGGAGGTGAGGCCTCATTTAACACAGTAAATTCATCAGGCTTAAGCCATGTTTCAGTCAGGCCAATCACATCAAGATTATGATCAGTGATTAGACTGTTGGAAATCTGTTCTTTGGTCAATGAGTCCAAATTAGACATTTTTGGTTCCAACTGCTGTGTCTTTCTGGTACGCAGAGTAGGTGACCAGATGATCTCTGCATGTGTGGTTCCCATCGTGAAGCATGGAGGAAGAAGTGGGATGTTGTGGGGGTGGCTTTGCTGCTGACACTGTCTGTGATTTATTTAGAATTCAAGGCACACTTAACCAGCATGGCTACCACAGCATTCTGCAGCAATACACCATCCCATCTGCTTTGCGCTTAGTGGGACTATCTTTTGTTTTTAACAGGACAATGACCCAAATCCCACCAGCAGACTGTGTAAGGGATATTTGACCAAAGAGAGTGATGGAGTGCTGCATCAGATTACCTGGCCTCCGCAATCACCCGACCTCAACCCAGTTGAAATGGTTTGGGATAAGTTGGACCGCAGAGTGAAGGAAAAGCAGCCAACAAGTGCTCAGCATATGTGGGAACTCCTTCAAGACTTTTGGAAAAGCATTCCTCATGAAGCTGATTAAGAGAATGCCAAGAGTGTGCAAAGCTGTCATCAAGGCAAAGGGTGGCTACTTTGAAGATTCTAAAATATAAAACATATTTTGACTTGTATAACACTTTTTTGGTTACTACATGATTCCATATGTGTTATTTCATAGTTTTGATGTCTTCACTATTATTCTACAGTGTATGTAATTGTCATGTGTTGTCATATTATGTCTTGTTCCTGTTCTTTCTCTTCACTCCGTCTCCCTCTGCTGGTCGTATTAGGTTACCTTCTCTTCCTCTCCTTCCCCCAGCTGCTCCTCATCTTCTCTAACTACCTCGTTCACCCTTTTCCCACCTGTTCCCTTTTTTCCCTCTGATTAGGTCTCTATTTCTCTCTCTGTTCCTGCTTCTGTCTTTGTCAGATTCTCGTTTGAGTTTCTCATGCCAGAACCAAACTATCGTCTCGTTTGCTTCACCCTTGTCCTGTCCTGTCGGAATCTGCCTGTTCATCTGATGCTACGTGTGATCAGGTACCTCTGTCCTCTACGACCCGCGCCTACCCAGAGAGACCAGCAGTCTGTCGCCGCTAACCCAGCTATTCTCCTCTGCTGCTAGAAGGGGACTCTAACCCAGCTATTCTCCTCTGCTGCTAGAAGGGGAACTCTTCTGTGATTATCAGAAGGACTTTATGTTTCATTTGTCGCCCTCTCTGCGGGTTGTTTATTTTGCCATTATATACATTTGAAGAGGATCTATGTCTTACCTGTGTTTTGACATTAAAGGACTCTGTTTTTGTTAAACCGCTTTTGGGTCCTCACTCACGTGCATAACAGTAATAGTACAAATAAAGAAAAAACCCTGAATGAGTAGGTGTCTAAACTTTTGACTGGTACTGTATATACTTGGCGGTGTCAGAGGAAGGCCCAAAAACTGTCAAAGAATCTATTCACCCAAGTCATAGACTGTTCTCTCTGCTACCGCACTGCAAGCGTTACCGGAGCAAGGAGTCTAGGTCCAAAAAGCTCCTTAACAGCTTCTACCCCCAAGCCATAAGACTGCTGAACAATTAATCAAATGTCCACCCGGACTATTTACATTGACCCACCCCTGGCACGAGGCATATTGTATAACGGTGCATCCTTGACTTTCTGCACCTCATCGCTCTGATATGCCATTCTATCAATTTCACATTCATCCATCGAAACATACAGAGCCAGACCTGGGTTCAAATACTACTATAAATATTTCCCATTGCAACAGGCAAGCTCACTAAAGCACCGCTAAAGTATTTGAAATGATATCAAATAGCATTTGATCCCAGGTCTGGTGAGAGTGCAGGTCCCTCTATAACCAGCCCGCTGGCCTTGTAAGCCTCCAACCTTTAGCCGGGCAAACTGTCTAATATTGAAGCAGCATGCATAACTCCTGTTTTCCCCTCCTCCTCTGAGTCATCCGAAGGTTCTCAGCATTTATAATAGGCAGCTGTGGCGGCAGCAGCATTCATCATGTGTCTCTACAAACCAGTGCCCCCGCAGGGCTGGCTCTGACAGGAACAAATAACAGCACAGCCAGGTACCTTCATTAGCAAGCACAGGCAGGGACAGACAGACAGGGAGCCGGGAGAGCTAGACAGACGGTTGTTAAGCGTTTAGCCCCTTTTCCTCTCCTGTTTAGGCTACGCCAATTAGGTCTTTAAGTTAGGTAGGATGTGTGATTAGAAAATAAATTGGAATACATGTTGTAAAGTATGGGCCAGATTTCATGTGCACTCAAAACAAATGCCACTGTCACCTGTTTTTCAGAGGCTTTGAACTCAATAGACATTTTGATAAATAGCCCAATGTCGAAACACAATTTTAACGTGTCCAAATCAATAAACAGATTGTGATATACTGCAAACAGAAAATGTACTATTCACACAATCATACTACTTCTATTTATTTTAAATGAGCACCTTTTAAACAAGCGCATGCACCAAAAACCAGCTGTATGCCCTGTTGAAACTAACTAAACAAAAATAACATAGATTTTTTTATATCACTGGTTAGAGAACAACCTGCAGAAGACAGTGGGCTACATTTTGGAGTGATGCATTTTGATTTGAGGGTCACCAAAACAGAAAGAGAAACGCAACACTTACTTGTCAATAACTCAAGTCGATATCACGCTGAAATCAATAGAACAGGGGCAAATAATTGTGGGTGTAGTGCTGTTTAAACTAACACTATTCAAAGGCCACAAGGAAACTTGGAATAACCTATACATGGTTGGTTAGATGAGGTTTATATCTATATTTTGATGTTAATTTCAGGATTCTGCCATCAGGGAAAAGTTAACAAACCAGTTTTTCGGTTGGTTAACTTCAACGAGTCATGACGCAGGATATGATATCAACAGTTACAATGGTTGGCTGCTATTTAAGTGATGGTTTGACTGTCAAATCCATGTATTGGTGTATGGCCAGCTAATTTTATAGAGAGACTGCCCCAAATGTTCCTTGCCATTTCATTAACTCTGTGTTCTAAGTGGTTATATCGTATCCCAGAGCGTGAGAAAATCAATCAAATCACATTCTATTTGTCACATGCGCCAAACACAACAGGTGTTGACCTTACAGTGAAATGCTTACTTACAAGCCGTTAACCAACCATGCAGTTTTAAGAAAATACAAACAAAAAGTTGGAAATAAAAGTAACAAATAATTAAAGATCTGCAGTAAATAACAATAGCGAGGCTATATACAGGGGCTACCGGTACAGAGTCAATGTGCAGGGGCACCGGTTAGTCAAGGTAACTGAGGTAATATGTACATGTAGGTAGAGTTATTAAAGTGACTATGCATAGATAATAAAGAGTAGCAGCAATATAGAAGGGGGAGGCATTGCAGATAGTCTGGGTTTTGATTAGATTTTATAAGATTTTCAGGAGTCTCATGGCTTGAGGGTATAAGCTGTTTAGAAGCTTCTTGGACCTAGACTTGGCTACTTGCTGTGCGGTAGCAGAAAGAACAAACTATGACCAGGGTGGCTGGAGTCTGACAGTTTTTAGGGTCTTCCTCTGACACCGCCTGGTATAGAGGTCCTGGATGGTAGGAAGCTTGGCCCCGGTGATGTACAGGGCCGTACGCACTATTCTCTGTAGTGCCTTGCGATCAGAGGCCGAGCAGTTCCCAAAACAGGCTGTGATGCAACCTGTCAGGATGAACTCAATTGTGCAGCTGTAGAACCTTTTGAGGATCTGAGGACCCATGCCAAATCTTTTCAGTCTCCTGAGGGGGAATACGTTTTGTCGTGGCCTCTTCACGACTGTCTTGGTGTGCTTGGACCATGTTAGTTTGTTGGTGACATGGACGCCAAGGAACTTGAAGCGCTCAACCTGCTCACTACAGCCCCCGTCGATGAGAATGGGGGGAGTGCTCGGTCCTTTTCCTGTAGTTCACAATCATCTCCTTTGTCTTGATCACATTGAGGGAGAGGTTGTTGTCCTTGCACCACACAGTCAGGTCTCTGACCTCCTCCCTATAGGCTGTCTCCTACCACTGTTGTGTCATCTGCAAACTTAAAAATGGTGTTGTCGTGAAGAGGGCTTGATGATGGTGGAGTCGTGCCTGGCCGTGCATTCATGAGTGAACAGGGATACAGGAGGGGACTAATCACACACCCCTGAGGGGCCCCCGTGTTGAGGATCAGCATAGCGGATGTGTTGTTACCTACCCTTACCACCTGAGGGCGGCCCGTCAGGAAGCCCAGGATCCAGTTGCAGAGGGAGGTGTTTAGTCCCAGGGTCCTTAGCTTAGTGATGAACTTTGAGGGCACTATGGTGTTGAACGCTGAGCTGTAGTCAATGAACAGCATTCTCACATAGGTGTTCCTTTTGTCCAGGTGTGAAAGGGCAGTGTGGAGTGCAATAGAGATTGCATCATCTGTGGATCTGTTGGACGGTATGCAAATTGGAGTGGGTCTAGGATTTCTGGTATAATGGTGTTGATGTGAGCCATGACCAGCCTTTCAAAGCACTTCATGGCTACAGATGTGAGTCCTACGGGTTGGTAGTCATTTAGGCAGGTTACCTTAGTGGTATTGGGCACAGGGACTATGGTGGTCTGCTTGAAACATGTTGGTATTACAGACTCAGGCAGGGAGAGGATGAAAATGTCAGTGAAGATACTTACAGTTGGTCAGCGCATGCTCGTCGTACACGTCCTGGTAATCCGTCTGCAGCCTTGTGAATGTTGACCTGTTTAAAGGTCTTACTCACATTGGCTGCAGAGATGAAGCCAGTGACTGATGTGGTGTACTCCTCAATGCCATTGAAAGAATCACAGAACATATTCTAGTCTGTGCTAGCACAGCAGTCCTGTAGTAGTCCTGTAGTTTAGAATCTGCTTCATCTGACCACTTTTTTTATTGACAGAGTCACTGGTGCTTCCTGCCTTAATTTTTGCTTGTAAGGAGGAATCAGGAGGATAGAATTATGGTCAGATCTGCCAAATGAAGGCGAGGAAGTCTCTGTGTGTGGAGTAAAGGTAGTCTATAGTTCCCTCTGGTTGCACAGTTAACATGCTGATAGAAATTAGGTCAAACTGATTTAAGTTTCCCTGCATTAAAGTCCCCGCCCACTAGGAGCACCGCCTCTGGATTAGCGTTTTCCTGTTTTCTTATGGCAGTATACAGCTCATTGAGTGCGGTCTTAGTGCCATCATTGGTCTGTGGTGGTATGTAGACAGCTACGAAAAATACAGATGAAAACTCTCTAGGTAGATAGTGTGTTCTATCCTGCCGATAGAGTGTATAACCCACCAGCTTTATATTATTTATGCCGTCGTTCAGCCACAACTTGGTGAAACATAAGATATTACAGTTTTTAATGTCTTGTTGTTAGGATAGACGTACTTTTAGTTAATCCCGTTTATTTTCCAGCGATTGTACGTTGGCTAATAGTACTGATGGCAAAGGCACTCGTTGCCTGATCCTCACAAGGCACCCCAATCTCCTTCCGCGCAATCTCTGTCTCTTTCTCCTACGAATGACGGGGATGAGGGCCTGTTTGGGTGTCTGGAGTAAACCCCTCTCATCCGACTCATTAAATAAATATCCTTTGTCCAATTCAAGGTGAGTTATCGCTGTTCTGATGTCCAGAAGCTCATTTTGTTCATAGAAGACAGTAGCAGCAACATTATTTTCAAAATAAGTTATAAACAATGTGAAAAAAACAAACAAAATACCACGGTTCGTTAAGAGCAGGGGTGTCAAAGTCAAATGGACGGAGGGCCAAATAAAAAAATCAGCTACAAGACGAGGGCCGGACTGTTCGAATGTTCATTGAAAATTTTTTAAATGACGCATATAGTCTAGTGAACCTAATTGAACCTACTGAAAACCTAACAAATATATTACAATATGATCAGATAAATAAAGCAATATTTTCTTATGGCTCTGTCAGTAATCTTTAATTTTCAACAGACACAAAAGACAAATTTCCTTTATATAAATATCCCCATAACATGAACATTAAATGAAAGAAACCGGTATTCAAGGCACCATCAGTAGACTATATTTTCTATTTTAGCAAAAGTGGGCTAAATTTACTTCAAAGAAAAAACAATAATAGCAATTTTCTATCATCCACTCAACTGAAATATTTTTAAAATATAATTGGATTGAAATACAAAAAAATAAAGTGCAAAAATCTATTAATCAAAAACAACACTTTGTTTAAGGAGAAGTAACATGCAGTGAAAACAAATATTAAATTTTAACTTTTAAACTTGAACTGAGTAAAAACTCTAAATATGTGATTGCACAGTAATGTTCACTTGTTTGAGGTTGAGGGTGATACTTGGTGGTGTCCCATCTTTTCCACAAGTTCATCA
This sequence comes from Oncorhynchus clarkii lewisi, assembly GCF_045791955.1. NCBI lineage: Eukaryota > Metazoa > Chordata > Actinopteri > Salmoniformes > Salmonidae > Oncorhynchus > Oncorhynchus clarkii. The sequence continues at coordinate 19,845,296 of NC_092155.1, forward strand.
ATGTTCGGGGTAAGGCTCTGAGCTGAAGAAATCCTCAGAATTGAGTGGAGGTGTTCAGCAGTAAGTCGACTTCTGTGTGATGTTTTGTTCAGGTTCATCAAAGAAAACAGTTGTTCACACAGGTATGTGCTGCCAAACATAGACAACGTTTGAGCAGCCTGGATGCGCAGCTGGGGCATTGTGCCGGGGAGGAAACGGGCGAACTCCGCAGCACCCACTGCCGCATATTTTGCCCTCAGTGCATCATTGCATTGGAGGTCAATCAACTCCATTTGGAGGTTTGGTGGTGAGCTTTCCACGTCAACAGCAAATGGGTTACCGAGCAGTTCCAACCTGCTTTTTTGTGCTTCAAAGTCAGCAAATCGGCGTCGAAAGTCAGCGGCAAGCATACCTATTTTATCAGCCAACTGTGTGCTCGGGAACGCACTGGTAGAGAGCTTCTCTTTCATGGTCTGGCAGCTGGGAAAGTGGCTCAAATTTTCTTTCCGCATCTGCGTCTCCCACAGAGTCAGTTTGGTTTTAAATGCCTTCACTGTACTGTACATATCAGAGATGACACGATCCCGACCCTGCAGCTGCAAGTTTATTGCATTCAGATGACTCGTAATGTCACACAGAAAAGCCATTTCACACAGAAACATTTCGTCTCGGAGTTGTGTTGTGTCTTTCCCTTTGCTGTCCAAGAACAGACAAATCTCCTCACGAAGCTCGAAACATCTTTGAAGCACCTTTCCCTGGCTTAGCCATCGCACCTCTGTGTGATAAGGCAAATCACCATGCTCCGTTTCTAACTCCGTCAGAAATGCCTTGAACTGGCGGTGATTCAAACCTTTGGCTCTGATAAAGTTAACTGTGCGCGTGATGATGCTCATTACATGCTCCATTTTCAAGGCTTTACCGCACAACGCTTCCTGGTGTATGATACAATGATAAGCTGTCAGCTCACCTGTCGCGTTTTCCTCTTGCATCTTTTCCCGTATCTTCGCCACCAGTCCGCTCCTGTGTCCACACATCGCAGGTGCTCCGTCGGTTGTCAAACCCACGAGTTTTTCCCAAGGCAGCTCCATCTCATTTACACATCTTGACACCTCTTCATACAAATCATGCCCCGTAGTTGTGCCATGCATAGGACGTAAAGCCAAAAACTCCTCTGTCACGCTTAGGTTGGAGTCCACTCCGCGGATGAAAATTGACAACTGGGCAATGTCAGAAATGTCGGTGCTCTCATCCACAGCCAAGGAATATGCAATAAAATCTTTTCCCTTTTTCACAAGCTGCTCTTTTAGATTGATGGACAACTGGTCTACTCTCTCGGCAATGGTGTTTCTGCTCAGACTCACATTTAAAAAGAGTTGCCTTTTTTCTGGGCAAACTTCGTCACAAACTTTAATCATGCAGTTTTTGATGAAATCCCCCTCCGTAAATGGCCGGGCTGATTTAGCGATCTCTTCTGCCAAAATAAAACTGGCCTTGACAGTTGCGTCCGCGTGTGTGTCCGCGTGTTTCGTTTCATAATGTCGTCTCAGATTATACTCTTTCAGTACCGCCACACTTTCTCCACACAGAAGACACACAGGTTTTCCAGCTACCTTCGTGAACATATACTCCGACTCCCACCTTGTTTGAAACCCCCGGTTCTCAGTATCCACCTTCCGTTTTGCCATTTTTGATGGGTATCTGAAAGTTAATTTTACTGTGATGCTGACGACTGCTGTGCCAATAAATATTGAAATGAAGCAGCCTACTGCTCGGTGCGTCACCTTTGCATTGTGGGAAATGTAGTATTGGTGCGTGTAAAAGATCTGCGGGCTGCCGGCTTGCTGCGGGCCGGTTCTAATAATAAATCAAGATCATCCCAGGGGCCGTAAAAAACCTTCTTGCGGGCCGGATGTGGCCCGCGGGCCTTGACTCTGACATATGTGGTTAAGAGCCAATGTCGTAGAAATATTCGGTTAATCATATTTCACGAATACCGGAGCCTGTGAGTTCAAATAGACTTTTTATTACAACATAACAAAAGCCGAGCTGATTCATGAAGCAACTATAATGTTCATGTATTTTACAATTTATATTAACTGTTCAAACTTTTAGTATCATATCCCTTCAATGGGTTTTTTGATGTACCAATTACATTCACCTCCCCTAGTGCAGGACGAGACGCGTCCCCTCCATCATATCACACTCAAGTGACGGTTCAAGAGAGGCACACAACCTTTCTATCCCACAACAGCAGAGAACCTTTCACACTCACTTTTATACCTTTCACGCTTTTCCTAAGCGACCTGAGTATACAGGATTTGTACCTTTTTAATTAATTATCGATATACTCCCTCAACACAAAAATGTATCTTATAGGATTTCTCTTACACTTTCCTAAGTGACCTGGAATTTCTTGCATATTCTGATCCACTTCCTCGACACAGAAAATTAAAATTATACGGGATTTTAACATTTGCAATTTCCGATTCACTTCCTCAACACAGAAAAAGCAATAATATACAATTAATCCTAACTAAACTGACCTCATCGATTCACTTCCTCAACACGATAAGCGCTCTTTAATTTGATTTGATTATGCAGATAGACAGTTGCCACCTCAAACTAGATTGAACAGAACAGTAAACAGGGCAGACAGATAACCTGAACGTGATCGATCACCCACCTTAGCTGAGCGACCGCACGAGCCGGACAAATTGAAGGACCCACTGATGCGGACCGATTGAATCAGACAAATGGGCTGCGTTTGCATGCAACTCACACACGTCTAATCAAACATATCCTGGCCATACGAAATCAGACAACACAGTCACAACTAAGACAGACTGAACAAACTGGTCAGATGAACCACCCGAACAAATCAAATGAATAATCCCACTCAACAGTCACTCAGGTGACAGGTGAAGCACATACCTCTCCCTCTGCAATTGGCACACACCAATTACTATATTATATTTTCACGGTTGCGACCCTCAAAGCTTCCTACCCCCCCATTATTTTGCATGCATTTTGTTGAACTCAAAAGCTCCCAATATTTCTTTGGTTCGACAAATTTGGAGACAGACCCACTCGGTGAAACAGGTTCCTAGAGCGGACCACACAAAATATTCTATTACTATAGGTAAGCACTCAGCTTACCGTCTTTACAAGTGGCCACTTGTGTTTTGTGCAGTCCATTCCAAGAAGCCCATTCACAGCTGCAGATTTCCACCGTCTCTGGTCCCTTTTTGCCACTCCTGGCAAGCTCGCCATTTATGTCATAGAAATATTCAGTCAACCATATTTCACAAATACCGGAGCATGTGCTTCAAATATACTTTTATTAACAATATAACAAAATTCATGAAGCAACTCCCTTTCCAATCTTGACACAGACTACTTATACATTTTTCCTCCTTATGTCACATTCACAGTAACTCCTCTTAATGACTCTGGCATTTAGCCACCGTTATCTTATTGCCTTTCACTAAGTCTAGTTTGGTTTCATATTAGGGCATGGAACCCGTAGAGCCACAGAAATAGTTCAAAAATAGACCTATACTCGCCTTAAGCCAGGTTCATGCATGTTGGACCATAGTAACAGTCCTTGGAACTTTACAGAAATGGCCATACATGTCATCCTGCTAACTCCTCTGAAAGGGACACCCGTGTTCTGGAAAAGACCCAAGAGGTGTAACCATAGCAACAGTACATAGTACATATCAATGGTACAAAACCAAATATTTTGATCTGTTTTAAGCAATCCATCTTATGTCAGAGTGTGTACTAACATCAGCTAAAAATGGTGTAATTCCACGTAATTTTATGTGGTGAATATGTAAGCTTGTGTAAGGTAGTAACACAAACTGTCCACATTAGGGAAATTAGCGCAATTTATAATAATTGCAAATGGCAAAACAATTAAACATGTCAATTTAAGATGAGAGAATATGTTTCCCACTCACAAACTTTTGCAAAAATGTCATCTATTTCTCACTCATTAAACGATTTAGAGTTTTAAATGCTCCTAAACACAATTTAACCTGGCGCTCTAGACTAGAGTCTGTGCAGCAGCTGAAACATTTGACCTCCCAACTACTTTCATTTGATGTCATCACTTCAGACAAATTTTGTGTCACTAACCACGTTTCCATCCAAAGTTTTCATGTGAGTAAAAGCCATACCATATAAAAAATGAATCAGGACAGCTGTGATGGAAACAGGAAGTTTTGATTATAATTTCATAGATGCCGACATGATGGGATCTTTTTGTATCAGTAAAATTAATTATCTGAGAAAAGGCAGTGGAAATGCCTTTATGGGCAAATATTTATATAATAACCATCATATTCTCCTTTCTAATAAATATCCAGGGTCTTATTCTGGTGATATGATGATCGATACTTGACTGCTATTTGACAAATAAAAATATTCTTATCCATAATAATAATAATAATAATAATAATGTAGACTAGCCTACCCGCGCTGTATCTGCCAGATGTTGGCGAGTCCGCACCTGCCATGACCAGAGAAGGCACATTTGCTATTTAACGCAATAGAGTTGAAAATGCGACAGAAACACATTGCGATTTAGATTTTTGTTCGGTACATGAAAAAGCACCTTTTGTGTGCATTACATCATCATGCACAGATTTTTATCAGCAACAAGTCCAATTTGTGGAAACAACCCACTGGTGACGGAATGTTGAACATTTTCTTCATGCAGAATCTAAAATAGAGTGCGTTCGGAAAGTATTCAGACCCCTTCCTTTTTTCCACGTTTAGTTACTTTACAGCCTTATTCTAAAATGGATGAAATAAAAAAAATCCTCATCAATCTACACACAATACCCCATAATGACAAAGTGAAAACAGAAATACTTATTAACATAGGTATTCAGACCCTTTTCTATGAGACTCAAAATTGCTCATGTGCATCCTGGTTTCCTTGAGATGTTTCTACAACTTCATTGGAGTCCACCTGTGCTACATTTAATTGACAGTCATGATTTGGAAAGGCACACACCTGTCTATAAAAGGTCCCACAGTTGACAGTGCATGTCAGAGTGAAAACCAAGCCATGAGGTTGAAGGAATTGTCCATAGAACTCCGAGACAGGATTGTGTCTAGGCACAGATCTGGGGAAGGGTATCAAAAAATGTCTGCAGCATTGGTGGTCCCCAAGAACAAATACGCATCCATCATTCTTAAATGGAAGAAGTTTGGAACCACCAAGACTCTTCCTAGAGCTGGCCGCCCGGCAAAACTGAGCAATCAGGGGAGAAGGGCCTTGGTCAGGGAGGTGATCAAGAACTCAATGGTCACTCTGACAGAGCTCTTGAGTTCCTCTGTGGAGATGGGAGAACCTTTCAGGACAACCATCTCTGCAGCACTGCACCAGTCAGGCATTTATGGTAGAGTGGCCAGATGGAAGCCATTCCTCAGTAAAGGCCATGACAGCCCACTTGGAGTTTGCCAAAAGGCACCCAAAGGACTCTAAGACCATGAGAAATAAGATTCTCTGGTTTGATGAAACCAAGATTGAACTTGTTGACCTGAATGTCAAGCGTCTCGTCTGGAGGAAACCTGGCACCATCCCTAAGGTGAAGCAAGGTGGTGGCAGCATCATGCTGTGGGGATGTTTTTAAGCATTAGGGACTGGGAGACTAGTCAGAATCGAGGGAAAGCTGAATGGCTTAAAGTACAGAGAGATCCTTGATGACAACCTGCTCCAGAGCACTCAGGACCTCAGACTGGGATGAAGGTTCACCTTCCAACAGGACAACAACCCTAAGCAGACAGCCAAGACAAGACAGGAGTCTCTGAATGTCCTTGAGTGGCCCAGCCAGAGCCAGGACTTGAACCCGATCATACAGCTCTACAGAGACCTGAAAATATCTGTGCAGCAACGCTCCCCATCCAACTTGACAGAGTTTGAGAGGATCGGCAGAGAAGAATGGGAGAAACTACACAAATACAGTTGTGCCAAGCTTGTAGCATCATACCCAAGAAGACTCGTGACTGTAAACGCTGCCAAAGGTGTTTCAACAAAGTACTGAGTAAAGGGTCTGAATACTTATGTTAACGTCATATTTCCGTTTTTTGCTTTGTCATTATGGGGTATTGTGTGTAGATTGAATCCATTTTTTTCTATAAATCATTTTTTGAATAACTGTAACATAACAAAATGTGGAAAAAGTCAAGGGGTCTGAATACTTTCCGAATGTACTGTATGTAGTGCATGAAAATCTGTTGCCAATTGGATGGAAACCTGACTACTCAATGATTGATAGAGTTGCACAAAACTGCACATAGTAGACTGCATGTCTACGCCTTGATCAAACCGGCAGCGTAATGCATCAGTGCTGTAATAAATTCTGCAGTCAAACTATGTATGTTTATGTATAAATATCGATCAACATTTGAATTGGATATGTGTACAACAAAAAACTCAACATTCACCTTTTGCTACTATTTCAGTTAAGTCTAATGCCTCGATCATGCCGACAGCATCATTGCATTTTGGTACACCAGAAGTACATTAATTTCCAATGGAACGCTGCATTTGCCTTGCTGAATTGCATTGCAGAGGCAGTTAGTGTGTGTTCTGTGTGGTGCATAAATTGTATGTAAACTGTAGGCGTAGACGGCTTGACAGAAATGGTAGCAGAAGGCGAATGTTCAACTTTTGTTGCACACATATCCAGATGATACTGTGTTCCATTTTGCGCAATGCTGCTGTCAGTGTGATGAGGCATACAATTTGATGCATACATATACACCACACAGAACACACTGCAACAGCCTCTGCAACATAATGCTGCAGGGCAAAGACAGCATTCCGTTGGAAATGAATGTACTGCTGGTGTACCAAAACGCAATGACACTGTCTGTGTGATTGAGGCCTTATGGGCATATGCCTACACATCCACATATAGGTCATGACTGTGCTAGATTAGGCTAAAACTTTTCCAACTTGATGAGGAATAGGCTACATTCAAACAACCCAAGTAATGTGATCCCTCACCTGTTTTACATAAAGAGGAAAGGCTACAAAGTTGGGAATGCATGAAACCCCCCAAAAAAAGTTGAAAATAAAAAAGTAAAATGGGAATATTCAACAAACATCAAGAAAGGATCTATTTAGGCCTAATGCATCACACAGATCTGAGAGTTTACATAGGGTTAATCATTTGAAGACTTATTTGAATCGCTGCCAGCATAATTCTGTAGTTTCTGAAGTGTTTTGGCCCTAAGAGAAGAGTCCTCATACTGTCACGGTTCTAGTTATTATTAATGCGATGTACTTTTAGGTTATTAGCGAAAGTTATTCAATCTAAATTGGTCACAGATATCTCTGCTATTAAACAAAAATATGATAGCGATTAGTCTAATTATGGCCAGTGGTAAAGCCCTTGCATGGGCCCAGGCTACTTGTAGAGAGGACTTTGTAGTTGACTCAATCACAGCGCATTAGCTGCCTGTCACTGTCAGAATAATGCATAAGTAGATGGCTGTCATCACAGAGAGTCATTAGCACAGCTAGAGATATTGATGGGTCCTGCTTCCTCTTTTAAATAATGCCCGCTGTGCTGGGTCCATTTTGACCAGCTGCTGCAGTACCGCCCTATGCCATTCCGAATTCACGCACACCGCACCCCTCTGATGTCCCAATCAAAAAGTCAGTTTATAGAGGTTCCTTTTTGGCACCAACTCAAAGACAGGGATATTCCTTTGTACCATCTTTTCACACAACTTTCTTACGGAGCATGTTCCCTAGCAAGCGGTAAATTGCCGCGTGCCGCTTAGGCCACCCATTGTGACTGGCTTGTGGGCGTTCTGGCAACATATGGCAGCATGGCAGCACGTTCGATTGTGCGTCAAGAAATCAGCATAGCAAGTTTGTATGAAGGTCTGGTTATTAAATGGGTAAACAGTCTGGTCACAAACAAACTTTGATGCCCTGTTTCCAATTGTCCACATGGCTGGGATAACCTATTCAATTAAGTAAATACATTTCAAAATTAGTATTAGTTAACTATCTGCAGTGCATTCTAACTCAAATGAGCTGCTAAATGAGCTAGCTAGTTGGCTACCTAGCTATCTAACCAACTTGACATACTGTATAGATAGCTAGCTAAGTGAACACACATGTGCATGTGTAGCATGTGACAGTAACAGGATCATGTCAAGGATAACATCCCAAATGAATACATGAATACCACTTGAAGCTTGATGATGAGTTGATCATTTCAATCAGCTGTGCAGCGCTATGACAAAAACAAAAATGTGCACCCATTTGAGTCCCCAGGACTGAGAACCACTGCTCTTCATTGGGACCTCTTCATCTGTAGACAGCTCTCTTTATCTGAGGACAGAACACCTAGCTACATGTCCTAACAAAAATGCAGTGTACGATATACCATTTTGTAGCTCTGCGTCTCTGCTTTTATCCAATCTAAAAAAAAACACCATTTCAGATGTTGCTACATAAGACCGAATCAAGGCCGTTGGTTACATTTGTGCACATTTTTGAAATGTAAAAAAACAGAAATACCTTATTTACATAAGTATTCAGACCCTTTGCTATGAAACTCGAAATTGTGCCCAGGTGCATCCTGTTTTACATTGATCATCCTTGAGATATTTCTACAAATTAACTGGAGTCCACCTGTGGCAAATTCAATTGATTGGACATGATTTGGAAAGGCACACACCTGTCTATATAAGGTCCCACAGTTGACAGTGCATGTCAGAGCAAAGACCAAGCCATGAGGTTGAAGGAATTGTCCATAGAGCTCCGAAACAGGATTCTGTTTAGGCACAGATCTGGGACCACCATGACACTTCCTAGATCTGGCCGCCCGGCAAAACTGTGCAATCAGGGGAGAAGGGCCTTGGTCATGGAGGTGATCAAGAACCCAATGGTCACTCTGACAGAGCTCCGGGGTTCCTCTGTGGAGATGGGAGAACCTTCCAGAAGGACAACCATCTATGCAGCACTCCACCAATCAGGCTTTTAAGGTGGAGTGGCCAGACGGAAGCCATTCCTCAGTAAAGGCACATGATACCCCGCTTGGAGTTTGCAAAAAGGCACCTAAAGGAATCTCAGACCATGAGAAACAAGATTCTATGGTCTGATGAAACCAAGATTGAACTCTTTGGCCTGAATGCCAAGCGTCACGTCTGGAGGAAACCTGGCACCATCCCTACGTTGGAGTATGGTGGTGGCAGCATCATGCTGTGTGGATGTTCTTCAGCAAAACAGAGCAAAGTACAGAGAGATCCTTGATGAAATCCTGCTCTAGAGTGCTCAGGGCCTCAGACTGTGGGGAAGTTTCACCTTCGAACAGGACAACAACCCTAAGCACACAGCCAGGACAGCACAGGAGGGGCTTCAGGATAAGTCTCTGAATGTCCTTGAGTGGCCCAGCCAGAGCCCGGACTTGAACCCGATCGAAGATGTCTGTGGAGACCTGAAAGTAGCTGTGCAGCGACGCTCCCCATCCAACCTGACAGAGCTTGAGAGGATCTGCAGAGAAGAATGGGTGAAACTCCCCAAATACAGGTGTGCTAAGCTTATCGTATCATACCCAAGAAAACTCGAGGCTGTAATCGTTGCCAAAGGTGTTTTAACAAAGTACTGAGTAAAGTGTCTGAATCCTTATGTAAATATGTATTTTGTAAATATTTTGTCATTATAGGGGTCTTATTAACCATCCTGCTGTGTTCCGGTCGAATTGGACCGCTTTACAAGTTTTCTCTCTGAAAAAGGTAGTTAATTTAATTTGATTGTCAAAAGGTTCCATGACTTTGTCCACACAGGGCATCTGAACACACAAAATACATTTTGATGATTTTCATTACATTTTGGCTGTTTTCTTTAACTTCTGTATACCTGTGGTGTTCCCGGTCAAAAATGACAATTAGAAATGAATGGGTGAGGCTACAATTAGTGTATGAAATTTAGTTCAGGCACATGCCCGTTCATCAGATGGACACACATCCTCTCCCAGAGCCCCACATGCATGTGTGTTTGAACACACACACACACACACACATACACTTCTTGGCTTCCATGGCAACCCCCACGGGAACCTTTCCAAAATAGAATCATTCCCCCACGTGAACCACACCTGTTGGCTTTCTCACAAACAATCGCAACATTCTTTCAATAATATATAGAACTTTTCTCGCAGCTCTGGTATATAAAGCTTTTTTGAGGCCTTGCTCACAATTCATCCGGTGGCTGTACAATGACCAAATGATATACTGTCTGTGAGACTCTTCTGCATATCTTTGATGATTGTGGATGCCAGATCAGAGTATAGGGAGTCTTAGACCGGCGGTTGGCCAAGCAGGAAGGTGTGTGTGTGTGTGGTTGTGTATGTGTAACTGTACTTAGGTGTGTGTGGATGTGAACTAAGCATCTACTGCCATCGCTCCTCTCCTCTACCCCCTGACATCTTGGAAACCATGTTATGACATTAACCTCCATCAATGGCTCTGGTCTCTACATTATTAAAAGGTAATTACATCGCTCCAGCACTGCTCAACCGCGGCTGTAACCCGCCACTCGCCACTGTATGGCGGAACAATCGCCATGGATACTCCGGGAAATTTGCATTTTATGATGGAACGAAACCGCAAGGCAATGGATGATATCAAACTAGAGACTCTATTCAGTATTTTTTCCTCCTTTTTCTTCTCCTCCTCATCCTCCTTATCCCCTTCATCATCCCCCTCCTCCTCTTTCTCCTCCTCTTCATCCCCCTCCTCCTCTTTCTCTACCTCCTCTTTCTCCTCCTCCTCCTCATCCCCTCCTCCTCTTTCTCCTCCTCCTTATCCCCTCCTCCTCATCCCCCTCTTCTTCCCCCGCCTGATTGGTGGAGTGCTGCAGAGAGAGAGAGATCTAACAAGGTTTTATAGTGCAATTAAGCAGCTTCAATGGGACAGCTACAGAATCCACAGAAAGACAAGAAAAACCCTATCTTTTCATTCACAGTATTTTTTGTGTGTGTTTTTCTCACAAAGGAAAGAACAGGAGGCCACTAAAGATGGTATATTTATTCAAATCATCATAGAGTCTGCAGTCTGAGGGAATCAGGATGGAGACCACATACATGTTTTCTTCCATCAACAGAATCACTAAATTGGATACATTCTGATTGTATCTGTCATTGAGGTCATTTTCAGACATAACCGAAAGGTTGCTGGATCGAATCCCCGAGCTGACAAGGTAAAAATCTGTCGTCCTGCGCCTGAGCATGGCAGTTAACCCACTGTTCCCCGGGCACCGAAGATGTGGATGTTGATTAAGGTAGCCCCCCCGCACCTCTCTGATTCAGAGGGTTGAATGCGGAAGACACATTACAGTTGAAGGCATTCAGGTGTACAACTGACTAGGTATCTCCCCCTTTCCCTGGCTAGGCGCCTCGTCAGCGGGACACCTGTAGACAACATCCAGTGAAATTGGAGGACGCACAATTCAAATGAATAATCGTAATATTAAACATTTATGAACATACAAGTATCTTATATCGGTAAATTTGTACAATTCTTGTAAATCTAGCTGCATTGTCCGATTTACAATAGGCTTTACAGAGAAAGCGTACCATGCGATTGTTTGAGGACGGCGCCCCACATCTGTCACACCCTGACCATAGTTTGCTTTGTATGTTTCTATGTTTTGTTTGGTCAGGGTGTGATCTGAGTGGGCATTCTATGTTGGATGTCTAGTTTGTCTGTTTCTGTGTTTGGCCTGATATGGTTCTCAATCAGAGGCAGGTGTTAGTCATTGTCTCTGATTGGGAACCATATTTAGGTAGCCTGTTTGGTGTTGGGTTTTGTGGGTGATTGTTCCTGTCTCTGTGTTTGCACCAGATAGGGCTGGTTTGGGTTTACATGTTTCTTGTTTTGTTAGTCTGTTCATGTGTAGTTTCTTTATTAAAGAACCAGGAATAATAACCACGCTGCATTTTGGTCCTCCTCTCCTTCAGCGCAAGAAAACCGTTACAACATCAACATATTTTTTAACCAGCACAGGCTTCATAAAATCACAAACAGCGATTAAATAATCACTTGCTTTTTGAAAATCTTCCTCTGTTTGCAATCCCAAGGGTCCCAGCTACGACATGCATGGTCGTTTGTTAGATAAAATCCTTCTTTATATCCCAAAAAGTCTGTTTCGTTGGCACTATCGATTTCAGTAATCCACTCGATCAACATGCAGACAAAGGAATCCAAAAAGCTGCTGCTAAACTTTGTTCAAACAAGTCAAACTACATTTCTATTTAATCCTCTGGACAAACATGGCAACACCTCCTCCATTTTAATTTATATCTTTCCTATATATTCTATAACCATGTATAGCTACTACTGCATCTTTAAATTAATTATCTAAATGTGTTTCAGAGATGGCCAGAGTATGAATATTTTTGTTAATACGTTTATTTCATGAACCTTGTTTCTCAGGCTACGTATGTTAATATGGAAATGTTTTGTGTCCTTTTCTGGGTTGCTTGTTTGTTTTTAGTGCTATTCTGAAAGCCTGATCCAAGGAAGACATGTCAGTGAAATTTACATTTTAGTCATTGGTACTGATGGGGCTGCCCACAGAGGGCTTCTTCCTAAGGCAGACATTTTGAGTGCAAACAGTGAAATTCAGTTCTATGTGCATATGTGCATTGCAGACACTAGCCTCAGAGCCAACAGTTAAAGGAACACAGATTAGGTTACTTACATTTACTGCACTTCTATGTCTCTGACATATAATATGATTTCCATGTCCTCTGTTGTTTATTATGACAGGGAGGACTGGAGCACTGCCAAACCGACCGTCAATCTCTTAAGCAGTTCACTATGTTGATGGAGATGAACCTGGAATCCCTGTGGTCAAGGTGAATCCCATCTCTTTTAAAGAGTGCTGGTTGCTCCCACAACAAGTCAAAATTGTCCAAAAGGAGACATTCCTGTCTTTGCAGAGTTTCTTCAGGAACTCGTTTAGGGCAGTGAGACAGCTGTAACCTTCCAGGGGGGCAGAGATGACTGTGTTCAAGATAATTTTCAAGAGAAGGGTGTTCAAGAGAATGTTGTAGTCCTTCTTCTGTTCCTCAGATTGCCGAAAGCGAATGTTGTTAAATCCAACGTGAGTGCAGGGGGGAGGAGGTGGGCTTCGACTCTTACCAGCATGACTCACCGCACATGTACCAGTAGCAGCGGATGGTATCGGAATCCTTGGGGAAATGGAGGAGGGACCCAAGACCTTGTTTCCTTTAGTCAGCGACCGGCTGAGCTGTGAAGGGTGCCCCTGGACGGCTGCTGGCTGTTGGTGTACTCCCAGGATTAGAGCTGACTCCCGGGGCCGGTATGTCCGTCTCCAGTAGGGCTTCTCTGTTTAATAGTTGGATCTGATCTTCCAGGATATATGGAAGCCGACCAGACTGCCTTCCACCCGACCTCCTTCGCATTGCCAGTGTCCAGTCTACCACTGGCTGCGGAGTTGAGCTTACCATATGTCCAGTGGATTGGAGCAGGTCAGTACCGCCCGACTCATCCACCCCTTGGCTGCAGGAGGCCTGCCGAACTGAAATTATGTGTTCCTGGGTTGCGTCAAAGTGCTTAGAAAGCACATCTTGTCTTTCTCGCAGCTGAGCTAGCAACCAGAGAATCTCTTCCCTAAGTTGTTTGATGATGATACATTTGGACAGCCAAAGAATTTATGTTCATTTATCAGTTCCACCTTGCTTTTCTAACACTTGCGTAGTTTTCATCTCGCACCTAGTTCATTTGAGCCCAGACGTAGACACAAATGGGGCTGCAAGTAGCCTAGTGGTTAGAGCGTTGGACTAGTAACCTGAAAGATTAAAAATCTGTCGTTCTGTCTCTGAACAAGGCAGTTAACCCACTGTTCCTAGGCCGTCATGGAAAATAAGAATGTTCTTAACTGATTTGCCTAGTTAAATAAAGGTTAAAAAAATACCACTTGTGTTTTGACTCTAGCACTGCTAGCGTTATCTTGCTCTGATGATGCATGACGGCTAACCCCTAACTATTGTGTTTTTTTTTCAGTAATATGGGACACAAACTTGAGGTCCCCGCCGAAAAAGTTAACTTCCAATGGTTAAAGATTGTTGTTGTTGTTGTTGACATAATTAACATGATTAAAAACGATTTAATGAAAGCGATTTAATAAAAACAACAGACCAAGTGTAGACAGTACACTGATCTGTTGCGCGCTATGATGACGTCTGTTGGACGAACAGCCTAAAGCAGAAAAGATGGCCACCTTTGGTCTGTCTGTGTCGCTCTCTTCAGCTCCTCCACCTCTCTGTGGTGGTCATTCTCTCTGACCCCTCCACTCTCTCCCTGAGCCCATGTCTGGGGCTCCCGAGTGGCGGAGCGGTCTAAGGCACTGCATCTCAGTGCTAGAAGTGCCACTACAGACCCTGGTTAGATCCCGGAATGTTTCACAACCGGCCGTGATCGGGAGTCCCATAGGGCGGCACATATTTGGCCCAGCATCGTCCGGGTTAGTGAAGGGTTTGGCCCGAGGTAGGCCGCCATTGTAAAATAAGAATTAGTTCTTAACTGACTTGCCTAACAGCATCACCAGCACAGCTAAAGCCCCCCCTCATTCTGACAGCAGGCCTTTTCAAAGTATTTAGTCTATGAGGCTAAGTCCCCCACTTTATATACACATCAGAGGTGGCTGGTGGGAGGAGATATCGGAGGACAGGCTCATTGTAATGGCTGGAATGGAATGGTATCAAACAAATTTACTGCATTTCAAAGAGTCTGTCCTCTAATATCTCCTCCAACCAGTCAAAACTGATACACATTGGTTGCGGTGGACTCATACACGGAAACTTTAACAGGTGTCTTCAGTACATTTAGAGAACATAGCCAAGGACTGTGTTTGATGTAACAGAACACAAGTCAGGGTTACTCCATGTCACGTCATTCATTGGCCACAGTGGACTAATACATTGGAAATGTAACAGATGTCCCTAGTGGAGCATTTACACAATATAGCCGCTGTGTAATGTAACAGAACCCAGGTAAAGATTTCCACATGCCACGCCATTAACATTTCGGGTTGTTTAAAGCCATGCGAAAGTCATTGGGGACTGCTACAATAGATTAGGATAGTGTATGATAAGACAGGTTACACTACGTTATCTTACTATTCACTGTGATTTCACACTTTGAAGCAAGGATGACAAGTTTGATTATTACCTTAAGTGGTAACATTTTACAATATGGTTCCATTTGTAAAGGGTTTATAACGGGTTTGTAATTAGGTTATTAACAGTTATTTAATCATTTGTAAATGCATTATAAACCATTGGTCAAAATAGTGTGATAGCCAGTGAGCCACTATTTCCGTCCAGCTGTTAACCATTTATAAATGCGTCTAATATTGAACCCTTATGCATCATGCAACATTATTTTAAATGGTTGCACAGTTAAACAATGATTATTGTCTCACTTTTGCGTGTGATGCGTTATTGCTCCGTCCCAGGAACAAATGGTTGGTTTTCAGACCAATGGTCAACTCCCATGATGTGTCTTGCCCCACGTTTGAAACCCTGATGATGCATTTGTACACTTATTTACAGTGCCTTCAGAAAGTATTAAACCCCTTGACTTACACATTTTGTTATTATATTGTTTTTTCCCTCTTCTATTTTTTTATTTCGTAAATGTATTAAATATAAAAAACTGAAATATCACATTTACATACACTGCCGTTCAAAGGTTTGGGGTCACTTAGAAATAATCTTGTTTTTGAAAGAAAGCTATTTTTTTGTTGATTAAAATAACATCAAAATGATCAGAAATACCGTGTAGACATTGTTAATGGTGTAAATGATTATTGTAGCTGAAAACGGCAGATTTTTTTATGGAATATCTACATAGGCGTACAGAGGCCCAGTTTCAGCTACAATCCCTCCTGTGTTTGGCATGTTGGGTTAGCTGATCCAAGTTTATCATGTTAAAAGGCTAATTGATCATTAGAAAACCCTTTTGCAATTATGTTAGCACAGCTGAAAACTGTTGTTCTGATTAAAGAAGCAGTACAACTCTCCTTCTATAGACTAGTGGAGTATCTGGCGCATCAGCATTTGTGGGCTCAAAATGGCCAGAAACAAAGAACGTTCTTCTGAAACTCGTCAGTCTATTCTTGTTCTGAGAAATGAAGGACATTCCATGGAGAAATTTTCAAGAAACTGAAGATCTCGTACAACGCTGTGTACTACTCCCTTCACAGAACAGAGCAAACTGGCACTAACCAGAATAGAAAGAGGAGTGGGAGGCCCCAGTGCACAACTGAGCAAGAGGACAAGCACATTAGAGTGTCTAGTTTGAGAAAGACACCTCACAAGTCTTCAACTGGCAGCTTCATTAAATAGTATTCGCAAAACACCAGTCTCAACATCAACAGTGTACCCACCATTCATTGACTGAACATGTTTAAACAAAGTGTTGAATCTTCTCTCATGAATGCAATGATGAGTACCTAATACTGTCAACTGTGAAGAGGCGACTCCGGGATGCTGGTCTTCTAGACAGAGTTGCAAAGAAAAAGCCATATCTCAGACTGGCCAATAAAAAGAAAGGATTAAGATGGGAAAAAGAACACAGACACTGGACAGAGGAACTCTGCCTATAAGGCCAGCATCCCGGAGTCGCCTCTTCACAGTTGACAGTATTGGGTACTCATCATTGCATTCATGAGAGAAGATTCAACACTTTGTTTAAACATGTTCAGTCAATGAATGGTGGGTACAAAGACCAAAACATTTCAACATTTTGAGAGGATACCTCCTCCACTGTTTCTCCAACCAAAGGTATTACTGTTACCATTTCACATCAATAATGTCCTGGATGTAAATTTGCCCAGGGTATCAGTGTTTCAAAGGTGGGTCAAGACAAATAATGAAAACTAACTTCTTCTGTTCCCGAAACAGAGCACCAATTCATCCCACCCAAAAGTGAGAAAATGTGCAACTATTGAAAATAAGGTTGCATGATGATGCATAAGGGCTCATCTTAAAAGCATTTGTAAGTGCATTTATAAATGGTTAATAAATGGAGGTAAATATTGGCTCTCTATTTGGGAAACTGACCAGTTATTGCACTATTTTGACCAATGCAATATAACAGTTTATTAATGGTTAATAATACATTTACAAATAATTAAATTGTCGTTAATAACTTAATTATAACCCCTTTGTAAATGAAACCTTTTTGTAAAGTGTTACCCTTTAAGTTTGGAGGATTATGAGCGGTGCACACCTCATGTCTGTTTATGTGAAGGAGAGAGAGAGAGAAACAGAGAGATATAGAGAGCGATTTAATAACCTCTTGAAGCTAGGGGGCACTATTTTTATGTTTGGAAAAAAAAATAAACGTTCCCAAAGAAAACAGCCTATTTCTCAGGACCAGATGCTAGAATATACATATAATTGACAGATTAGGATAGAAAACACTGTAAAGTTTCCAAAACTGTCAAAATATTGTCTGTGAGTATAACAAAACTGATATTGCAGGCGAAACCCTGAGGAAAATCAAACCAGGAAGTGGCTTCTATTTTGAAAACTCAATTTTCCATAGTCTGCCTTTGCTCCATTTAAAGGGATATCAACCAGATTCATTTTCCTATCGCTTCCTCAAGGTGTCAACAGTCTTTAGACATAGTTTCAGGCTTTTATTTTGAAAAATGAGCGAGAAAGATAACATTGCGTCATTGGGTGCCAGCAACGTTTTGCTTGGCGCAACAGAGTTTGGGCAGCCATTGCCTTTCCCTCTCCGACTGTAAAAGAAGGTTGCGGTTGATATATTATCGCTTATATATTTTAAAAACAACCTGAATGATTTTTGACGTTTGACATGGATTGACGTTTAACGTGTTTCTGTGGACATTACGGATACTATTTGGAATTTGTCTGCGTTGTCGTGACTGCTCATTCCTGTGGATTTCTGAACATAACGCACCAAACAAACGGAGGTATTTTGGATATAAAAATAATCTTTATGGAACAAAAGGAACATTTATTGTGTAACTGTGAGTCTCGTGAGTGAAAACATCCGAAGACCATCAAAGGTAAACAATTAATTTGATTGCGTTTCTGATTTTCGTGACCAGGCTACTTGATGCTAAGTGTACTTAATGTTTTGTCGAGCAATCGATAAACTTACACAAACGCTTGGATTGCTTTCGCCGTAAAGCTTATTTTCAAAATCTGACACGACAGGTGGATTAACAAAAGGCTAAGCTGTGTTTTGCTACATTGCACTTGTGATTTCATAATTATAAATATTTTTAGTAATATTATTTGAATGTGGCGCTATGCAATTCAGCGGTTGTTGATGACAATTATCCCGCTAAAGGGATGGGTAGCGTCAATAAGTTTTAACAAGCCTGTATTGTACAATTCATGAATCCACATAGTTTATATTCAAAGTGACAGCCACTGCATTGGATACAAACTTATGATCTGCTACATTTTTCTGACCTGCCCACATTATGTGGTACTTGCCATTCTTTTTCATGGATATGTAACAGGGTTATATTGGTGATTCCCCTTGCCACTTTATTGTTAAGCCAATGGGTTTTTGGTTTTTGTTTTGTCTTGCCTTCACCTACTCAGCATGACATCTTATTGGCTGGTTTGCGTAGCTTGCTTACGAGGGAGGATGTTTGAGTTAGAATTGTCCCAGTGAACAAGCACCAAACCAGCGGTAAGTTGTTGGTTGCAAAGCATTGTATGTCAAAAGTGATTTTTATACTCCCAAGTGATGATTTAAATGTACAATTTATATCAATTTGTTTGTAAATGTTATGCGAACATCACACATGAGATGCAGCGTTATTTGGTGAATATTTGTTGTGCATTTTGTTGTAGAGAATTCCCGCTAATACTAGCTAGCAACTTACTGTGTCTGGTGGGGGGGTTCATATATTTTGTACAGTGCAGAGTTGGATGGTGAGCCGTGCATTGCATGACGTGCAATTTTACTGTTACAGATACACCCACCCTTTTTGAGATGCGGTTGTCCATACCAGTGAATCTGATGTAGTAGACACCTCTCACTGGTGCTGTGAAGGCCCCTTTAACTGGGCTGTAGGCATTACCAATGTTAGTGATGACATTGTTGTACACTAGTGTGACAGCAGTAGTCCCACTGGACGGCCTAAAGCAGCAGAGGAGGCTACCTTTGGTCTGTCTGTGTTCTCTCTCTTCAGCTCCTCCACCTCCTGCTCACTGGAACTCAGTCTGGCCTCCAGTTCGAACCGCTCTGCATCTTGGTCTTGGTTCTTCGCCTCGACGCGTGCCAGTCTAGTCCGCAACTCTCCATTCTCTCTCTTCAGCTCCTCCACGTTCCCCTCCCAGGCATTCAGTCTCTCCCCCATGGTGGACAGCTCTGCTGCTTGTGACACATTCTCTCTCTTCAGTTCTTCAACTGTGTTCTTGTGGAACTCCACTCTCGGTTCCACCATCATGTCTCTCAGAGCTCTCAGCTCAGCCCAGTCATCAGTTGTGGGGCGACAGCGTAGCCTAGTGGTTAGAGCGTTGGACTAGTAACCGAAAGGTTGCAAGATCGGATCCCTGAGCTGACAAGGAACTAATCTGTCCTTCTGCCCTGAACAAGGCAGTTAACCCACTGTTCCTAGGCTGTCATTGAAAATAAGAATTTGTTCTTAACTGACTTGCCTAGTTAAATAAAGGTAAAATAAAAATCATGTTTGGTGGTCTCTGTAGTGTCATTCTCTCTGACCTCTCCACTCTCTTGCTGAGCCCATGTTTCAGACAGACAGAACAGCAACACCAGCACAGCTACAGCCCCCCTCATTCTGAAACAGCAGGCCTTTTCAGAGTATTTAGTCTATGAAGCTCAGTCTCCCAGATATATATTGGATCATTCAATATTCAATATATTCCTGTCCATTTATTCAATTTCAGGCATTTCAATGAGCCTATCGTATGATATCTCCTCCCACCAGCCACAACTGATAAACATTGGTCTTAATACATAGCAATTTAACAGGTGTCCTCAGCACATTTAGAGAACATATCCAAGGACAGGAAAAAAAAAAATCTGGGGTTGTTTAAGGCCACAGTACATCTTCCTCCTCCTCCTTTTCGTCTCCTACTCCTACTCCTTCCCATCATCCTTCTCCTCCTCTTCTTCTCCTGCTCCTTTCTCATCCTTCTTCTTCTCCTGCTCCCCCTCCTTCTCCTGCTCTACCTCCTTCTTCTTCTCCTTCTCCTGCTCCTCCTCCTTCTCCTCCATCTCCTCTTCTTCCTTCTTCTCCTGCTACTCTCTCCTTTATCTTCTTCACCTGCTCCACCTCCTCCTTCTCTTCCTGCTCCTCCACCTGCTCCTCCTCCTTGTGTGTGTGTCTGGCGCCTGTGCGTGCCTGCATGCTTTCATACGTACACGTGTGTGTGTGCTCGTCAATGTGTGTGTACTGGCTGGCCTTGCTTGTGTGAGATACTTCTTGCTCCAGTAAGCGGGTGGCAGCTCTGGACTAAAAACGCCTCTTGCCAATCGTCACACACACCTCCTTAGTCGTGTTTTTGGAGAGTCCACGTCAATCGTTTGAGCACACACACGCACACGGATAGACACATGGAAACACAAACGCTTTCTTAGCCGTGTCTTTTGAGAGCTCATGCCAATCGTCTGAAAATCAACAAATGTTCCTTTTTCCATCAGAGCGTAGGAGAAAACACTTCCTCTCTTCTAGGCTTATCTGAGTCCCATTATCTCCAAACGGAGACACAGACGCTCCCGGCCGCTCTGCTATCCCAATAGCTTTTCTACTGGCACCTGATTGAATTTTCCTTCCTGAGACGACTACTTTTGAGAATGAGAGGGCTAATGCACTGAGACGCAGTCATGCAAAAAATATACTTTTGTATGAAGTATCCACTTGTGCACACAGTGTGACCCACAAACGGTGTGGGCCCAATTCGGGCAAAAATATTGGCCCCACATAGGCTGCCGAAATTGGACTGATGTGCCTTTGCATATTGGCTCCATGTTGGCCCCAAGGGCAGCCCTCACTTCCCTTGAAATAAGCCCACCGTTTTGGATTGGCGGCCCGTTACATTGTATCAGAAAGACAACAAAGTTGTTTCTATCATATACTGTGTATATACACTGAGTGTACAAAACATTAAGAACACCTGCTCTTTCCATGGTATAGACTGACCAGTTGAATCCAGGTGAAAGCTATGATCTCCCTTATTGATCTCCCTTATGTTCCATTGTGAAAACATGTTACTATTGATGTTCTCAAACAGATTTCACCTAGATTCCTAGATGGTATAAAGAGTTTGGGCGGAATATCACCTGTGGTGCAGTGAAATCACCGGAGTAGCCTACCTAACATGAGTGAATAACATATCAATGGGAAAGTGTTCTCCATTCACTATTCCAGTGCATATGGATGACATGTATTTTTCCCCCTGCCCCCATTCCTGCCCATTTGATAATGGGCCATTCTAAATCAAACTAATTTTACATATTAGTAAAGACAAGATTATATTGAGAATAGTCTGATGGGTGAAAATATGATCACTTGATGAGAGAACAGCTGTAGAGCCCGAGGCAAGGAACAGCTTTCTTTTGCGACTTTCTCAAATCATCAATAGCAGCCCAAACGTATTTTGCTTTCTAATGCATTCTAAGGTTTGTATCATTGCCAAAGTTGCCAAATAACTCTAAATCTAGCAAATAGGACCTGTTTCAAATGATCACTTTTATGCTCAACATAGCCACTTCATATGCGAGCATGAGCTCCTGAATGGGAAAAATATCCATTCTATTATTTTAACTATAAAAGCATATAATATAAATAATGGCATGGGGACTTATAAGCATATCTTGTCTGCTAAATTAATAAGCCCACATAGCCAGATAACATACAGTAGGTCAACTCATATTCTGCTCTTCTGAAACACATTTTCTTCATATCAGGTTTCTTTAGACCTGCCTAAAAAAAAAAAAAAAGATTTATTGAGATGGTGTATATTAAATGTATTTATTAGACTTGTTTAAATGTAGATCTTCCAAAGGCACACATCAGAGGCTTGTATGAGTGGAGCCTGGACATGCTAAACATGTTAATTAATGGTAAATTACCATGAGACGGCAGTCTTTTGCATGGCAATAACCAGCTGACAAGATGTCATGACCGCCACAGCCCTAGCGCAGGCGCACCGGTGTGTGTCAAGAACTGCAACGCGGCTGTGTTTTCACGATCAACAGTTTGTGTCAAGCTGCTGAGTTTTTCAGCACCACCCAAAAGACATCCAGCCAACTTGACACAACTGTGGGAAGCATTGGAGTCAACGTGGGCCAGCGTCCCTGTGGAATGCTTCCGACACTTTGTAGAGTCCATGCCCCGATGAATTGAGGCTGTTCTGAGGGCAAAAGGGGGTGCAAGTCAACAGTAGGAAGGTGTTCCTAATGCTTTGTACACTAAGCGTATATTTCTCTCAAGACTGCAGGTAACAAATGTAGCCGAGTTCAAACTAACATGCCTTCAGTGTTTCTAGTGGCATTCCTCCCTCTCGCCCTTGTATCATGCATGCCTCCTGCCAACGATATCTCATGCAGTGTGACTTAGGCATTCAGATGGTGAAGTTATCAGCTAGCTATGAGTTGATATGAGAATTGGGCCGTTTTGACCCAATCGCCTAAGATATGTGTGCAGTCAATATAAAATACTGTAGGTATAAGCGTAAAAGGGGTTTGTTACTCTGAAAACTTTGGGAAAGATTAGTTTTGGTGAGTCTAACATGAAATCTCAAACCTAACCCTAACCTGTGTCCTGTGTAATTGCTCTGTTTCAAGCCATTTGTGGGTTTTAGTACCGTAATGTTTTCATCTTCCTACCACCAGGGTGCAGGGTACTGTATTTACCAGTGAGAACCAAGAGGGGCCTAGCTTTGTTCCTGCCTCCAGAAGACTACTGAGTGGGAAGGACTGCATTCTGGTCTACTAGGCCCTCTGCACCGCCATCTCCCCTGAAGTACTAACACCATGTCCTATTCCCAATTCAGTAGTTGCCTTCAGGTTTTTCCTACATGACTGGGAAATGCCCAGAAGTAATGAATACGCCAGGGACGTATTCATTACAGAAACAGTTTACCGTTTAAGAACCAAACAGAAAAAAACAGAAAAAAAAATAGTTTCTATTGGAAAATTCAGCTGGGTCCCTCCCTGTTTCGTTCCGCTTGCTTCCGTTTAACAAACGTTTTGCAACACAATCAGTGTAATGAATACGCCCCTGGTTTGCATCCCAATATTGTGTTCATTGTTTCACAGCCCTTCAAGTAATGGGTTGGAATTACAGAGAGAGCCCAGGGCAGCTGAGTCAAAGTAGAAACCGGATTTGGGGTAAATAACTTGTGATCTAATGTTCAAGGGTTCTTGTCAGCTGTAAGAAATAATAGCGGATACATTACGTGAAAATAGACAAAAAATAAATGACCAAATAATGACCAAATAGCAAAGTTGGGTCGGTGTGTCACGTTCTGACCTTTATTTCCTTTGTTTTGTATTTATTTAGTATGGTCAGGTGGGTGGGCAGTTGGCAGTTGGGTGGGCAGTCGGCAGTTGGGTGGGCAGTCTATGTTTGTTTTTCTATGTTTTGGGGCGTTTCTATGTTTCGGCCTAGTATGGTTCTCAATCAGAGGCAGGTGTCATTAGTTGTCTCTGATTGAGAATCATACTTAGGTAGCCTTGTTTGTGGGTGATTGTCTATGTTAGTGGCTTGTGTCAGCACAGGTCTCATTTGTAGCTTCACGGTCGTATTTGGTTTTTATTGTTTTTTGTTACTCTTTTGTATAGTGTTCAGTGTTCTCTTTATTAAAATTCACTATGAACACATACCACGCCGCATATTGGTCCTCTGATCCTTCTCGCCTCTCCTCTTCAGAAGAAGAGGCGGAAGACCGTGACACGGTGCTTGAAAAACGTCTGCCATCCAGTGCGGCACCATCTTCGGCAGTGCAGACTACAACTACAAATTATTCTTTCGTTTTCATAATTCATCAGTCACACCCTTGCAAATTGTGTTTAAAACTATTCTACACGCTCAAATCATTGTCAAGGATTTAACTTCAGAATTCCATTGATGTGATGGGTGAGAAGGGCGGACATTGGGTGTACCGATTCTCCCCATCATGGATTTAACAATGGTGGAAACCACATCCAGCAAATGCTTTCACCAATTAAATCAAATTTCAATTTAAAAAAAAATTTCTATTATTTTTAAAAGTTTTTAAAAACCTTTTTAAATTTAAATTCTCATTTTCTCATTTTGATTATGATGGTAAAGATGGAAATGACAAATTGAACCCCTAACCACATACTGTATCTCAGATTTCTTTGTGGTGAAAGTAGTGACCTCATAGGCACTATTTTCACAAGATAATGCACTCTTGACCATTTTCTTATCTGAGCCTTAGGGTCAGTTTATACCTGGGCGACCCGGAAGAGTTAAGTACCGTCGATTTTATGTGAATACATTTTGGAGCATGTCGGGAGTGAGTTGGTCGAAATTCTCTCGGAGAGTCTGATCTTCTCGACGGTTCGACCTCCTATGACAATAGCAAATCACAAGCCAATCACCACAGAGCCCAGGGGTGTTCCCAAATCATAGCACATCTCAGTATGATTGAGCCCAGTGCAAACAATGAATGTATCATCTCATCAACTGGTAACATAGCTGCATGGCCTATAAACACAATGAGACTGATGGAACACATCAAAACCTTTAGCTTAAAATGTTGACAAACTATTATTTCTTCCCATTTTAAGGCAATACGCGCAAATGTTATTATTATTTTGTTTTATGAAAAGAGAGATCTAAAGATGCAAATACTAGCATGACTTGCTGATATGACATAGGATTGTGCCATTGGCTGCTGAAAGAAAGAGAACAGAAGAGAAATGCTAGTTTGAAATGACATACGAGGAAGTGTTGATAAAATACTTCCCTCAGCATTTCCATGGTTGGATTTTAGCTATAGGTTACTTTGAAGCAAGGTATTACATGGCTCATTATAATAAGTAAAACGTCCAGGTTACAAACATGTGCACAAGAGGCACTGTCCGTTCTCTCCGCTCTTGTGACCATTTGCTCTGAATGAGTAGCCTATGTTGACAGAATCAAGTGTTAATCAAGCATTATGGCCAATCAAAGCACTAAAGTTTTAAATTGCCCTGTGACTTTTTTCCCCGCGCTATCAGGACCACATTGGACTGATATGAATTTCTTGTTTGGCCATGTGGTGGAGGCTTTACAATGAATTGGTTGTGGCGGTGCCGTTACCAAATCTGACGGATGTTTGCTGTGTATAATTTGAGCTTTAACCACCGTCTCTCTGAATCTGTTGGGGAAGACTCACTTCTGGTAACATGTTTTGTCCCCTAGTATCCCCTAAGGTGAATTCTATCATAAATTACTGAAGATCAGCCCCTCAGGGATTGATACTATGAGGACCAAATGGATAGCTTAATGCTTTAACCCTCTTCAAAGCAATTTACACACACAGTCTAACTCACACAATCAATAATGAGGAGAGACAAGGTCAATCACCAAACAGGATATTCACTTTATTAAAAACTTAGTGATAAGGGAGCTGGTCACACCACCCACAAAGTGAATAGAGTGACAGCCCACTGAATGGAGTGAGCCTCTGGGTTATTAACAATCTCAGGATAGGTGCAACCTCAGAGATGACATACAATGATTCCAAACACTAACCCCACACATCCTGTGCCAGCACTTGGCCTCCGGTACAAAGAACTTGTTGTTTTGTTCAGTGCTAAGAACATAGAAGGACATATTTTGCTAGTTATTGTTCATATTAGATACACATTCATCTATGGAAACAATATTGCCTTCTGACCTCCTTTGCCCGTTTCTCTTTCTGATATTTTACACAGCAACAGGGACATGTGATAGACAAGCCTGGCTTCTCCCCTCTCTGGGTCACAGGTGACTGAGGCCCATATGAGGGAGGAAGTGCAGCCCCCAACACCAGAGTCTGAAGAGAGACATATCAACAGTAATTAAAACATGTGAGCATATTCTGCAAATGAGACACCTTAATTATGTCAATGTTACTTAGCTCATACTGATTTCCCCCCCACAACAGTCACGCAAGCAATCGCACACAGAGAAACCCAGGCACCTACATCTTTATTAACCTCCACACTAAATCATCTCATGGAGGAATGGACGTATGAGGCCATGAGAGAGAAAAGGGAGGAGAGAATATCATTGTTAAAATAAGCGCAAATAATCCTCTGACACATTAGGCCTGGTTTGCATGTGTCGATGGTGGCTGGGCGACACAGGAGAGGGGAATGAGTATTAGAGCAATTCGATGAGACAGCAGTATCCCCGCTCCCCGGCCTTCTAAATTGGTTTTAGTGCGTGTTTTGGCACCGTCTGTGCCGGTCTTAATTGAATTAGTCTCCCTGATTACTCATCTACATCTCCCTGAAAATGTGATACTGTGAGAGGGGGACCAAGAGGAGGAGGAGAGGAGCGAGGGAGGAGAGAGGAGCAATGGATAAGTGGTCAGGAGGTTAGAGAGGAGGTTTGGCATCGTGAATGTGTGAAGAAGTGTGTTTATCCTCCAATCAGATTTGGAGTTTGGAGGGCCTTGTTCTTCAGCCTCCCCTCAGTATTTGGCTGACATCCACACACATCCATCCACACACACACACACACACACACACACACACACACACACACACACACACACACACACACACACACACACACACACACACACACACACACACACACACACACACACACACACACACACACACACACACAGCTTTGTTTTTAGGACTTTGAAAAGTAAAAATGTATTCACCTTAAAAATCCTATTTTCCCTAACCCTGAACCTAACCCTAACACTGACCTTAACCCCAAACCCTTAACCCTAAGTCCTAAACCCTAACCTTAACCTTAACCCCAAACCCTAAACCTTAAGCCTAAAATAGCAAATTCAGGACTTGTTCTTGTTTTCCTACCTTGTCAGGACATTCTGGTCGGACAACATGTACACACACAAACCCCACATGAGAAAATACAACTGTTTAGAATATTACACTACTTACTATAGAATGAATCAATATCCAATCTAGTAAATCTAGTAAGCCTTGTAAATTTAGTAAACTGTAGTATACTGTATACTGTAGAATACTATACTACACATTGCAGTATCCCTCAATCATGTGTAGTATTATCGTAGAATTGTGTATTATACTTTAGGAAACTACAGTAAATACCACAATAACGTCTGCAAAAACACTACAGTGCGCAAAAACTCCATAGTAATTACGATAGTACATACTACAGTATTTAATGTAAATATTCCCTGTCCATTCCCCTCCCCCATATCCAAATTTGTGCCATCCTTAAGAAAGAAACCTACATGCCAAGTATAGACCATATATTGTGTTCCCTACAGGTTACTACTATCTGTTCAGACTGCAGTTCTAATATCCTTCCTAAATACCTACCCACAGTTGAAGTCGGAAGTTTACATACATCTTAGTCAAGTACATTTAAACTCAGTTTTTCACAATTCCTGACATTTAATCCTAGTAAAACTTCCCTGTCTTAGGTCAGTTAGGATCACCACTTTATTTTAAGAATGTCAAATGTCAGAATAATAGTAGAGAGAATTATTTATTTCAGCTTTTACATCTTTCATCACATTCCCAGTGGGTCAGAAGTTTACATACACTCAATTAGTATTTGGTAGCATTGCCTTTAAATTGTTTAACTTGGGTCAAACATTTTGGGTAGCCTTCCACAAGCTTCCAACCAGAAGTTGGGTGAATTTTGGTCCATTCCTCCTGACAGAGCTGGTGTAACTGAGTCAAGTTTGTAGGCCTCCTTGCTCGCACACGCTTTTTCAGCTCTGCCCACAAATGTTCTATGAGATTGAGGTCTGGGCTTTGTGATGGCCACTCCAACACCTTGACTTTGTTGTCCTTAAGCCATAATGCAATAACTTTGGAAGCATGCTTGGGGTCATTGTCCATTTGGAAGACCCATTTGCGACCAAGCTTTAACTTCCTGACTGATGTCTTGAAATGTTGCTTCAATGTAACCACATCATTTTCCATTTTGTAAAGTGCACCAGTCCCTCCTGCAGCAAAGCACCCCCAAAACATGATACTGCCACCCCCGTGCTTCACGGTTGGGATGGTGTTCTTCAGCTTGCAATCCTCCCCCTTTTTCCTCCAAACATAACGATGGTCACTATGGACAAACAGTTATTTTTTTGTTTCATCAGACCAGAGGACATTTCTCCTAAAAGTACGATCTACTTCATCCCAAGGATGAACCAGACTTGTGGAGGTCTACAATTCTTTTTCTGAGGTCTTGGCTGATTTCTTTTGATTTTCCCATGATGTCAAGCAGAGGCACTGAGTTTGAAGGTAGGCCTTGAAATACATCCACAGGTACACCTCCAATTGACTGAAATTATTTCAATTAGCCTATCTGATGCTTCTAAAGCCATGACATCTTTTCTAGAATTTTCCAAGCTGTTTAAAGGCACAGTCAACTTAGTGTATGTACATTTCTGACCCACTGGAATCGTGATACAGTGAATTATAAGTGAAATAATCTGTCTGTAAACAATTGTTGCGAAAATTACTTGTGTCATTGCACAAAGTAGATGTCCTAACCGACTTGCCAAAACTATAGTTTGTTAACAAGAAATGCATGGAGTGGTTAAAAAACGAGTTTTAATGACTCCAACCTAAGTGTATGTAAATCTCCGACTTCAACTGTACTTACCTACCTACAGGTCATGGGAAATTGCTCTTTGAGTATTTTGTCCATTAGGCTTCCTCAAGGAGAAAGTCCCCACTGGTATGTCAAAGATAATAAAACCAAAACACTGTAATAAATACTACAACCAGCACAAACACTACAGTAATTACTATAGAATATACTACATTTTTTTTACTACAGTATTTAACTGTAAATTCTACAGTATACTACAGTCATGTCGGCTAAAACTGTACGGTGAATACTACAGTAAAGTCTGCAAGAATACTATAATACACTGCTCAAAAAAATAAAGGGAACACTAAAATAACACATCCTAGATCTGAATGAATGAAATATTCTTATTACAGTAAATACTTTTTTCTTTACATAGTTCAATATGCTGACAACAAAATCACACAAAAATGATCAATGGAAATCAAATTTATCAACCCATGGAGGTCTGGATTTGGAGTCACACTCAAAATTAAAGTGGAAAACCACACTACAGGCTGATCCAACTTTGATGTAATGTCCTTAAAACAAGTCAAAATGAGGCTCAATAGTGTGTGTGGCCTCCACGTGCCTGTTTGACCTCCCTACAACGCCTGGGCATGCTCCTGATGAGGTGGTGGCGGATGGTCTCCTGAGGGATCTCCTCCCAGACCTGGACTAAAGCATCCGCCAACTCCTGGACAGTCTGTGGTGCAACGTAGCGTTGGTGGATGGAGCGAGACATGATGTCCCAGATGTGCTCAATTGGATTCAGGTCTGGGGAACGGGAGGGCCAGTCCATAGCATCAATGCCTTCCTCTTTCAGGAACTGCTGACACACTCCAGCCACATGAGGTCGAGCATTGTCTTGCATTAGGAGGAACCCAGGGCCAACTGCACCAGCGTATGGTCTCACAAGGGGTCTGAGGATCTCATCTCGGTACCTAATGGCAGTCAGGCTACCTCTGGCGTGCACATGGAGGGCTGTGCGGCCCCCCAAAGAAATGCCACCCCACACCATGACTGACCCACCGCCAAATCGGTCATGCTGGAGGATGTTTCAGGCAGCAGAACGTTCTCCACGGCATCTCCAGACTGTCACGTCTGTCACATGTGCTCAGTGTGAACCTGCTTTCATCTGTGAAGAGCACAGGGCGCCAGTGGTGAATTTGCCAATCTTGGTGTTCTCTGGCAAATGCCAAACGTCCTGCACGGTGTTGGGCTGTAAGCACAACCCCCACCTGTGGAGGTCGGGCCCTCATACCACCCTCATGGAGTCTGTTTCTGACCGTTTGAACAGACACATGCACATTTGTGGCCTGCTGGAGGTCATTTTGCAGGGCTCTGGCAGTGCTCCTCCTGCTCCTCCTTGCACAAAGGCGGAGGTAGCGGTCCTGCTGCTGGGTTGTTGCCCTCCTATGGCCTCCTCCACGTCTCGTGATGTACTGGCCTGTCTCCTGGTAGCGCCTCCATGCTCTGGACACTACGCTGACAGACACAGCAAACCTTCTTGCCACAGCTCGCATTGATGTACCATCCTGGATGAGCTGCACTACCTGAGCCACTTGTGTGGGTTGTAGACTCCGTCTCATGCTACCACTAGAGTGAAAGCACCGCCAGCATTCAAAAGTGACCAAAACATCAGCCAGGAAGCATAGGAACTGAGAAGTGGTCTGTGGTTATCACCTGCAGAACCACTCCTTTATTGGGGGTGTCTTGCTAATTACCTATAATTTCCACCTGTTGTCTATTCCATTTGCACAACAGCATGTGACATTTTTTGTCAATAAGTGTTGCTTCCCAAGTGGACAGTTTGATTTCACAGAAGTGTGATTGACTTGGAGTTACATTGTGTTGTTTAAGTGTTCCCTTTATTTTTTTGAGCAGTGTATTTATACCATATTATAAACTCTGCGGTTCGAGCTCTGAATGCTGATTGGTTGACAGACGTGGTATATCAGACCATATACCACATGTATGACAAAACATGTCTTTTTACTGCTCTAATTACGTTGGTAACCAGTTCATAATAGCAAAAAATACACCTCGGGGGTTTGTGATGTATGGCCAATATACCATGGCTACGGGCTGTTTCCAGGCACTCTGCGTTGCGTCGTGCATAAGATCAGCCCTTATCCGTGGTATATTGGCCATATACCACACCCCCACGCGCCTTATTGCTCAAGTATACTATAGTATTTTTTCATGTGGGACAATGCACCCACCTCCTACCAACACACACATTCTCTAGTCCCTCCCCATTATTTCAGTCTATTATCATACCCCTAAGGCACGTAGTTCATCCCAGAACCATGCCTCAGCATCCCTCTCTCTCTGTGTAAAACAGCACTGATGTTATTTACTGACCCTCTACTGGAAAGAGAGGAGCTGCTGTTTGCTGCCGAGGTCAGGGGCGCTTCACTCGCCCGGCTTGCCCCAGAGACATGCACACACACACATACACACATAAACTCTCTCACACACACATGCACACACACACACACACACACACACACACACCACTACATAAGCCAGGTTCTGCCCGGAATACCAAGTAGAGAGACTACAGAGAGGGATAGAAGACCTGCCTGCTTGCCTTTGTGATGCTGTATGACCACACTGTAGCCAGGCTGAAGACACAGTACCATGCTTACCCCTGGTGGTAGCTATAGAGAACTGCAACACTAACAG
Organism: Oncorhynchus clarkii lewisi; assembly: GCF_045791955.1. NCBI lineage: Eukaryota > Metazoa > Chordata > Actinopteri > Salmoniformes > Salmonidae > Oncorhynchus > Oncorhynchus clarkii. The sequence goes on from NC_092155.1 coordinate 19,876,791, forward strand.
GTTCCAGTCTTCACAGGCCTACAGCAAGAGAGATGTGTTTCAGAAAGACTAGATGTTAGGAAGTGCTTAATTTGTAAATTGGGAGGTGCCGGAAGAAAAAGTGAGCGCGAGGAGGGGAGTGACCTGGGGGGCTCTGAGGCTTGAAAGAAATAACTTTATAATAAAGCATTGGATGCATATCATAGCATTTGCGTAGTGGAATAGAGCAGTAGAATAGAGGCACGTGCAGAACCCAGCTAGCGCAGTGGATCTGGGCCGATTCCGGTTGAGAGACGGGGCACTCGGCTGAGAGTCAGACTCGGCCGACGTGATGTGGCCCGAGTCTGGCCCACCTTCGGCATTATTACATATGGTTAGGATGCGGGGATTGAGCTCGGGCCGATTTGATGTGAGTTATCTGGCCCAAATGTATTACTTGGGGCTCGGGCCGAATGTGGCTACTCTCTGGCAGATGATTACATGGGCTGCTTTACATAACTAACATTTAATTATTTAATTATTTTTCCATATTTTCTCTTTGTTTCTTTGATCCAAAATAAAATAAACATTTAAATTAAATTATTTAAGAGCCTTTCCTGTTTAAGTAGTATTTTAGTATTTTGATACTTAAAAAACGTTTTGGATGGGGCCTCCTGAGTGGCACAGCGGTCTATGACACTGCAATGCAGTTCAAACTGCGTTGCTACAGACACTGATTCGATGCCCTTCTGCGTCACAGCCAATTGAGACCGAGAGACCCATGAAGCGACACACAATTAACCCAGCATCGTCAGAGTAGGGTTTGGCCAGCCAGGATGTCCTTGTCCCATTGTGCTGTAATGACTTCTGTGGCAGGCCGGGCACATGCACCCTGACACGGTCGAAAGGTGTACAATGTTTCCTCCGACACATTGGTGAGGATGGCTTCCGGTTAAGCGTGCAGTGCGGCTTGGCAGGGTTGTGTTTCATTGGAGAGTTGCAGCGATGGTACAAGACTTTAACTACCAATTGGATATGATGAAAAGGGGGTACAAAAATGGGTATAATATTTAAAATGACTAAATCAGGTAATGTTGTAGACATTTATTTAAATTTGCATTGGGCCACTTCTGGGGGATTCTGGTTAGATGCCGGCAAAGTCGGCCAAATTCCGATAGACGAAAACAGCCTGATGTACTTGGGATGATTCTGGGCAGTCATTCATTTTGATTCCGGGCCGAGTCCAACACCCGATTCCAGGCCGATTCAATCAGTTCCAGCCCCACGGCCTCTTCTTCGCTGTTCCAGACTGTAGGCTATGCCTTGTATTAGGGCTACACAGAATCCATAGCTAGACAATTTTTTCAAATAAGATATTGATCCTCTGTGGCTAAATTATAGGCTTACTCCTGGTGAATTATTAAATGTATTTATGAACAGAAATAAGTCATTCCTAAACTTTGGCAAATGCATTTCTATTTACCAGGAGTGCTGCAGCACCTCCAGCCCCCTTCCCGTGGCAGTGATTTTATAAGGAAATAAATGATGAAGTGCCACGCTGGAGAAACCAGAGTTGCAGGCTCATGTCTATCAGAGCGGAGAAAGGGAGAAAGATCATAGAATCTCATTCTAGTTCGGTGAGAGATACAGGCATGGTTCTCTCTCTCACCACAGCAACGGCCATACACCCATCTAGTCCTTTCAGATACTGAACAAAAATATAAACACAACATGTAAAGTGTTGGTTCCATGTTCCATGAGCTGAAGTAGAAGATCCCAGAAGTGTTCCATACACACAAAAAGCTTATTTCTCTACAATGTTGAGCACAAATCACATCCCTGTTAGTGAGCATTTCTCCTTTCCAAAGATACTCCATCCACCTGACAGATGTGGCATATCAAGAAGCTGATTAAACAGCATGATCATTACACAGGTGCACCTTATACTGGAGACAATAAAAGACCACTCTAAAACGTGCAGTTTTGTCACACAACACAATGCCACAGATGTCTCAAGTTTTGAGGGAGTGTGCAATTGGCCTGAAGACAGCAAGAATGCCCACCAGAGCTGTTGCCAGATCATTTTATGTTAATATCACTACCATAAGCCGCCTACAACATTGTTTTAGAGAATTTGGCAGTACGTCCCAAGACCAGGACCTCCACATCTGGCTCCTTCCCCTGCGGGATTGTCTGAGACCAGCCACAGATGAATCACGGTTTCAACTGTACCAGGCAGATGGCAGTCGTGTGGGAGAGCGGTTTGCTAATGTCAGCATTGTGAACAGAGTGCCCGATGGTGGGGTTATGGTATGGGCAGGCATAAGCTACGGACAACGAACACAATTGCATTTTATTGATGGCAATTTGAATGCACAGAGATACCGTTACAAGATCCTGAGGCCCGTTGTCATGACATTCATCCACCGCAATCACCTCATGTTTCAGCATTATAATGCACAGCCCCATGTCGTAAGGATCTGTACACAATTCCTGGAGTTTAAAAATGTCTTGCATAATCACCAAACATGTCACCCATTGAGCTTTTTTGGGGATGCTCTGGATCGATGAGTATGACAGCATGTTTCAGTTCCTGCCAATGTCCAGCAGCTTCACACTGCCAATGAAGAGGAGTGGGACAACATTCAACAGGCCACAATCAACAGCCTGATCGACTCTATGCGAAGGAGATGTGTTATGCTGCATGAGGCAAATGGTGGTCACACCAGATACTGACTGGTTTTCTGATCCACACCCCTACCTTTTTTACGGTGTCTGTGACCAACAGATGCATATCTGTATTCCCAATCCTGTGAAATCCATAGATTAGGGCCTAATTTATTTATTCTATCAAAGATGGCGTAGCAGCAAGACGTGTTTGTTTTTGTCCCGTTTTTGTCCCGTGTAAATATTTGTTTTTGTTTTTCTGCTCTTTTGCACACAAGTATTTCTACTTGCACATCCTCATCTGCACATCTATCACTCCAGTGTTAATTGCTAAATTGTAATTACTTCGCCGCTAGGGCCTATTTATTGCCTTGCCTCCTTACTTCATTTGCACACACTGTATACGTATTTTCTATTGTGTTATTGACTGTAAATTTGTTTACTCCATGTGTAACTCTGTGTTGTTGTTTTTGTCACACTGCTTTGCTTTGTCTTTATCAGGTCACAGTTGTAAATGAGAACTTGTTTTCAAATGGCCTACCTGGTTAAATAGGTGAAAAAATATATAAAAAAATAAACATTTCAATTGACTGATTTCCTTACATGAACTGTAACTCAGTAATATCTTTGGAATTGTTGCATGTTGTGTTTTATATTTTTGATCAGTGCATAGGTGTTAGCAGTTTATTCAGGATTGGGCATTAGTGTGTTTAACCCCTTCCCTCCCTTCCTGTGTATGTCTATAGGTACCAGTCAGAGGGCATGTGTACTGACCTTAGGAAGTTCATTGACAGGCCCAGCCACTACCTCACTCTGCCTCCAGAGCTCAACACTGTCATCACCTACATTGCTGAGCAGCTACAGGCTGAAAAGGACTTTGCTGCTGTGAGTATATGACACAAATCAGACCAATGGGCTGGGCTGGGTAGTATGTAGCCATGGTAGTCGATCGTATGTTCCTGTGGATCTTCGTGGTCTTCACCACTGTGGGAACCCAGGGTATCTTCGCCGACGCCAGCTTCAACCATACCCCCAGCGACCCCTTCAAGTACTCCTAACGTGGGACTGACACACAGACACATGCACACAAATATTACACATTTACCAGTAAATCTATATATTTACTGGAACACATACATGAACACACACGCACACACACACTCAAAAGCCACCCAAAATTACTTCACCAAATTCCCTGAAGCTTACCTTGACAGTTACCTCCAGCCTCCAAAGCACAGACATGTGTAGCTAGATCCTCATCCACACACTTTTCCTACCTCCAGCGATGCCTTGGATAACAGCTTCTGTACAGTATATGAGTAGCTACATGTATGTACTGTGCATGTGTCTATTTTCTATATCTGCTGTGCTGAAGTGTGACATTCCCAGGTTTTCCAGAAAATCCCGGTTGGAAGACTCCTGGAATCAGGATGAAAGCAGGAAATCCGGCAATCATCCAACCGACAGAATTTCTGGAAAACCTGAGAATTTTGGGAAGGTTTACTGGAATTTGGCAACCCTAGACAAGACTGTAGTTGTAGTATTACTACTGTATGTATTTATTGGCATGTATTTGTTTGGTGTGAGAAGATAAAGACCATGAACACCGCGTAATATAAATTAAGTGCATGCATTTCATTACCAGTGTGAGAATTTGTGTTTAGAAAGCTATCGCGTGCTACCGATATATTTGTACCTCTGGTAATCTGTTGTGTATTTTAGTGTGTAAGGGCTATTTTTGTAATCAGGGGTGGAATAGCATGCCCATACACAAACACACACACACTCTTTTCACCAGCTGTACCAACAACCTGGGGATTTTCCATTACTGTAGAAACCTGTGCCACACACAAACACACACATACAGACACAAACACACACACACAAGCCTCCCTCCATCATTCTCTCTCCCTTTCTTTCTCTCTCTCTCCCTATCTCCCATGCACACATACACACACACACACACCTGTCCGTTAAGCTTGTTATGCTTTCATTTTTTAAATAAAGATCTGAGAACTAAATTCAAAGGCTCCATCTGTTGTCAGAATGTGATCCCTGTGCCGTGCGTAATAATAGAGAACACACACATAGGCCCCGTCACCTGCTGGACCAGCTCTATAAATAGCATTACACACTGGGCACTGATCATCTGGGACCACTGGACACTACTGTACAGGCCTGGGCTTCCCTAAGGTGGGGGGGGGGGGGGGGGGGGGGGGTCTGCCTGCCAGCTGAAAGTCCTTGCCAGTGTGTGTTCTTCCAGTGTCTGCCTGCCAGCTGAAAATTGCCAGTGTGTGTGTGCATTGCCAGTGTGTGTGTGCATTGCCAGTGTGTGCGTGCGTGTAGGCTACCTTCCCCTCCCCCCCTCCGTAGCATGGCTGCAGCCGACTGACGTTATTACTCACATCATTTTTTATTAGAGAAGGATGGATTAACTTTTATATGCTAGTTAGGGATACTATAGTTATCACATTTCACATTGTATTCATTAACTACTATCTGCACTGCATGATTGGTTAAGTAATTTAATGTGGGCTATATGTAAAAACAAATGTATTTCAGAGAGGAAGGATATAAACCGGTTGGAACCGGTCAATAACTTCATTTTGCAGGTCGGAACAATGGAATGGAACGCAAAAAAAAGTATGGTTTTGTTCAGAACGAAATGATTGGAAAATTATTGTGGTTCTAACCCCTGCCTAAAACATATTCTGGACATCAGAACATTGATCACTAACCTCAATCTACATTTCTACTTCAACGAGTCGGTTCCTCTGGACGTTCTGCTTACTCTGGACCAGGCTCTAATCCCTGGGACACGAAAGAGGATGCAGCGGTGAAAGAAAGGAAGGTGAGATGGTATCCTGATGAGACTACGTCAGTGTGAAAATAGACGGCCATTAACCTTCATTCTATTGCAGTCACTGGAGAACAAACCGGATTAACTCCGTTCGAGACTGTCCTGCCAAAGGGACCTGAAAAACTGTAATATTTTATGTTTCTCAGAGTCATAGCTGAACGAGGACATGGATAATATACTGTACATCTCGCTGGTTTTTCTATGCATCATGAAGACCGGACGGCAGACTTGGGTAAGACAAAGGGAGGAGGGGTGTGTCTCTATGTTAACAAGAGCTGGTCCACAATCTCTAATGATATTTTAAGGAAGTCTCAAGTATGCATTCCACATACAATGCCCTCCTTCACCCTCCTTTTGACAAATTAGACAATAACTCCATCCTCCTGATTCCTGCTTACAAGCAAAAACTCAAACAGGAAGTACCACTAACACGCTCAATACAGAAGTGGTCCAATGAAGTGGATGCTAAGCTAGTACAGCTAGTACAGACTGGAATATGTTCCGGGATCCATCCGATAACATTGAGGAGTTTAAGACATCAGTCACCGGTTTCAAGTGCATCTACAATGTCGTCCCCACAGTGCATTCGGAAAGTATTCAGACCTCTTGAATTTGTCCACATTTTGTTACGTTACAGCCTTATTCTAAAATTGACTCAATTGTTTTTTTTCTTCATCAATCTACACACAATACCCTATAATGACAAAGCAAAAACAGGTTTTTAGAATTTTTTGCAAATGTATTGATGGTACAAAACTGAAATATCACACTTACATAAGTATTCAGACCCTTTACTCAGTACTTTGAAGCACCTTTGGCAGCGATTACAGAATCAAGTCTTCTTGGGTATGACGCTACAAGCTTGGCACACCTGTATTTGGGGAGTTTCTCCCATTCTTCTCTGCAGATCTTCTCAAGCTTTGTCAGGTTGGATCGGGAGGGTCGCTGCACAGCACCAGTCAAAAGTTTGGACACACTTACTCATTAAAGGATTTTTCTTTATTTTTACCATTTTCTACATCATTTTTAGACATAAAAATAGTTAAGACATAAAAACTATGAAATAACACATATGGAATCATGTAATAACCAAAAAAGTGTTAAACAAATATCTGAGATTCTTCAAAGTAGCCTCCCTTTGCCTTGATGACAGCTTTGCAGATTCTTGGCATTCTATCAACCAGCTTCACCTGGAAAGCTTTTCCAACAGTCTTGAAGGAGTTCCCACATATGCTGAGCACTTGTTGGCTGCTTTTCCTTTACTCTGCGGTCCAACTCATCCCAAACCATCTCATTTGGGTTGAGGTCGGGTGATTGTGGAGGACAGGTCATCTGATGCAGCACTCCATCACTCTCCTTCTTGGTCAAATAGCCCTTACACAGCCTGGAGGTGTGTTTTGTGTCATTGGCCTGTTGAAAACAAAAAGATAGTCCCACTAAGTGCAAACCAGATGGGATGGCATATCGCTACAGAATGCTGTGGTAGCCATGCTGGTTAAGTGTGCCTTGAATTCTGAATACATGTCCACCAGTGTAATGTCCATTGCTCGTGTTTCTTTGCCCAAGCGAGTCCCTTCTTCGTATTGGCGTCCTTTAGTAGTGGTTTCGTTGCAGCAATTCAACCATGAAGGCCTGATTCACAGAGTCTCCTATAAACAGTTGATTTTAAGATGTTTTTTAAGAAAAAGGCTGTAACATAAACTGTGGAAAAAGGGAAGGGGTCTGAATACTTTCCGAATGCACTGTACATACCTCAACCAGAAACCATGGATTACAGGCAACATCCGCACTGAGCTAAAGACTAGTGCTGCCACTTTCAAAAAGCGGGACTCTATTAATCTGGACGCTTATAAGAAATCTCGCTACGACCTCAGGCGAGCAATCAAACAGGCAAAGAGTCAATAGAGGACTAAGATTGAATCCTACTACGCTGGCTCTGACGGTCAACGAATGTTATGGATTACAAAGGGAAACCCATCCGCGATCTGCCCAGTGACGCAAGTCTACCAGATGAGCTAAATGCCTTCTATGTTCGCTTCACTTCGAGACCAGTAACACTGAACCATGCATGAGAGCACCAGCTGTTCCAGATGACTATGTGATCTTGCTCTCCGTAGCCAACGTGAGTAAGACCTTTAAACAGGTTAACTCTAGCAAGGCTGCAGGGCCAGACGGAATACCAGGACGATATTCAGAGCATGCGCTACCCATCTAACAAGTGTCTTCACTGACAATTTCAGCCTATTTCCCTACTCAGTCTAACACTAACTTGTTTCAAGCAGACCACTATGGTCCCCATGGCCAAGAACATCAAAGTAACCTGCCTAAATGACTATCACCCTGGACCTACTCTAATTTGCATACCGCCCCAACTGATCCACAGATGCCGCAATCTCTATTGCACCCACCTGGACAAAAGGAACACATATGTAAGAATGCTGATCATTGAATACAGCTCTGCATTCAACACCATAATCCTTACCAAGGACATTATAGTAAAAAATAGTGAAATAAAGAAAAATAAAGAAAACCCTTGAATTAGTAAGCGTGTCCAAACTTTTGACTGGTACTGTACTTACACTTGTCATGGTAATTCATTCTGAGAGAGAATTTGTCATTTCTTCAAACAATCATCTTTATTTAATATCGATTCATTATTGCAATAATGAAGCCGTCAACCCCACAACCCACACAACCCCAGCTTATCCTTAACAGACATTTTAGAGTTCTTAAATAGCTGACACTCAAAATGCTTAGTCGTGGCTGGTTCCACCCCTCCCATGCAGATCGGGGGACACCACAAGCCATCCTGGGTTCATCCTGTGGTCATCTGCACCCGGTGTTGTTTTATCCCCACACCGACATAGTTTCCCAGATGCCAGGATGATTTTGAGTCAATGAGGGATTATGTTCTACTCCTCCAGGCTGTCTCTATCTCAGTTACATCCACCACATCTTGTCTATAGAATACGGTATTTATGTTTGATCACCAACTCAACTGTCAGCTCAAGCACCAGAGGCCCAACTACCCACAGACACAGATGAGAGAGTACTCATCAAAACTTATTTGGCACATAAACAGTATTATAACATGAACTTGTGATTTTGGTCTCACACACTGACACTCCAACACACATACACACACAAAAGCACACACTACATACGCCCACACACACATAACACGCGCACACATACATACTGATGCCACTCAGACACACTCACACACAGACACACACACTTTCACACTCACCATGTTCAGAGAAAGTACTGTATATGAATGAGAATCATTGGAGAAACCACCTCAGCATACACAAGTAAAGGAGTGGACGTGAGCACTGTCTTAAAAATATCCTTTCAGTTCCTCATTCACCTCTGTGGTCAATGTCACCTGAACTAGGTGAAATGTGTCATTGTCAACACACACAGCTGTGTATCCATCCATACAGGGATGAAACGGCACCCTATTGGGCCCTAGTCAAAATAGGGTACCATTTTGGGAATCACCCAGGGTGTCCGACGTAGTGGCATTATGGGACAGTGGGACACTGACTGACTAACTGATTGAGACACACAGACACTTTGTTTATATTGACAGTAGTGCAGGCAGGAGGGCAGGTACCAGCTATGCCCACTCAACTCTGAACGTGTCTCAGATTTATGACTTGTTTGTGTTTGTATCCTCTGGCAACACCTTCTCTAGGTTCGCCCTCTGATCTCCACAGGAGCAGGGTCAAACGAGTGAGAAATAATGACAGAGAGGGGAGGGGAGAGAGAGATGGAGTAAGGGGGAGAGAGAGTATGTATGAATGTATGGATAAACCACTTCTCCAATATTTTTGGCTATACAAACAGAAAAAACATTTAGATGATCAAATACAAATCTTAGAATCAACTATTAAAGACTACCAAGAGAACCCATTGGATTCTCCAATTACATTGAATGAACTACAGGACAAAATACAAACCCTCCAACCCAGAAAGGCCTGTGGGGTTGATGGTATCCTAAATAAAATGATAAAATATACAGTCCACAAATATACAGTCCCACTCTTTAACATCATCCTCAGCTCTGGCATCTACCCCAATATTTGGAACCAAGGTCTGATCCCCCCCAATCCACAAAAATTGAGACAAATATGACCCCAATAACTACCAGGGGATATATGCGTCAACAGCAACCTTGGGAGACGCATATATCTGCGTTATCATTAACAGCAGACTTGTACATTTCCTCAGCGAAAACAATGTGCTGAGCAAATGTAAAATTGGCTTTTTACCAAATTATCATACGACAGACCACGTATTCACCCTGCACACCCTAATTGACAAACAAACAAACCAAAACAAAGGCAAAGTCTCCTCATGCTTTCCTGATAAAAAAAAAACGTTTGACTCTATTTGGCATGAGGATGATGGAAAGTGGTGTTGGGGGAAAAACATACAACATTATAAAATCCATGTACACAAACAACAAGTGTGCAGTTAAAATTGGCAAAAAATACACACATTTCTTTCCCCAGGGCCGGGGGATGAGACAAGGATGCACCTTAAGGCCCCCCCCCTCCCCCCCCCTTCTTCAACATATATATAAATTAATTGGCGAGGGCACTAGAAGAGTCTGCAGCACCCGGGCTCACCCTACTAGAATCTGAAGTCAAACGTCTACTGTTTGCTGTTTGCCTACAGCTGTCACACCCTGACCATAGTTTGCTTTGTATGTTTCTATGTTTTGTTTGGTCAGGGTGTGATCTGAGTGGGCATTCTATGTTGGATGTCTAGTTTGTCTGTTTCTGTGTTTGGGCCTGATATGGTTCTCAATCAGAGGCAGGTGTTAGTCATTGTCTCTGATTGGGAACCATATTTAGGTAGCATGTTTTGTGTTGGGTTTTGTGGGTGGTTGTCTCCTGTGTCAGTGTTTGTACCACACGGGACTGTTTCGTGTTTTCATGTTTCTTGTTTTGTAGTTTATTCATGTTGAGTTTCATTATTAAAGAACCATGAATTATAACCAGGCTGCATTTTGGTCCGCCTCTCCTTCCCAGGAGGAATCCTGTTACAACAGCAGCATTTAGATCTTCTGCACAGATTCTGTCAGACCTGGGCTCTGACAGTAAATTTCAGTAAGACAAAAATAATGGTGTTCCAAAAAAGGTCCAGTTGCCAGGACCAAAAATACAAATTCCATCTAGACACCATTGCCCTAGAACACACAAATCATATATACCTCGGCCTAAACAGCTTCACAAGTAACTTCCAGAAAGCTGTGAACAATCTGAGAGACAAGGCAATAATGCCTTGCCTTCTATGCCATCAATAGGAACATGAAATTCAACATACCCATTGGGATCTGGCTAAAAATACTTGAATCAGTTATACAACCCATTGTCCTTTATGGTTGTGAGGGTCTGGGGTCCACTCACCAACCAAGAATTCACAAACTGGGACAAACACCAAATTAAGACTGCATGCAGAATTCTACAAAAATATCCTCAGTGTACAACTTAAAACATCAAATAATAACATTGCTAATTAACAAAATCTGGAAAAGAGCAGTTAAATTCTACAACCACCTAAAAGGAAGCGATTCCCAAACCTTTCATAACAAAGCCATCACCTACAAAGAAATGCACCTGGAGAAGAATCCCCCACACATGCTGGTCCTGGGGCTCTGTTCACAAACACAAACAGACAGCACAGATCACCAGGACAGCAACACAATTAGACGCAACCAAATCATGAGAAAACAAAAAGATAATTACTTGACACATTGGAAAGAATTTACAAAAAAATTGAAAACTAGAATGCTATTTGGCCCTTAACAGACAGCACACAGTGGTAGAATACCTGACCACTATGACTGACCCAAAGACAGGCTTTGTGCACACTTCCCAATAAATTAGGTGGAAACTGAACCTCCTGCCAAATGTATAACCAAATCCAGTTTTTATAAACTCCCATATCTATTGGGTGAAATACCACAGTGTGCAATCACAGCAGCAAGATTTGTGACCTGTTGCCACAAGAAGAGGGCAACCAGTGAAGAACAAACACCATTGTAAATACAACCTATATTTGTGTTTATTTATTTTCCCTTTTGCACATCATTACACCACTGTATATAGACATAATATGACATTTGAAATGTCTTAATTGTTGGGTAATTTTGTGATTGTAATGTTTACTGTAAATTTTTTATTAGCTATTTCACTTGCTTTGGCAATGTAAACATATGTTTCCCAAGCCAATAATACCCCTTAAATTGAAATTGAATTGAGCAGGACAGGGATGGAGGAAGAGAGAGAATGAGAGGGGGGTGGCAGAAAGAGAGTAGGGGTGAAAGCGAGAATAAAGAAAAAGGGAGGAAGCCATCATAAAAAATGTTGGACCAGGTTTTTTCCCTGACTTTTAGACCTGACCAGGAGAAACTCAGGCCTCTACTAGTTATAGACCAAGGCCCATAGATTCTCCTAGTCAGGTAATGTCATCCAGTCCCTATCTATTTATGACATGTCTAGCCCTTGAGACGGCCTTCTAGCCTGATTACCTGTGTTGATAGTGGTGTGATGTTTGAGTGTGTTGACCAGGTGTTGGACTCTGGACAGGACTGGCTGTGGTGTTTTATGGTTGGTTGTCTGAGCTGGAGTCCCCCCCCCCCAGCTTTCCAATGCTCCGCATATCATACACTGGGCAGAGCTTGGAATGCCATTCCACCAAAGGACAGAGACGCAGAGAGAGAGAGAGAGAGTGAGAGAGGGCAACATACAGTCTAACTAAAAAGACACAGATGGCTAGACAGCGATACATTGATGAAGTGAAAGAGAGAGATACATTAGAGGGTAGCACGCAATTTGGCGACCTGTCAGGAAGTCAAAACAGGGAAATAGCAGCATGTACAATGAGGTTTCCACCAAAAGCACAGTGTGACCTGATGTGGGGGTCATGACAATAGGTATATTTTTGGGAAGAACAAAGGGGGGGGGGATCATCTGAACGTCACCCTGTTGTTCTCCCCAAAAATATACCTATTGTCATGACCCAACCCCCCCGGCCAAAACCTCACCAACAGGTGTCTGACTACGGAGGCTTTTATAGTCCATAACAAACTCCTCCCTCCTGTCACTCCCAGCACCACCGGCCAATCAGGTGAGAGCGTCCCCAGGCAGACGACTCCCACCCAAAAAGAAAAGAGAAGATAGAGAGAGAGAGAGAGAGAGAGATAAACTGTTCACTCGCACAAGCAGGACTCTGCCTGTAAGGTTGGCATAACTAAATGGTGGTGTAGTGGCTGTTTTGGCCTGTTTAATACTCTGGACCTGGATGCGTGTGTGGGGGCGTGTGTTAACGATTAGCGACTTCGTTGGACTATCCAGATTCCTGCTAAAGGTGGTTAGAGTGCCCACCGATTGGAAGAGTGGGTACAGTTGGTGGGTAAGGTCGGTACGCCCCTACGATACAGTTTGGTTGGTTTGTTGGTTGCCAGGTGAAGGGGCAAGACGGTGTGGGTCCTTGTGGTCTGAGGTGTTTTGAGGATGACTATGTGGATGAAGATGGGAGAGAGGATGAACCTTTTCCTGTGGGTGGTGTCTGCTTGCCTCTGCCTCACTCTCACTGGTAAGGAAAGTTTGTGTGCGTGTCAGTGGAGGCTGCTGAGGGGAGGACGGCCCATAATAATGTGTGTGTGTGTGTGTGTGTGTGTGTGTGTGTGTGTGTGTGTGTGTGTGTGTGTGTGTGTGTGTGTGTGTGTGTGTGTGTGTGTGTGTGTGTGTGTGTGTAATGCATGGCATGGCATGGGCATATATTTGTTTGCATCTGAGGTTGAGGTTGTCCTCATTGAGGTTGAGGTTGTGTGTTAAGCGACTGAAGAAACCCATGGTATGTGTAAGTCATAAATGACATCTCTTTAAAAAGACGGGTAGAAATGTCATTACAGTATGTCATTGTCATTACTTTATTAGCAACCTAATAACAGTACCACTCTAGCCTCTGTGCACTTTGGTTTTGAGTGACAGACAGAAGAAAACACCCGACCAAGATCCGTGCCTTTGACTTTGACCACGCCACCCAGTGGGGGTGTTGCAAGCAAACATCCCCCCATGCTAGCTGGTGACCTCTAGGCCATTGTCTCCCCTCTCAAACGTCCCCCCATGCTAGCTGGTGACCTCTAGGCCATTGTCTCCCCTCTCAAACATCCCCCCATGCTAGCTGGTGACCTCTAGGCCATTGTCTTCCCTCTCAAACATCCCCCCATGCTAGCTGGTGACCTCTAGGCTATTGTCTCCCCTCTCAAACGTCCCCTCATGCTAGCTGGTGACCTCTAGGCCATTGTCTCCCCTCTCAAACATCCCCCCATGCTAGCTGGTGACCTCTAGGCCATTGTCTCCCCTCTCAAACATCCCCCCATGCTAGCTGGTGACCTCTAGGCCATTGTCTCCCCTCTCAAACATCCCCCATACTAGCTGGTGACCTCTAGGCCATTGTCTCCCCTCTCAAACATCCCCCCATGCTAGCTGGTGACCTCTAGGCCATTGTCTCCCCTCTCAAACATCCCCCATGCTAGCTGGTGACCTCTAGGCCATTGTCTCACCTCTCAAACATCCCCCCATCCTAGCTGGTGATCTCTAGGCCATTGTCTCCCCTCTCAAATGTCCCCCCATGCTAGCTGGTGACCTCTAGGCCATTGTCTCCCCTCTCAAACGTCCCCCCATGCTAGCTGGTGACCTCTAGGCCAATGCCTCACCTCTCAAACATCCCCCCATGCTAGCTGGTGACCTCTAGGCCAATGCCTCACCTCTCAAACATCCCCCCATGCTAGCTGATGACCTCTAGGCCATTGTCTCCCCTCTCAAACATCCCCCCATGCTAGCTGATGACCTCTAGGCCATTGTCTCCCCTCTCAAACATCCCCCATGCTAGCTGGTGACCTCTAGGCCATTGTCTCCCCTCTCAAACATCCCCCCATGCTAGCTGGTGACCTCTAGGCCATTGTCTCCCCTCTCAAACATCCCCCATGCTAGCTGGTGACCTCTAGGCCATTGTCTCCCCTCTCAAACATCCCCCCATGCTAGCTGGTGACCTCTAGGCCATTGTCTCCCCTCTCAAACATCCCCCATGCTAGCTGGTGACCTCTAGGCCATTGTCTCACCTCTCAAACATCCCCCCATCCTAGCTGGTGATCTCTAGGCCATTGTCTCCCCTCTCAAATGTCCCCCCATGCTAGCTGGTGACCTCTAGGCCATTGTCTCCCCTCTCAAACGTCCCCCCATGCTAGCTGGTGACCTCTAGGCCAATGCCTCACCTCTCAAACATCCCCCCATGCTAGCTGGTGACCTCTAGGCCAATGCCTCACCTCTCAAACATCCCCCCCATGCTAGCTGGTGACCTCTAGGCCATTGTCTCCCCTGGGTGCCTACTGTGGTGGTGTAGTGTCATTTTATGTGTCCCTCCTCTCTCTCTCTGGGGAAGGAAACCAGGCAGGAGAGGTATGAAGGGATCAGGGATTTCATGATTTCCTCCAAAGAGAGAGAGGGAGAAGGGGGAGGAGAGAAGGGGGGAAGAGAGAGAGGGAGGAAGGGAAAGGGAGCTAGAAAGAGAAGGAAATGGAGTGATGGAAAGGCAAAGAGGGAGAGTGAGACATGGAGAGAGAGAGAGAGAGAGAGAGAGAGAGAGGCATCCAGACTGTGATAGAGTGTGATAGAGGACAAGGAATGAGGCAGTTAATGACCTGTCGAAAAGAGAGAGAAGGGTAGAGAGAAATAAAGAGACAGAGGGGCAATAGAAATAGAGAGATAGACATATGGAAAGAGAGTTAAAGAGAGAAGTACATAGTTTGGTAGATTAGTAGAATATTACTGTTTGATGGAAGCAAAAATATAAATCAGTGCTCATATTTACTGAGCGTCTTAGAGTACGAGCTCTGATGAATAAGATTACATGGACAGGAGGGAGCCGATCCTAGATGTTTTCTAAGAAGCTTGACAATTACAGCCCCAGAAGTCCACATTGAAAGAATGAAAGATCAAAGTAAAGTGTTCCTTCATCAGGGATCAAATGGAACATTTAACAAAGCTCATTAACACTCCATTGTGTGATCATTCTGTTTAGAATCTATTTTGATCTCATATTTTGCCACTGTTCCAGATATTTCTTTGAACTTGTGGTGCAAGAGTGGATATTGATTGCAGTACAGATCCCCTTTGCTGCCCATTTTACATCCACCTGCTCCTTACTTCCTGACCCTCAGCCTCTCTCTCTCCTCTTGTTCCCTCTTGTTCCCTTCTCATTCCATATCTTTCGCTCTTTCCCTCTCTCTATTTCCATCTCTCTCTTGCTCTCTCGCTCTCGGTATCTCTCATCTCTTGCTCTCTCTGCCTCCCTCTCTCTCTCTCTCTCTCTATTTTTCTCTCCCTCTCTCTCCACCTCTCTCCCTCGCCCTCCTCCCTCAATCTCTCTCTCCATCTTTCCCTCTTTCTCTATCTCTCTCCAGGTGCGTCAGAGTCAGAGAGGCTGCTTCACCAGAAGATCTTCCAGAACTACAACCTGAAGGTCCGGCCAGCTAAACAATGGGAGGAGAAAGTCCAGGTCCGAGTGGGGATGACCCTCTCCCAGCTCGTCAGCCTGGTACGACACAGACACGCACACGGAACACACATATAAACACGCACACACACACACGATAACACAAATAAACACACACAGACACACACACATAACCACTCAAACAATTCATACATAGACACAAAGAAACAAATACAAACTTGCTCTTGAGGACACACACACACAGACACACTTGGCACTGCCAACTGTCCTGCCAGCCAGCCCTCTCTCAGCGACATAGAGCCTCCAATCATGCATAGCCAATTATGCTTTCCTAGGACAGGATTGAGTATAGCGGGCTGCCATGCACGACAAGACTCACCCCCAGCTTAATGTCTCTATCTCTCTGGGCAGAATGAGACTCACCCCCAGCATAATGTCTCTAACTCTCTGGGCAGAATGAGACTCACCCCCAGCTTAATGTCTCTATCTCTCTGGGCAGAATGAGACTCACCCCCAGCTTAATGTCTCTAACTCTCTGGGCAGAATGAGACTCACCCCCAGCTTAATGTCTCTAACTCTCTGGGCAGAATGAGACTCACCCCCAGCTTAATGTCTCTAACTCTCTGGGCAGAATGAGACTCACCCCCAGCGTAATGTCTCTAACTCTCTGGGCAGAATGAGACTCGCCCCCAGCTTAATGTCTCTAACTCTCTGGGCAGAATGAGACTCACCCCCAGCTTAATGTCTCTGTCTCTGGGCAGAATGAGACTCGCCCCCAGCTTAATGTCTCGATCTCTCTGGGCAGAATGAGAAGAACGAGGAGATGACAACCAATGTGTTCATGAATATGGTGAGCGTCAAGCATTTATCTTCATCATCTCTCCGCTAATCCTCCCTCTCTTCTCATCTCCACGTTACCCCTCTCTTTCAAAAATGGGACTTGTCACTTTTTATAATGGAAAAGTATTTATTTCTTTATCCCTCACGCATGCAGCCTTGCTCTTTCGCTCTCTCACTCCATCTCTCTCTTTCTTTCTTTTCATTTTTCGCCCGTCTCTTCTTCTCTCGCTCCCTCGGTCTGCGGTGCTAATTGTTATTGGAGCGGGCCTGAGTGTGTGTGACAGTGCAGTGTGTTTGTATGTCAATGAGACTCCCTCAGCCACGTTATAAATGACAGCAACACCAGACAAAAGCAGTAATGATTCTCTGTTCCCATTCTGTCCTTTCGTTTTATCTCCTCCTCACATTGTGACTGTATCTCTTTTGCTGCTTTTTTCTCTCTCTCTCTCTCTCTCTCTCTCTCTCTCTCTCTCTCTCTCTCTTTAACGCACCCTCTCTCCCTCCCTCTCTCTCTAGGCGTGGACTGACTACAGATTATCATGGAATCCAGAGGATTACGATAATATAGATGTCCTCAGGATTCCTCCCAACAAGGTGTGGCGGCCAGACATATACCTCATCAACAAGTGAGACTCCTGTCCTACTCCAAAATAGAATAGCATAGAACACCATTCATGTTCCATGACCAAGAGTTTAGAATAGCAGAAACACCATCCAGGTTCCATCACCAAGAGTTTGGAATAGCAGAGAACACCATCCACGTTCCATCACCAAGAGTTTGGAATAGCAGAGAACACCATCCATGTTCCATCCAACCAGCTCTCACAGTCTCACTTCAGAATGTCAAATTTCAAAGTTGAGTGTTTAAAATTAAGTTTACGAATTAACTCAACATGTTTAAGGTTATGGTTAAATGTAGGCATTAATTCCAAAACCTTAAGGTTAGGCATTAACTCCGAATCGTTAAGGTAAGGGTTAAGGTTTGGGATGTGCTTAATATAAAAAATTAAAAAATGTTTTATCACTGGATTTGAACTTGCAACATTTGGACTCAGAGGCAGAGGTTCACAACCCTCTGCCATCCCTGTCCACAATGCCGTAACAAAACCAAAACCTACTTGAAGGTAACAGAGCTCACTGTTGCCCCTATTGGCCTGTTTCCATGTCATCTCCCAACATCCTCAGACATGGACGGACGTTGAATACTGACTTGTATCACGGGTGATACAAGAATAGCAGAAAACATCATCCATGTTCCATCACCAAGAGGTTGGAATAGCAGAAAACATTATCCATGTTCCATCACCAATAGTTTAGAATTGCAGAGAACACCATCCAGGTTCCATCCCTAAGAGGTTGGAAGAGCAGAGAACATCATCCATGTTCCATCACCAATAGTTTAGAATTGCAGAGAACACCATCCAGGTTCCATCACCAAGAGGTTGGAAGAGCAAAGAACATCATCCATGTTCCATCACCAATAGTTTAGAATTGCAGAGAACACCATCCAGGTTCCATCACCAAGAGGTTGGAAGAGCAGAGAACATCATCCATGTTCCATCACCAATAGTTTAGAATTGCAGAGAACACCATCCAGGTTCCATCACCAAGAGGTTGGAAGAGCAGAGAACATCATCCATGTTCCATCACCAATAGTTTAGAATTGCAGAGAACACCATCCAGGTTCCATCACCAAGAGGTTGGAAGAGCAGAGAACATTATCCATGTTCCATCACCAATAGTTTAGAATTGCAGAGAACACCATCCAGGTTCCATCACCAAGAGGTTGGAAGAGCAGAGAACATCATCCATGTTCCATCACCAATAGTGTAGAATTGCAGAGAACACCATCCAGGTTCCATCCCCAAGAGGTTGGAATAGCAGAGAACATCATCCATGTTCCATCACCAATAGTTTAGAATTGCAGAGAACACCATCCAGGTTCCATCCCCAAGAGGTTGGAATAGCAGAGAACATCATCCATGTTCCATCACCAATAGTTTAGAATTGCAGAGAACACCATCCAGGTTCCATCACCAAGAGGTTGGAAGAGCAGAGAACATCATCCATGTTCCATCACCAATAGTTTAGAATTGCAGAGAACACCATCCAGGTTCCATCACCAAGAGGTTGGAAGAGCAGAGAACATTATCCATGTTCCATCACCAATAGTTTAGAATTGCAGAGAACACCATCCAGGTTCCATCACCAAGAGGTTGGAAGAGCAGAGAACATCATCCATGTTCCATCACCAATAGTGTAGAATTGCAGAGAACATCATCCATGTTCCATCACCAATAGTTTAGAATTGCAGAGAACACCATCCAGGTTCCATCACCAAGAGGTTGGAATAGCAGAGAACAGCCATCCATGTTCCATAACCAAGAGTTTTTCCTGACCATGTGACACTGAACAGGAAAAACTCTGCACTCCTTAGATGTGCCTAAAACTGGGGACTTTTTATTTTGGCCCTGTCCCTGTCCACATTGCTTTTCCCCAGAGCTGAAAAACATCATGCAAATGTTTTTCTTTACCTATACTTTACGCACAATTGTTTGTGGTCACCCTCCCTTCACATTTCTTACTGTCAATCGTGAATGATAATTTGTTACATCAACCATTTGATCTAAATCAGTTTCATGGGATATGCATTTATCTCTTCTTGAGTTATGTACGCTACAGTGTTGTTAAGAGAAGCCTACAGTGTTTTGAATTAGCTACAGTTGAAGTCGGATATTTACACACCTTAGCCAAATACATTTAAACTCCGTTTTTTCACAATTCCTGACATTTAATCCTAGTAAAATTTCCCTGTCTTAGGTCAATTAGGATCACCACTTTATTTTAAGAATGTGAAATGTCAGAATAATAGTAGAAAGAATGATTATTTAATATTTTATTTCTTTCATCACATTCCCAGTGAGTCAGAAGTTTACATATACTCAATTAGTATTTGGTAGCATTGTCTTTAAATTGTTTAACTTGATTCAAACGTTTCGGGTAGCCTCCCACAAGATTCCGCCAATAAGTTGGGTGAATTGTGGCCCATTCCTCCTGACAGAGCTGGTGTAACTGAGTCAGTTCTGCCCACAAATGTTCGAAAGAATTGAGGTTAGGGCTTTGTGATGGCCACTCCAATACCTTGACTTTGTTGTCCTTAAGCCATTTTGCCACAACTTTGGAAGCATGCTTGGGGTCATTGTCCATTTGGAAGACCCATTTGCGACCAAGCTTTAACTTCTTCACTGATGTCTTGAGATGTTGCTTCAATATATCCAAATCATTTTCCTGCCTCATGATGCCATCTATTTTGTGAAGTACACCATCCCCTCCTGCAGCAAAGCAGCCTCATGACATAATTTTCTGGAATTTTCCAAGCTGTTTAAAGAGACAGTCAACTTAGTGTATGTAAACTTCTGACCCACTGGAATTGTGATACAGTGAATTATAAGTGAAATAATCTCTCTTTAAAAAATTGATGGAAAAGTAGATGTCTTAACCAACTTGCCAAAACTATAGTTTGATAACAAGACATTTATGGAGTGGTTGAAAAACAAGTTTAATGACTCCAACCTAAGTGTATGTGAGCTTCCAACTTCAACTGTAAATGCAGGAATGGGTTTCTGTCCATGCTTCTCATAGTCTGTAACGGCTCATCTACTTAAGTGCCAATAAAACCTGCAACTGGCAGATGTCATCAGGGAGATAGCTGTACGGCCCCAGCCAGTTGCTCTTGAGCCAGCCCCACCAATAAGCTGTTGGCGCACTCAAACCGCAGGAGGTTAATGCCGATGTATGCTGGGACCACTAGGCTCAAGACCTCACAGATGATGCACATGACCAGGTAAGATGCCCACGTTTTCTGAAGCCAAGTCAGACTGACGTAAAGGATGCATCGTCCTCATTGGCCCCTAGCTGCCCTAACTTGGGCATACCTGAAGCTCAATTTGCTCTGCAGTGTTGGGTTGACGTCGCCCCACTGCTCTGTCAGCCTGTTGGCCTCCTCCAGCCATAAGGACAGCTGTTTGTGGTGGGGCAGCAGCACACAGGAGATGCCTATGCAGATCCCCACCAAGAAATGCCCCACTATCACAGACTACTGCACCATGCACACAAAAGGGTTCTTCCCTCCCTTGTATTCGACTTCTATGAGATTGCTGACAGCTGAGCAGCAGGAGCGCACGCCGGGCAGCACACCAGCAGCATCAGGGCTCAGTTCCACAGGGCTCTACAGGGGGCGGTGTGGCACCCGGCGTAGCGTGGCTCGGAGGCATAGTCCAGCAGCCCCAGGGCTAGCATGGGCAGAGGCAGCTCGTTGAACACGTCCGAGGCATGCTCCAAGAGGAAGCACTTGGACACTGGGGAGCAGGCTGGTCCGAGGAACCACACAGCCGCCATGGCGCATGCCAACACCATGCCGACCAGGAAGACTCAGAGGCCACAGCCGCCCATGAAGGAGGTGTGAAGCCGGCACAGGCAGATGGACAGGATCAGACAGTCCAGGCCCACCTTTAACAGTGAGATGAACAGAATCAGGATGGTGTTGTCCTTGCGGCCCTTCTCTTCCCAGGACTCAATGATGGGAGACATTATGAAGATTTTGCCTTTGAGACTGGGCCCAAACCCAGAAGTCATCTATTGGGTCTGTGACATCCTGATCGATGTCACTAGAAAAAGCTGTTGAAGAGTGAGTGGAACAGTTAGCAGTAATCTACAAACAGCTTCTACCAAGCAATGAGACAGTTTTCTAGTGTTATCAGTGCTACCTGGTCTCTCGTGACTCGTCTACAGCAAAAACAAACCCTTTAGGGAAGTCGAAAATAAGAAACTTCAACTCTCCCTGTAATGGATGTAGCATGCCTCAACACTCATTGTTTGGATTCCACCTACCTCAACTATTAAGAAATACAGTACCCAACGAATACATTTAGATGCTGATAGGTTGAGTCAAAGGCTGACATTTCCAGGTATGGCAATCCATTGACTATATTTTCAGCTATAGAATACGAGTTTGTCCAAGTGCAGGAGGAAATCCATGCCTTCTTTTGAAACAATGCAATTGCCTAATCCAGATATCTTCCACATGCAGTAACAGGAATCTTCAATTATTAAAGGCTTCAAAATATGATGTTATAACTATCATGATGATCTCGTGGACTGCCAGTCCTTGCATCCATGTCTCCATCTATGATTTTGAGCATGATTGAATTCCTTCAGCCCCATCTCTCAGCTCAGTGGCAAACCAAGTGACAGGGTTGCCTTGTACTTAATTCCAATGACACAAAAAAACGATCAATCCACGTAACACTGTGATCATTTAAACACATTGCATGTAGGCTCTACCTCTCAATTGTTGTGGGTAATGCTGGTGTAAAGGGATTTTTCAGGTGAACCAAAAGGAGAGCAGTCGATGATATCAATCAAAAATCTATCCGATTTAATACAAGAATTCAGTGAGCACACCTCTAGAGCAGAAGCAAAAAAATTGTCTTACGGGCCCTTTATATTCTAATCAGACAGTACCAAATGTTCTCTAAACATCTGCCAAGAGGCTTGTATGAAGTGAAAACAAAAGACAGTGACTTTGCCAGCTGCTACAGAATCACACAGTGTTCATAATGTCATCAATGGAATACTAATCAGTTTGTCATTGAAACTTCAGTAGCTCTAACGTCAATCACTGTCAAACGATTTGAGAACAATCCTTAACAATCAGTGGACAGTCTAGTGTCCATTTTCTGTACACAAATGATTGTCGCAAGTAGAACACTGGAAATCATGTGTATTGCACAAAACATACCAATATGCTAAGCAGTGTGTTAATTACACTTAACTAAATATGAAGAAAAAAATGGTTGGGGGCCTCCCAGAGCTCTTCTTGAGTTATACAGTGTTGTTTTGAAGTAACCTACTGTGTTGTTTTGAACCACTTCACACCCCTTGACTTTTCCACACTTTGTTGTGTGACAAAGTGGGATTAAAATTGATTTAATTGTCATTTTTTTTGCCAACGATCTCCAAAAAATACTCTGTAATGTCAAAGTGGAAGAAAAATTCAAACATTTGTAAAAAAATAAATAAATAATAATAATTGCTTGATTGCATAAGTATTCAACCCCCTGAGTCAATACATGTTAGAATCACCTTTGGCAGCAATTACAGATGTGAGATATTTGCACACCTAGATTGTACAATATTTGCACATTATTCTATAAAAAATTCTTCAAGGTCTGTCAAGTTGGTTTTTGATCATTACTAGACATACATTTTCAAGTCTTGCCATACATTTTCAAGACAATTTAAGTCAAAACTGTAAATAGGTAACTCAGGAACCTTCAGTGTCTGTTGGAAAGCAGACTGAACCAGGTTTCCCTCTAGGATTTTGCCTGTGCTTAGCTCTATTCTGCTCATTTTTATACAAAAAAACTCACAAGCAAACTCGTAAAATGTTGCAGCCACCACCATGCTTGAAAATATAAAGATTGGTACTCAGTGATGTGTGTGTTGCATCACAGAGTGAGTCCATGCAACTCATTATGTGACTTGTTAGGCAAAGTTTTACTCATGAAAATACAGCATTTAGGCTTGCCATTCAAAAGGGTTGAATACTTATTGACTCAAGACATTTCAGCTTTTCATTTTTTATTAATTTACAGTGCATTCGAAACTATTCCGACCCCTTCACTGTTTCCACATTTTGTTACGTTACAGCCTTATTCTAATATATATATAGATATAAAATGTTTTTATCAATCTACACACAACACCCCACAATGACAAAGCAACGATGCAGGGCTCCCTTGAAAAGGAGACCTTGGTCTCAATCGGAATCCCCTTTCTAAATTAAGATTAATAAAATATGCATCACATGACTCCTGATTGTCCTTTATGTGAACCTCCTTATCCACACAGTAATGATGGTCAGTTTGACGTGGCTCTGTATGTCAACGTGCTGGTCTACAGTGATGGGACAGTCAACTGGCTGCCTCCTGCAATCTACCGCAGCAGCTGCCCTATCGAGGTACATTATCAATAAATGATTATATTATTATTAACCAATAGAGGTAACGAACCAGGGCCCGTATTCATAAAGCTTCTCAAAGTAGGACTGCTGATCTAGGATCAGGTCCCTAAATCAGCACTCCCACTCTGTAATAACCTTCTTTGTCTATAGGTGGCGTACTTTCCATTTGACTGGCAGAACTGCACCATGGTGTTCCGCTCCTACACCTACGACTCATCAGAGGTGGACCTGCAGTACGCCCTGGATGAGAAAGGAGAGGAGATACATGAGATTATCATAGATGAGAACACCTTCACTGGTTAGAGTCCTCTCTCTTCTCTTCTCTTCTCTCTTCTGGCCTCTCTTTTCTTACCTCCTCTTCTTTTCTCTTCTCTGCTCTTCTCTTTTCTCCCCTCATACACCTCTCCACTCCTCCCACTGCCTTCCCCCTTTCCCCATCTCCCCTCTGCCCTTCATCTCCCTTTCCCTTTCCACAGAGAACGGGGAGTGGGCGATCTGCCATAAGCCCAGCAGAAAGAACGTGAACCCCGAGGACCTGTATGAAGACATCACCTTCTATCTCATCATCGAGAGGAAGCCTCTCTTCTACGTCGTTAACATCATCGTGCCCTGCATCCTCACCATGGTCCTGGCCATCTTTGTCTTCTATCTACCACCTGGCGCATGTCAGTCCCATGTAACACTCTGCCACACATGCACATTATGTCTCATTGGAATGTGTAACTTGCGTAGAACCGGATAGAGGGCACACTTAGCACAAAGATAGGATGTTTGCCCTCTTTCCATCTCAATTATAAATTGAGATTGGTAGCTTGCCATTGTTGATTACACAGCAAGGAAGTATCCATAATAATATATGTTGTGCTCTGGGTACTATGTTTATGTAGTCTGTTTATACTTCTTGGGGGTTCATTTAAATTTTTTAGAACAGGTGTCTCAAACTGGCAGCCTGCTGGCCAGAGAAGTGGCCCATGAACCAACTTAATGTGGTCCGCAGTTGTAAAAAGAAGAAGCAATATTTGTCATTAGGTGGTTCATAATGTTTAAGCCCAGTTTTTATCACTTGCCAGACAACTGCAGTAGATACAGAGCCGCCGTGTTTTAGTCCTGTGTTTCCCTCTCTTTCCCAGGTGAAAAGATGACCCTGTCTATCTCTGTCCTCATCGCTCTCACTGTGTTCATGCTGCTGCTGGCTGACAAGGTCCCCGAGACCTCCCTGGCCATCCCTCTTATTGTTAACTATGTCATGTTCACCATGATCCTGGTCACCTTCTCAGTCATCCTCAGTGTGGTGGTCCTCAACTTGCACCATCGGACCCCCTACACACACATTATGCCCCCTTGGGTGCGCAAGGTGAGCTGTAGCCTACATGGTGGTGCTATGGATGGTGAAGTCTATATGAGATATAGACTCTAGGATCCTCAGCATTCTTCTTCTTCGTTATCTTTGCAATACATCTCTATGCAATTTCCTGCTTCTGAGCTGGTTCAATGCCAAGGGGCCATATATTTGCTACTTCCTGCTAAAACCTTGACGTTTGACCTCTCACCCAGGTGTTCATCCACTTCCTGCCGAAGTACCTGGGCATGCAGAGGCCCCACCCAGAGGAGCCTTTGGAGGAGGAGCCTAGTGATGATACGCCCCTCCAGAGCATCGACGGACGCAGGCCGGGGGGAGAGTACTTCTTCAGGAAGATCAACCCTGAACTGGTCCTACCCTGGAGAGGCAGGTAAGGTATCAACTAACACACGCAGACCAGGGATTCACCAGTAGATCACAGCTAATTGCTTTCGGTTTGAGACAGTCGTCTTGGCTACAAAGATTTGGTGGTGAAGAGATTTCTATTCGACTGAATACAAGCTAGCCAAAGCATGAATCTTCTTTTCAGCACTATCCTGAGGCAAAGCATAAATGCCTTTTTCTCCTGTGCCAGCTATATTATAGTTAGGTACATTGTGTGCCCAGGCTTGGCAGTAGTATCATCTTCTTTAGGCATCTTAATTGATGTCTGTCTATATGTGCTATATCATCATAATCTGCTATAGTCTGGGAACCTAGTTCCTATTCCTCCCACCTCTATACCCTCTAATATACTCTACTATACTTTACACCATCCCAATAGTCTAGAACAGTAGGTAATGTTCCTCCTATACTCATAGCCTCTACTATACTCAACTATACTCTCCAAAGCCTCAACTGTGCTCTGCTTTCCTCCACATAGCCTCTACTATACTATACTCTATTCTACTATACTCCACCATACTATACTCTCCATTCCCTATACTTTACCCTCCATGGCCTCTACTATACTCTACTATAGTCTCCATGGCCTCTACTCTGCTATACTATACTCTACATGCCCTATACTATACTATACTCTCTGTGCCCTCTACTATACTCTACTGTAATCTCCATGGCCTCTACTATACTATCCATGATCTCTACTACACTATACTCTTCATGTCATATACTATACTATACTCTCCATGCCCTCTACTATACTCTACTATACTCCCCGTGGCCTCTGCTATACTCTACTATACTCTTCATAGCCTCTACTAAACTCTACTCTACTATATTATACTCTACTCTCCATGGCCTCTACTATACTCTCCATGACCTCTACTATAGTCTCCATACCCTCTACTATGCTATACTCTACTATATTCACCATGGCCTCTACCATACTCTACTCTCCATGGCCTCTACTATACTCTCCATGACCTCTACTATAGTCTCCATACCCTCTACTATGCTATACTCTACTATATTCACCATGGCCTCTACCATACTCTACTCTTCCATAGCCTCTACTATACTATACTCTTCATAGTCTATACTATACTATACTATACTATACTATACTATACTATACTATACTATACTCTCCATGGGCTCTATTATGCTCTCCATAGATAGCCTCCTCTAAATGCAGTAGTTCCGACTATACTTCCCGCTATACTGTCCACATCTCACTCAGTGATGATAAATATCTGACAGATTCATTTGGCCCCTCAGTAGTCTGTGAGTGCCACCCTAGTCTCACCACCCAGAGTGGGGCTCGTAAACACCCAGAGACCCATGGATCTCCAGGGCTGGTGGACACTACTCATCCCAGGCCAAAGGCA
Organism: Oncorhynchus clarkii lewisi; assembly: GCF_045791955.1. Taxonomy (NCBI): domain Eukaryota; kingdom Metazoa; phylum Chordata; class Actinopteri; order Salmoniformes; family Salmonidae; genus Oncorhynchus; species Oncorhynchus clarkii. Next base: position 19,903,805 of record NC_092155.1, read on the forward strand.
TCATATTCAGGCCTGCTAAGCCTCAGACCCCCATCCACAGTCGCCAGGGCATAAGCCTCTGTTTGGTTTGGGCATTAGGGGTAATCCCGAAAGAGAGGGATGGGGCAGTCGGTTGGATGGAGGGGAGAGAAGGGTGGCTGGTAGATGAGTGTGGAGTATAGGGAGAGGTGTTGAGTGATCAAAGTAGAGGAGGATTTTGTGGGTTTTGATGTGGAGCGAGGGATGGAGGGATGGAGATGTTACTCTATCTAGAAGATGGCTCTGCTTCAAGGCGATTGGGGACGATGGCGCCAGTGTCAACTCAACTGTTCCCTCGGAGTGTGTAGTGATTCAACGCTCTCTCTCTGCTGTCACAGAGCTAGTTAGAGACCAGGTGTTGCCCTTCACACTGAGTTTACGTGTGTGTGTGTGTGTGTGTGTGTGTGTGTGTGTGTGTGTGTGTGTGTGTGTGTGTGTGTGTGTGTGTGTGTGTGTGTGTGTGTGTGTGTGTGACTTCACAGCTCAGGGTCTAGCTATGCTCCGTCCTGCCTGTTGCGTGCCAGCAACATTCCAGGGCTTCTATTCATTACCACAGACAGATGGAGCCGGTGTCACACACACTCTCTCCCACACACACACAAACTCACAAACAAATGCACACTATGACACATAGTCTCTGTGGTGCCAGAAGGTTATGATGTCCTGGTGCCAGTCTGGCCTCCCTGAAGAGGTGATAACTGATACTGAATAGCCCTGTTCCTGGCTAATGAACAAACACATCTCTCGGTGGCCGTGTGACTATAAAACAGTCCCAAAGAAAGAACGTCATGTGAACGAGACACAGTGGAGGCTGGTGAGGAGTGGACGGCTCATAATAATTGGTGGACTAGAATGAATGAGCCCGTCCCCTGCAAAGTTCCACCAGCCACAACTGGCATGACATATGCCTTAAGGTTGCAAAATTAATTCACAGGTTTTCCCAAAATCACGTTTGGAAGATTCCCGGAATAAAAACAGAATTTCTGGAAAACCAAGGAATTTATTGAAAGTTCCAGGAACTTGTGCCTCAAGTTATACAGATCTTTATACCAACTGTACATGAACGGTGTGGTACCTACATATTCAGAGACCATCACTGGTCTGGGTCTTGAAGACAAAACAGGACTCAAAATACAACACACTGGAATACACGAAAGATGATCAAGCACAAAACAGAAAGGGAAACCAGAGGGTTAAATAAGGAACATAATTATGAGATGGGAACCAGGTGTGTAAACAGACCAAACAAAAGGACAAATGAAACATGGATCGGTGGCGGCTAGAAAGCCGGTGACGTCGACCGCCGAGCGCGGCACGAACAAGGAGAGGGAACAACTTCGGTGGAAGTCGTGACAGTACGTCCTTGACCGAGATGCTTTATCTTTCAATATCATTCAAAATATTGCTCACATCCTTTTTCAACCAACGGGATACAGTTTCATATGTTCAATTTTATGTTCATAGTCTGTTCTCTATGTGAATTGATTTATGTTCTGATGTGGTTTGTACACTGCGCGGTTGGACAATGTAGTGTAGAGTTTATGTAAAATAATTATTACTTAAATGCTATAGCAGTAAATAATAGCCATCTTAGAAGTACCATAGTTTCCCATGGTACAGACAGTGGTAGTCAGTCGTAGCCAGTGGTAGTCAGTGCCTCTGTCGAGCCCCAACATAAAGATATACCCTAATGTAAGGTAGTGTTCAGGGTGGATTCTCTGACAACAATACTGCTATGGAACAGCTGTGTGAGGCAGGAATACCTTTAGGGGTCAGAGTCCCGTGTAGCTCAGTTGGTAGAGCATGATGCCAGTGTTGTGGGTTCAATTCCCACGGAGGACCAGTACTAAAAACATATTAAAATGTATGCACTCACTACTGTAAGTCGCTCTGGATGAGAGCGTCTGCTAAATGACTTCAATGTAAATGTCATACCAGCACCACAATACGTTGTCCCAACATTACCTCTGTGACAGGAGTGTCACTGTCACTCAGAGACCTGGAGGGACACATGCCACATGACTAATGAAGTTTATTTGACACGTAGGTATGTCCTCTGGAACCCTCAATGGTAAAAAACAGACAGAAATATGGCACTTCTGACATGATTAACTACATTTGTTGTTAGCATTTATTTGTTTGTGTGTTCGTGTTTCTTCTCAAATTCATACACCGTTGTGCTCTCTCTCTCTTCCTCCCCCTCTCTCTCTCTCTCCTCCTTTCTAACCCCCCCCCCCCCCCTCTCAGGAGTGAGAGTACAGTACAGCTCCAGAGGTTCTTTGACAGTGACAACTACTGTCTGATCCTCCCCCCGGACCTCAAGTCAGCCATCGCTGCCGTCACATACATGGCTGAGCAGCTGAAGAAGCAGGATGGCTCCGACTCGGTGAGCTACACACACACGCACAGACACGCATACACACAGGCAAGCATGCACACACACACACACACACAGACACAAACTTCCCCATGCTCATTAAATTAATCTCCATTCTCTCATACCAGAGCACAGTCAGTGTTCCCAGCATGCCCTGGTGATGTCCACGTGTCACTGCAGACATACTGTGCTTCCTTCTTCATGACTTACATGCTTTCATGTCTCTATGTGTGTGCGTGCGTGCATGTGTGTGTGTGCACACATCCCTCTGTCCGTATGTGCGTGTGTGTGCCTGTGTGTGTTCCTCCCTATAGGAGACAGGAGACTGGCAGTACATAGCCATCGTGGTGGACAGGCTGTTCCTGTGGCTGTTTGTCATCATCACTACTCTGGGGACTCTGGCCATGTTCATGGACGCCAGACTCAACTACACACCAGACGAGCCTTTCCCCCTGAGGCCGTAGTCCATTCACACACCCCAGCACAGCCACTCTGGTGCTCACAAGGGATTACAAGAACTACACTTCCCATAATTCCATAGCTGAGTACCAACTTCTTTGATATGACGAGGACCAGAGGGAGGTTTCCCCAGGTAAAACTCAGTGTTCTATGTATAATGTTTTGTTAGGGATGACACAGTACCATATACTTTGATATGAATAGTCCCCTTCTCTAATCCTACTACTTTATGAAAGCAATATAATCTAATATAGACGGTTTATAGATTAGCATCTATTTAAATAGGACAAATATATTATTTATATACAGTACCAGTCAAAAGTGTGGACACACCTACTCATTCAAGGGTCTTACTTTATTTTTACTATTTTCTACATTGTAGAATAATAGTGAAGACATCAAAACGTTGAAGTAACACACATGTAATCATGTAGTAACCAAAAATGTGTTAAACATATATTTTATACTTTTCAAAGTAGCCACCCTTAGCCTCTTGGCATGCTCTCAACCAGCTTCATGAGGTAGCCACCTGGAATGCATTTCTATTAACAGATGTGCTTTGTTAACAGTTAATTTGTGGAATTTCTTTCCTTCTTAATGCGTCAATTGTGTTGTGACAAGGTAGGGGTGGTAGGCAGAAGATATCCCTATTTTGTAAAAGACCAAGCCCATATTATGGCAAGAACAGCTCAAATAAGCAAAGAGAAATGACAGTCCATCATTACTTTAATTAACCTGTTGAAGACATGGCAGATTTACGCCCCCTTTGGAGAAATTGGGTACCCCTAGAAAACTGAAAAAAAAAATATAAAAAATTGCTAATATATGCATATAATAATTATTATTGGATAGAAAACACTCTAAAGCTTCTAAAACCGTTGGAATTATGTCTGTAAGTATAGCAGAACTCACAGGGCATGCATTCTTCCAAACTAGTTTTGTGGTCATGAAAGTTGGAGCAACTTTGACGTCATCGCCCCCACCCTTCCCAGCCACTTATGGATCTGGGGACACTTTCCATCTCTTCCACTTGATGTCCTCATTCTGTAGAGCGTCTAATCGTTCAAATGGCTTCAACAGGTTTTAAGACATGAAGGTCAGTCAATGCGGAACATTTCAAGAACTTTGAGAGTTTCTTCAAGTGCAGTCACAAAAACCATCAAGTGCTATGTTGAAACTGTCTCTCATGAGGACCACCACAGGAAAGAGACACAGAGTTACCTCTGCTGCAAAGGATAAATTCATTAGTTACCAGCCTCAGAAATTGCAGCCCAAACATATGCTTCACATAGTTCAAGTAACAGACACATCTCAACATCAACTGTTCAGAGGAGACTGTGAGAATCAGGCCTACGTGGTCAAATTGCTGCAAAGAAACCACTACTAAAGGACACAAAAATAAGAAAAAGAGCCTTGTTTGGGCCAAGAAACACGGTCAATTGACATTAGACCGGTGGAAATCTGTCCTTTTGCTGATGAGTCCAAATTTGAGATTTTTGGTTCCAACTGCTGTGAAATTGTGAGATGCAGAGAAGGCGAATGGATGATCTCTGCACGTGTGGTTCCCACATGAAGGAGGGGGTGTGATGGTGCTTCGCTGGTGACACTGTCTATGATTTATTTAGAATACAAGGCACACTTAACCAGCATGGCTACCACAGCATTCTGCAGCGACACGCCATCCCATCTGGTTTGCACTTAGTGGGACTATCATTTGTTTTTCAACAGGACAATTACCCAAAACACACTTCCAGGCTGTGTAAGGGCTATTTGACCAAGAAGGAGAGTGATGGAGTGCTGTATCAGATTACCTGGCCTCCACAATCACCCGACCTCAACCCAATTGAGATGGTTTGGTATGAGTTGGACCAGAGAGGTAAGGAGTGCTCAGAATATGTGGGAACTCCTTCAAGACTGTTGGAAAACCATTGCTCATGAAGCTGGTTGAGAGAATGCCAAGAGTGTGCAAAGCTGTCATTAAGGCAAAGGGTGGCTACTACTTTGAAGAATGTAAAATATAAAATATGTTTTGATTTGTTAAACAATGTAGAAAATAGTCAAATGTAAGAAAAACTCTTGAATGAGTAGGTGTGTCCAAACTTTTGACTGGTACTGCACGTTATTAATTGTAATGTATCCTGGTCTTCCAGTGTGTTTGAATTTGAAAGGCAATACACTGCTTGAAGTATTAAATAACTGATTTAATGTACCAACGATTGTCATAGGATTATTCTCTGTTGACTATACCCAATGTGACTATTAAAACCTACCCAAACCAGTAATCGTGGATAGATGGCAGCATTCGCGTGAAAAGCATTTTCCCATGGCAAGGTGACTGGGAATATGGCCGAATACAAACAGTGTAGTTATTCCCTCCATAAGGCAATCAAACAGGCAAAACGTCAGTACAGAGACAAAGTGGAGTTGCAATTCAACGGCTCAGACAGGAGATGTATGTGGCAGGAACTATAGACAGTCACGGACAACAAAGGGAAAACCAGCCACGTCACGGACACCAACGTCTTGCTTCCGGACAAGCTAAACACCTTCTTCAACTCCTTTGAGGATAACCCGCGGCCCACTACCAAGGACTGTGGGCTCTCCTTCTCCGTGGCCGATGTGAGTAAGAAATGTAAGCATGTTAACCCTCGCAAGGCTGCCGGCCCAGACGTCATCCCTGGCCGCGTACTCAGAGCATGCACTGATCAGCTGACTGGTGTGTTTACGGACATATTCAATCTCTCCCTATCCCAGTCTGCTGTCAATACCTGCTTCAAGATGTCCAGCATTGTTCCTGTACCCAAGAAAGTGAGGCTAGTTATAAGGATCATATCACCTCTACCTTACCTGACTCCCTAGACCCACTTCAATTTGCTTACCACCCCAATAGTTCCACAACCGATACAATCACCATCGCATTGCACACTGCCCTGTCTCATCTGGACAAGAGGAATACCTATGTAAGAATGCTGTTCATTGACTATAGCTCAGCATTCAACACCATAGTACCCTCCAAGCTCATCATTAAGCTCAGGGCCCTGGGTCTGAACCCCGACCTGTGCAACTGGGTCCTGAACTTCCTGATGGGCCGTCCCCAGGTGGTTAAGGTAGGAAACAACACCTCCACTTCGCTGATCCTCAACACAAAGGCCCCACAAGGGTGTGTGCTCAGCCCCCTCCCATACTCCCTGTTCACCCATGACCGCGTGGCCAAACACGCCTCCAACTCAATCATCAAGTTTGCAGACAACACAACAGTAGTAGGCCTGATTACCAACAATGACGAGGCAGCCTACAGGGAGGAGGTGAGGGCCCTAGGAGAGGGGTGCCAGGAAAATAACCTCTCACTCAATGTCAACAAAACAAAAGAGCTGATCGTGGACTTCAGGAAACAGCAGAGTGAGCACTCCCCTATCCACATCGACGGGACCGCAGTGGAGAAGGTAGAAAGCTTCAAGTTCCCCGGTGTGCACATCACTGAAATTTGGCTTGGCTCCTAAAACTCTCACAAACTTTTACAGATACACAATTGAGAGCATCCTGTTGGGCTGTATCACCGCCTGGTACGGCAACTGCACCACCCACAACCGCAGGGCTCTCCAGGGGGTGGTGCGGTCTGCCCAACGCATCACCGAGGGCAAACTACCTGCCCTCCAGGACACCTAAAGCACCCGATGTCACAGGAAGGCCATAAAGGTAATCAAGAACCACCTGAGTCATGGCCTGTTCACCCCGCTATCATCCAGAAAGTGAGGTCAGTACAGGTGCGTACAAAGCTGGGACCGATAAACTGAAAAACATCTATGTAAAGCCATCTGACTGTTAAATATCCATCACTAGCCCGTTTCCACCCGGTTACGCAACCCTGCACCTTAGAGGCTGCTGCCCCATATACATAGACTTGAAATGACTGACCACTTTAATAATGGAACACTAGTCACTTTAATAATGTGTAAAAAATGTTTACAACCTGCTTTACTCATCTCATATGTACAGTATATACTGTATTCTATTCTACTGTATTTTAGTCAATGCCACTCTGACATTGTTCAATCTAATATTTATATTTTTATTAATTCCATTATTTTACTTTTAGATTTGTGTGTATTGTTGTGAATCGTTTTTAGATACTACTGCACTGTTAGATAGTACTGTACTGTTGGAGCTAGGAACACACGCATTTCACTACACCCACAATAACATCTGCGAAATATGTGTATGTGACCAGTAAAATTTGATTTGATTAGAGAGGTTAGCTTGGGCGCCAGTTCCTGCTCTCTTGCTAGCTCTTTATGGAAGTGCCCTGCCATGTTTGGGAGTTGGCAAGAGCACAAACAAATCTGGGACTAGGCTATAGTAGTTTCTCCATTCTGGATGTAAACTAACCATGCTTGTTTTGGCAGATTGACTCCATTGTTGGCCTCATTAATTTCCTTAAGAACATCTGTTATTATCTTCCCATGATTAAACTCTACATCCTCTTCTACCAAGCTATACTAATGGCCCATTCTAACACATAGGTTGCGTCTGAAATGGCACCCTATTCACTATTGAGCCCATAAGGCTCCGGTCAAACATGCATTATATAGGATGCGTCCCTAGAGTTATTTATAGAGGTAGAAATAAAAAATTAAGGGATATTTTGGGAGGGTGAAAGAATGGTGCTGAACCTCTCACCACCTGCAGTTTGTCATTTTGACAGAGGGGGGCAGCAGACTGCAGTGTGTACTCACCTGCTACTGTCATCAGCTCCACCACAATCAGAAGTATGGAAGTATGTGATGGCATTACGGTCACTTTCACTTTGCTTTTCAGCTATTTCAAAAGACCTGAGTACATTCATAAGACATCACAGAGTTGTTCTTTATTCCTTCTATCCTGTGGAGAATCTGAATAAACAACATGTATGTTTTGTTTCCACGATGACCGTGGTTTGCAGTAAAGATACTGTAAGTTAATGTATTATTTAGGAATCACTCTTCAACTATTTTTATGGGATTTTGTAGTTTTTATTTTCATGTGAAATCTTCCACCTACTGTTAAGAATTTCAAAAAAGTTGAAAGTGAACTGGTACTAAACAACATACTCAAGCTGTTACCTAACCTTGTCTTTGCATTGAATGCCCCCCCTTCTCTCCTCATCTCTAACTCCACCCCTTGATTACTTTCAAGTGCACGGCTACCTAGCAACCCCTGGACTACACTATGTGCTTTGTAACCCTGGGAGCAGCAGCAGGTGAATGAATAGAGTTGTAAACAGGCTATTGATGTATCCATACACCATTCTAAGGGGTATTGTTTTGGTCTCAAGAATTGTTCCTATGAGAACTCCCATACAGGTGGCCTATAATTGGCCTCAAGTTCAGTTTTACAATCCTATCCAAATATATTTACTGTACATTCATTGGCGGTCATGTCTTCTCATTGCCAGGTCTCTTTTGAAAGAGAGGTATTTTGATCTCATTGTGAAAACCTGGTAAAATGAAGGTAAAATAAAAATAAACCAATTGAGGTATAAGAGTATTATGACATTTGAATGTAACAGTATAACTTTAGACCGTCCCCTCGCCCATACCCGGGCACAAACCAGGGACCCTCTGCACACATGAACAACAGTCACCCACGAAGCATTGTTACCCATCGCTCCACAAAAGCAGATCAAGGGGAACCACTACTTCAAGGTCTCAGAGCAAGTGACGTCACCGATTGAAACGCTATTTTGCGCGCACCACCGCTAACTAGCTAGCCGTTTCACATCCGTTGCATGAACATACTGCACTTTTCTGTGTAGACAGTCATCAAAACATGTTCTCTCTCCCATACAGATCATATTGTCAATGGGTCATAGAGTTGAGTACACACATATAGGTACTAAAGTGAAATAACATTACCTCTCTCATTACATCATAGTTTGACATAAGAAAAATGAACAAGACAATGTCACTAGGACTATCCTGCTGTCTCAGGACATTAGAGAGAAAACGAGGGAGAGCAATATAGAGAAATGAGGGAGAGTGGAGGAGGACAGAAGAAAGGAGGAGGAGGACATTAGCCCATTGTGGATTGTTGGCTATTCAGGGAAAGCTTTAGGACCCAGCATGTTTTATTGTTAACGGTTCAGTAACTTCCAAGGGAGCGTACAGGACTTTAATCACTGCTTTTCAGTCTCTCCAACACCCGAGGATGGTTGGGGGCCTGCAGGATAAAAGCAAAGAGGTGCAAGCCTTGCCCTTCTTAAGGGCTGATCTAGCTGGTTTTGCTCTCCCATTGAGCATTGTGCAACGGCAAAACATAAAAAAAGACAAATGTGTGTTTACCAGGAGGGAAAAGGTGGTAAAAAGAGAAAGGGAAGGAGAGAGAACAGTTTATTTTGTGTGTCATGGTGACTCAGGGGACTCTGGCCCCTAGTTCCAATATGGGCCAATAGGACGGTAGCTAAATCACATACTGTAACTAGGAGCAACAGCACTAGTGATCAGGAAAGAGAGAGCTATAGGGGTTCCATGAAGAGAAGTTACTTACTATCTCTTCCTCCAAGTCCAGCTATAGGACTAGAGGACATTCCTTAAATTACAAGGACCTTCATCCCAGCAACAATGGGCCCTTTGTTGACCCCCTGAGCCCAGCATTGAGGCCCCGGGCTTAGCTAGGAAGCGGCTGAACACTTGCCTAGTTTATACGTGACACTAATATGTGTCCTTCGACCTGATCTTGTCCACATTCTGGTTGTGCCCACATTTTCATAAGTATGTCTACACATGGTATTAAAATGTGTCTCATGTCTGTCCACAGTGGCAGTTGGTGTCAGTATGCTGTGATTGCTGGTGTGAGGGATTGAGATGGTTGGTGTACAGCCGAGCTTACATAAATGGTTCTCTACCACGCCAGTCAGGTATTTACGAGGCTAACAGTCTACTGTGAGAAGAGAAAGGGAGAGTGAGTTATGGCCCATGGCTGATCAGTAGCCTAACTTACTGTACAGAAGTAGGTCAGTGGCACTGCAGCAGTTAGGGTCCAACACACATGTGACCGCACACACACAACTCCAGGTCGTAGTCAGTACAAATAACATTATTCCCCCAAGGATTTTATTCTAGATTGTTAATGAGATATTCTATTGAGGTGTATCCTGTTTTTCTAATTACATAACTTCACAAACAAGTTTAACCTACTGACTTGCTAAACTGTGGACCTGCACAATGCAATCTGACTGTTGAATATTTTGGTATCACTTAAAACACTTAAAGCATCCAGGTATCATGTTATAAGCATGCATAAGCCTTTATAATGTTATAAACAGAAATGTAAAACATATGACTACAAGGAGAGCTGTGGTGATTTTAGCGTGTACATTTTGGTGGGGGCGGGGGGGGGGGGGGGGGGGGGGGGGGTGCATGCCAGCAAAGCCACTACACAACACAACACTAAACATTAATTGCGCTATAACGTTGACGAAAGGTGCCCACAAACTCTTAGGGCCTACATAAAGCTGTCCCAACAGTAGCTAATACAGCGAAAAAATACCATGCTATTGATTGAGGATAGTGCACAACAACAAAACACTTTTATCACGGCAACTGATTTGATACATTCACTTCGGAAGGTAAATAATATCCTTACATTCAGTAATCTTGCTCTGATTTGTCATCCTGAGGGTCCCAGAGATTAAATGTAGCGGTTTTGTTTGATAAAATCTATTTTTATATTTAAATGTACGAACTGGGTTCTAAAGTTTGACCCCACTGCTGTCTCTGGCTCCACACCCAACCGCCTGGCCATCTAGATCAAATCAAATCAAATCAAATCAAATTTATTTATATAGCCCTTCGTACATCAGCTGATATCTCAAAGTGCTGTACAGAAACCCAGCCTAAAACCCCAAACAGCAAGCAATGCAGGTGTAGAAGCACGGTGGCTAGGAAAAACTCCCTAGAAAGGCCAAAACCTAGATGAGTGAAGGTTAGTGTCTTTTCTGTAAGGAAGTTAATGATCCTTCATGTATGACATTCCCGGGAGTGTGTAAACTTAATTTTTTTATTGCTATAGCATTTTTGTATGTTTTCTATAGTTATGCACTTGAAAATGTATAAATTGGCCAATTCGGCACATTTGGGTAAACTCCAGGAAGATTTGATACAAAATATTGTGTTATGATGTAATTCTTCACTGGATCAGTCTGACACTTTGCACACAAACTGCTGCCATCTTGTGGACAATATCTAACTTACACCTAGAATCCTACATCACTGGCTGGCCTTTCTCTTGCATTTCAAAGAGAGAAAACACATGTTTTTTTTGTTTGTATTATCTTTTACCAGATCGAATGTGTTATATTCTCCTACATTAATTTCAATTTTTCACAAACTTCAAAGTGTTTCCTTTCAAATGGTATCAACAATATGCATATCCCTTCTTCAGGTCCTGAGCTACAATTAAATTTGGGTATGTCATTTGAGGCGGAAATTGAAAAAATTGGTTTTAAGAGGTGAAAGTATACCAAATTATTAGGGTGCGGTACATGGGCTACTAACAGTTTACTACACAACATAGACTTTGCATTACGGTCTTAGCTACAGCATACATATCTACCTGGCATATTACATAATTTATTCAGCAGCAAACAAAACATTTTTGGACTTACCTTGTTGTGCTGTGCTCACTTGAACAGGAAGGTGGCCCGGCGATGCTTCGTGGGGAAATTTTGTCATCAAACGCTGTCAAAGTCTGGCATTCTCTGGATTTATGGTGCTTTCAAGACAACTGCAAACTCCAAAAAAAATCATGATGATGTCAGTGATCTTCAGGTCGTAGATCTAGGCCCGAGTTCCGAATTTACAATTCCGAGTTGGATAAAAGTTCAAAATGTATTTTCCCAGTCGTAGCTCGTTTTTCCCCGAGTTCTCAGTTGTCTTGAACTCACTAGTCAGATTTTTCAGTTCTGGGTTAACAGTTGTTTTGAGCACGGCACAAATCATGCTTCATTGACAGCATGGCCGATGTTGAATGTTTATAATTTTAAACTATCATTTTAATCATTTCAATCTTAGACTCGGGAGCACACAGCCACTCCACTGAATAGCAGGCTAATGATGGCTTTGCAATGTTTGCAGTTAGCCACTGATTCCTTCCAAACCACTCATTGTTGAATTTGCAATTTCCAACTTGTTGTGTAATGTTTATATCCAATGGCCGATGTGCACCGATACAGTTTATCTATAATTTATCTTCATTTTTTCTCTTTATATGAGAAGGATTAAAAAGGATTTACCAGTAGATTGTCAACTTGATTTATGATGATGACTGCAAGCTAAGATTTTGATAGTATGATGTTGACATGACCAGTCCAATCAAAGCTATTGTAGATATGTCATTTTATCTGTGGCCAATGACCTTGAGCCTACTTGGCAGCACCCAAGGGGTTACAATTTTCTAGTTCTACCTTTGGTGGTGATGTAGTGTCCCCATGAGTGACAGAACACTGAGCCAATCACGGCGTAATGCTGAAACACCTGCATTTTGCAAGTGCCTTACTCAAGAAAACAAAAAAGATACCACGTTGGTATGCTGCTTTATTAACTCAATGATATATGTATATATATTACATTGTTACACTGATATTATTATTGCATATTACACTGATATGTGACACATATAAATGCCAAAATAACATGCAAAAACAGGAAAGCTCCCCAAAAATATGGGGCTCTGCCCCACCTGCCCTGCATGAAGGATCTCCTCTGAAGGAAAGGCATCCCTCACTGGAAAACAAGTTCTAAGAAAAAGTTATTTATTGTCATTTGGCCAGCTGTTGAAGGTAAAATATGAACCTGATGTGTCTCTAGACAGTTCCAGGAGAAAATGTACAAACAGTTTAATCTTTAAAAAAATGTGGAGGCGATTTTTTTTTCAACGGATAAAGCCTGGGAACACCTGTCAGCTAAGCAACGCTGGCATTCTGAAGCTGAACAAATAGTTACCGTCAGCCCGGTAGGAACTGTACGGTTGTTTTACAGTACCCACTTGCTCGAGAAACAATTGTAGCTTCCCTGGAATGAAGAAGTAGCATGGCCAATGGGCGTGACATAACGGTAAGGGCCCTGGGAGGAGGGGATGCGAGAAGAGACCTCTCACGCATCGCCGGGCACGGTGACTGGACACACACACACCCTCGCAGGCCCTCATGCAGAATTTAAATCCCCCTTCCCGCAAGCTCAGCACTACTATTCAAGGTGCGGCTCAAGCTATAACAGGTGGAAAGGAGATCAAGAACCACAACAAGATTGTGTTTACTGACGCTATTCTGACGCGTTTAATGAAGATAGGTAGATCTACCTTGCAAATATAGACTGCATTAAGATAACCGTTGTGTGCCTTTGGACACGCACAAAAGGATTCATAGTTTTTTCATCAACAGAAACGTATTTATTTAGACATATAGACAAAAATAATCGACAAAATAATTGTATTTTTAAAGATGGCAAACTCGGGAATTCAACTTTTAGGATTCGCCCTGTCACTCGTCGGTGTCATTGCACTTATCGTGGGGACCATTCTTCCACAGTGGAAGATGTCTGCATACGTAGGAGACAACATCATAACGGCGGTTGCCATGTACCAAGGACTATGGATGTCATGCGCTTTTCAGAGCACAGGGCAGCTCCAATGTAAAATCTACGACTCGATCCTGCAGCTAGACGGTGAGTATAAATAAACGAAATATTTATTCGACCGTTATATTTCTATGACGGTATGCGCGTCCTGTGCGCACCTCACGCACTGTGAATTACGCATGCATATAACCCGATAGGCTATCTTATTATCAAAGGAGGAATGTCATGATTATGGTGACTTGTTTCGGGAAAGTCTCACGTTGTACCAGTAAATGGAATTGATTGACGGGAGATACAGGTGAGCAGACATCTGAGCAGACACCTGAGACGGTCAGCTGAGGTCCCCACCCATTTTCCTATGGAGCAGTTCTTGTTCAATGGAGCACATTGGTGTCACTGATAAAGGTGTGACCTCGGGACTGTTCGTCATTTAATTGCCCCTCTCGTGGTTATCATTTAGTAGCGCCTTTTGTATTATTATACAGTGCGATACTGTTAACTCCTTTCCAGGTGCCACACTCACTGACACTTCAATCACTCTGGATATTACTCTTGAAAAATCAATTACAAACGTATCTGACATTTACTCTTATCAGAACCCCATTGAACACCTGGAGTTCTCAATCCTGTTACTGTTCCCGGCAACCTCTCCCCACCTCCCAACCCATTTTCCCCTCCCCTCTCTGCTGTCTATTCTCAAATGGCTGCGCCGGTCCACCCCCAAGGTGGTAAGGCCCCGACTGGCATGCCCCCTGCCCATTCATCACCCACTATACCCTGGCATAGAAAGGTGGCACAGGGAGGGTGCTGACTGGGGCTCCAGATGCCAGAGATGTCCTGGTCCTAACTAACTAACTAACTAATTAACGGTGAACAACCAAAAGAGTTGCCATTGCAACAGCAACACAGTAATCTGTGCAGGAATTTTACGCCCTTCCCCTCCCTCTTCCTCCCACCTCGGTTTGCCCCAGACCCTTAGGGCACCATAATGAAGAGAACCTGGGTGTAATTTGATATAACTCCCCATCTACTCTTCTTGGTTTCTCATGTCATACTGGTTGGTGAGAGGGATTTCATTGAACAGAGATGCCTGTTCAGATTTAGAACACTTAGAGTTCCAGTTTTTACTGGATGTAACTGCTGACAGTGAGCAGGTTTGGGGGTTCTAGGAATGGTACGGAGGGGGGGTCAGGGTGGCACTGTGGAGTACAGAGGGGTGAGGGTGGCACCGTGGGGTACAGGGTGGGGAGTCTGGGTGGCACTGTGGAGTACAGAGGGGTGAGGGTGGCACCGTGGGGTACAGGGTGGGGAGTCTGGGTTGCACCGTGGTGTACAGGGGGGTTAGGGTGATATTCCATGGTATTCCCAATTTGCATGCCTGGCATGCCCTCATTGTGTTTAGAATATAGCAGAGGAGGAATTTTTCTTCCTTCCTCTCTCCTCCATCCCTCCATCCCTCCATCCACCCATCCCTCCCTCCCTTTCTCCGTTTCTCAGGCCTGGAGTTTTTTTTTGTGAACTCAGGAATGGCCTGGACTGGCACAGACTGGTTTGGGGTGGCCTCTGCTTCTCCCTCTCTGTCAGTTTTATGAGATGTGGTGACAGATTAGGGGGTCCTGGCAGTAGCTTTCAATCCCCCCTCCCCTAAACAACAGCAGACTGTGTGATCATGCTCTCCACAGCCGACGTGGAGCAAGGGAGAAAGGGTGAAAGGGAGAAAGGGAGGGAGAGAGAGAGAGAGAGAGAGAGAGAGGGAGGGAGGGAGGGAGGGAGGGAGGGAGGGAGGGAGGGAGGAAAGAAGGAAGGAAGGAAGGAAGGAAGGAAGGAAGGAAGGAAGGAAGGAAGGAAGGAAGGAAGGAAGGAAGGAAGGAAGGAAGGAAGGAAAAATTCCTCTTCTGCCATATTCTAAACACAATGAGGGCATGCCAGGCATGCAAATTGGGGATACCATGGAATATCACCCTAACCCCCCTGTACCCCACGGTGCCACCATTGCAATAAATAGACCTCTGAACCTTTCACCTATTACTACCTGTCAGGGCAAGGAGATTGAGGTTGTAACCTCATATAAATATCTTGGAATTTTAATTGATGACGGCTTCTCTTTTTTTTGCATATTCAACAACAAAAATTGAAGCTGAAATTGGGATTTTATTTTAGGAATAAGGCCTGTTTTTCTTTTGAAGCCAGAAGGAGGCTAGCATCAGCTACATTTATGCCTTTACTAGACTATGGGGATATTTTATATATGAATGCTTCCGCTCAGTGTTTGAGATCAATTGACACTCTTTACCATGGTACTTTAAGATTTATTTTAAACTGCAAAACCCTTACGCACCACTGCACTTTGTATACCAGGGTTGGCTGGCCTTCTCTAGTCACTCGTAGGCTCAGTCACTGGTATACTTTTATTTACAAAGCCATTTTGGGTTTACTACCTTTTTATTTGTGCATTTTTATTGTTCAGAAATATGGTGGGTACTCTCTTCGTCCGCAGGACTTTATCCTGATAACTGTTCCAAATGTCCAAACTGAATTTGGTAAAAGGGCTTTTATGTACTCTGCGCCATCGTCTTGGAATACCTTACAAAATACTTTTAAACTGGAAGAACTTGTCCCGATTGTAGTTTTTCATGTTGTCTGTCTGTAATTTTTTTGTAATGACTTGGTGCTGCCTATCTTGGCAAGGGCGCTCTTGTAAAATAGATTTTAATCTCAATGAGCCCTTCCTGGTTAAAGAAAGGTTAAAAAATTTTTTTTAAATGTAAGACCTTCAGTCAAATTAAAATCAAATTGTATTTGTCACATGCTGCCAAATACAACAGGTATTTGGTACAACAGGTATTTGTATCACTGTATCTTACAGTGAAATGCTTACTTAAAGACCTTAACCAACAATGCCGTTTTAAGAAAATACCCCCCCCAAAAAATTAAATAATAATAAGAGAGAAGAAAAACAAATAATTAAAGAGCAGCAGTAAATAACAATAGCGGGGTTATATACAGGGGGTAAAGAGTCAATGTGTCAATGTGCGGGGACACATTGTCGAGGTAGTTGAGGTAATTACAGTGCCTTGCGAAAGTATTCGGCCCCCTTGAACTTTGCGACCTTTTGCCACATTTCAGGCTTCAAACATAAAGATATAAAAACGTATTTTATTGTGAAGAATCAACAACAAGTGGGACACAATCATGAAGTGGAACGACATTTATTGGATATTTCAAACTTTTTTAACAAATCAAAAGCTGAAAAATTGGGCGTGCAAAATTATTCAGCCCCCTTAAGTTAATACTTTGTAGCGCCACCTTTTGCTGCGATACAGCTGTAAGTCGCTTGGTATGTCTCTATCAGTTTTGCACATCGAGAGACTGACAATTTTTCAGCTCGAGCTGAGCTCGAGCTCAGTGAGGTTGGATGGAGAGCATTTGTGAACAGCAGTTTTCAGTTCTTTCCACAGATTCTCGATTGGATTCAGGTCTGGACTTTGACTTGGCCATTCTAACACCTGGATATGTTTATTTTTGAACCATTCCATTGTAGATTTTGCTTTATGTTTTGGATCATTGTCTTGTTGGAAGACAAATCTCCGTCCCAGTCTCAGGTCTTTTGCAGACTCCATCAGGTTTTCTTACAGAATGGTCCTGTATTTGGCTCCATCCATCTTCCCATCAATTTTAACCATCTTCCCTGTCCCTGCTGAAGAAAAGCAGGCCCAAACCATGATGCTGCCACCACCATGTTTGACAGTGGGGATGGTGTGTTCAGCTGTGTTGTTTTTACGCCAAACGTAACGTTTTGCATTGTTGCCAAAAAGTTCAATTTTGGTTTCATCTGACCAGAGCACCTTCTTCCACATGTTTGGTGTGTCTCCCAGGTGGCTTGTGGCAAACTTTAAACTACACTTTTTATGGATATCTTTAAGAAATGGCTTTCTTCTTGCCACTCTTCCATAAAGGCCAGATTTGTGCAATATACGACTGATTGTTGTCCTATGGACAGAGTCTCCCACCTCAGCTGTAGATCTCTGCAGTTCATCCAGAGTGATCATGGGCCTCTTGGCTGCATCTCTGATCAGTCTTCTCCTTGTATGAGCTGAAAGTTTAGAGGGACGGCCAGGTCTTGGTAGATTTGCAGTGGTCTGATACTCCTTCCATTTCAATATTATCGCTTGCACAGTGCTCCTTGGGATGTTTAAAGCTTGGGAAATCTTTTTGTATCCAAATCCGGCTTTAAACTTCTTCACAACAGTATCTCGGACCTGCCTGGTGTGTTCCTTGTTCTTCATGATGCTCTCTGCGCTTTTGACGGACCTCTGAGACTATCACAGTGCAGGTGCATTTATACGGAGACTTGATTACACACAGGTGGATTGTATTTATCATCATTAGTCATTTAGGTCAACATTGGATCATTCAGAGATCCTCACTGAACTTCTGGAGAGAGTTTGCTGCACTGAAAGTAAAGGGGCTGAATAATTTTGCACGCCCAATTTTTCAGTTTTTGATTTGTTAAAAAAGTTTGAAATATCCAATAAATGTCGTTCTACTTCATGATTGTGTCCCACTTGTTGTTGATTCTTCACAAAAAACTACAGTTTTATATCTTTATGTTTGAAGCCTGAAATGTGGCAAAAGGTCGCAAAGTTCAAGGGGGCCGAATACTTTCGCAAGGCACTGTATGTACATGCAGGTAGGGTTACTATAGTGGTTATGCATAGATGATAAGAGAGAGAAGCAGCAGCGTGGGGGGGGGGTGAAAATATTTTGGGTAGCCATTTGATTAGCTGTTCAGGAGTCTTATGGCTTGGGGGTAGAAGCCTCTTGGAGCTAGAATTGGCGCTCCGGTACCGCTTGCCGAGCGGTAGCAGAGAGAACAATCTATAAATTGGATAGCTGGAGTCTTTGACAATTTTTAGGGCCTTCCTCTGACATCGCCTGGTTCAGAGGTCCTGGATGGCAGAAGGCTGGGCCCCGGTGATGTACTTGGCTGTATGCACTACCCTCTGTAGTGCCTTGTGGTCAGAGGCTGGACAGTTGCCATACAAGGAAGTGATGCAACCCGTCAGGATGCTCTCGATGGTGCAGCTGTAAAACCTTTTGAGGATCTGAGGACCCATGCCAAATGTTTTCAGTCTCCTGAGGGGGAATAGGTTTTGTCTTGCCCTCTTCACAACTGTCTTGGTGTGCTTGGACCATGTTAGTTTGTTGGTGGTGTGGAAGCCAAGCTTTCAACCTGCTCCACTACAGCCCCGTCAATGAGAATGGTGGCTTGCTCGGTCCTCCTTTTCCTGTAGTCCACAATCATCTCCTTTGTCTTGATCAAGTTGGGGGAGAGGTTGTTGTCCTTGCACCACACGGTCAGGTCTCACCTCCTCCCTATAGGTTGTCTCATCGTTGTCGGTGATCAGGCTGTTGTGTCATCAGCAAACGTAATGATGGTGTTAGAGTTGTGGCTGGCGTGCAGTCATGAGTAAACAGGGATACAGGAGGGGACTGAGCATGCACCCTGAGGGGCCCCCGTGTTGAGGATCAGCGTGGCGGATGTGTTATTACCTACCTTACCACCTAGGGGCGGCCCGTCAGGAAGTCCAGGATCCAGTTGCAGAGGGAGGTGTTTAGTCCCATGGTCTTTAGTTTAGTGATGAGCTTTGAGGGCACTATGGTGTTGAAGGCTGAGCTGTAGTCAATGAATAGCAGAATAATGAATAACACGTAGGTGTTCCTTTTGTCCAGGTGTGAAAGGGCAGTGTGGAGTGCAATAGAGATTGCATCATCTGTGGATTTGTTGGTGCGGTATGCAAATTGGATTGGGTCTAGTGTTTCTGGGATAATGGTGTTGATGGGAGCCATGACCAGCCTTTCAAAGCATTTCATGGTTACAGACGTGAGTGCTATGGGTTGGTAGTCATGTAAGCAGGTTACCTTAGTGTTCTTGGGCACAGGGACTATGGTGGTCTGCTTGAAACATGTTGGTATAACAGACTCAGACAGGGAGAGGATGAAAATGTCAGTGAAGATACTTGCCAGTTGGTCAGCACATGCTCGGGGAACACGTTCTGGTAATTCGGCTGGCTCAGAGGCCTTGTGAATGTTGACCTCTGATACACTCATGCATGTTTCAGTGTTACGTGCCTCAAAGCGATTATAGATAAATAAAGTTATTTAGCTCGTCTGGCAGGCTCGTGTCACTTGGCAGCTATTGGCTGTGCTTCCCTTTGTAGTCTGTAATAGTTTGCAAGCCCTGCCACATCCAACGAGCATCGGAGCCGGTATAGTACGATCCGATCTTAGTCCTCTATTGGCGCTTTGCCTGTTTGATGGTTTGTCAGAGGGCATAGCGGGATTTCATATAAGCTTCCGGGTTAGAGTCCCGTTCCTTGAAAGCGGTGGCTGTACCCTTTAGCTCAGTGCGAATGTTGCCTGTAATCGATGGCTTCTGGTTGGGGTATGTACGTACAGTCACTGTGGGGACAACGTCCTCGATGCACTCATTGATAAAGCCAGTGACTGATGTGGTGTACTCCTCAATGCCATCGGAAGAATCCCGGAACATATTCCAGTCTGTGTTGGCAAAACAGTCCTGTAGTTTAGCATCTGCTTCATCTGACCACTTTTTTATAGACCGAGTCACTGGTGCTTCCTGCTTTAATTTGTGCTTGTAAGCAGGAATCAGGAGGATATCGTGCACCAGCTGTTGTTTACATAAATGCCTAGGCACCCACCCCGTGTCTTACCAGAGGCTGCTGTTCTGTTTTGCCAATAGAGTGTGTAACCCGCCAGTCTTATGTTCTTAATGTCGTTGTTCAGCCAAGACTCGGTGAAACATAAGATATTACAGTTTTTAATGTCCTGTTGGTAGGCTATACGTGCTTTCAGTTCGCCTCATTTATTTTCCAGCGATTGAATGTTAGCTAGCAGAACGGAACGCAAGGGCAGATTAGCCACTCATCGGCTGATCCTCGCAAGGCACCCTGATCTTTTGCTTCGAAATCTCTGTTTCCTTCTCCAGCGAATCATGGGGATCGGTGCCTGATCGGGTGTCTGCAGTATATCCTCGTGTCCAACTCATTGAAGAAGTACTCCTTGTCCAATTTGAGGTAAATATAATCCCAGTTCTGATGTCCAGAAGCTCTTTTCGGTCATAAGAGACGGTAGCAGCAACATTATGTACAAAACGAACAATTAGAACAATGCAACAAAAAAAAATTGCATGATTGGTTGAGAGCCGATAATACGGCAGCCCTACCCTCCGGCACCATCAGAAACAGGTCAACATTCACAAGGCCGTAGGGCCAGACAGATTACCAGAACGTGTTCTCCGAGCATGCGCTGACCAACTGGCATGTGTCTTCACTGACATTTTCAATCTCTTCCTGTCTGAGTCTGTAATACCAACATGTTTCAAGCAGACCACCATAGTCCCTGTGCCCAAGAACACTAAGGTAACCTGCCTAAAAGACTACCGACCCGTAGCACTCAAGTCTGTAGCCATAAAGTGCTTTGAAAGGCTGGTCATGGCTCACATCAACACCATTATCCCAGAAACCTTAGACCCACTCCAATTTGCATACTGCCCCGAAAGATCCACAGATAATGCAATCTCTATTGCACTCCACACTGCCCTTTCACACCTGGACAAAAGGATGGCAACTGTTCAGCCTCCGACCGCAAAGGCACTACAGAGGGTAGTGCTTACGGCCCAGTACATCACCAGGGCCAAGCTTCCAGACATTCAGGACCTTTATACCAGGCGGTGTCAGAGGAAGGCCCAAAAAATTGTCAAAGACTCCATCCACCCAAGTCAGAGACTGTTCTCTCTGCTACCGCACGGCAAGCGGTACCAAAGTGCCAAGTCTAGGTACAATAGGCTTCTAAACAGCTTCTACCCCCAAGCCACAAGACTCCTGAACATCTAATCAAATAGCTACCCAAACTATTTGCATTGCCCTCTTCTACGCTGTTGCTACTCTCTGTTATTATCTATGCATAGTCACTTTAATAACTCTACCTACATGTATATATTACCTCAATTACCTCAACACTGGTGCCCCCGCACCTTTACTCTGAACCGGTACCTCCTGTATGTAGTTCCGCTATTGTTATTTTTCTGCTGCTCTTTAATTATTTGCTATTTTTATCTCTTACTTTTTTTTGGGGGGGGGGGGGGGGTTTCTTAAAACTGCAATTATTTATTTAGTTTTATCTAACCTTTATTTCACTAGGCAAGTTAGTTAAGAACAAATTCTTATTTACAATGACGGCCTAGCAAAAGGCAAAAGACCTCCTGTGGGGAAGGGGGCTGGAATTAAAAATACAAAATAAATCAAATATAAATATAGGACAAAACACACATAACGACAAGAGACACAACACTACATAAAGAGAGACCTAAGACAACATAATAGCAAGGCAGCAACACATGACAACACAGCATGGTAGTAACACAACATAACAACAACATGGTAGCAACACAACATGGTAGCAGCCCAAAACATGGTACAAAAATTGTTGGTTAAGAGCTTGTAAGTAAGCATTTCACAGTAAGGTCTACTACACCTGCTGTATTCGGCGCATGTGACAAATTAAATTTGATTTGGAAGAGAGCGAGAGATGGAGAGAGAGAGGGGGGTAGAGGGGTGTAGAGAGACTTGCTGATCTTTTATTTTAATTTTAAATTCTGCAATATATCCCACAAGTCTATAAATTAAAGCTATCTATAGCTGTGCCACACCTCTCTCTCCCTCACTATCTTGCTACTCCTTTCCCTACTCTCCCTTTCCTGCTCTGGTGTGTGTGTGTATGTGTTTGCGTGTGTTTCTCAGGCACTCTCCAGGCCACTCGTGCCCTGATGATTGTTGGCATCATCGTATCCATCGCTGGGCTGGGCGTGGCCACCATGGGCATGAAGTGTACCACCTGCGGAGGAAACAACAAAGTGTGGAAGTCTCGCACCGCCATGACTGGAGGTGTCATTCTACTGGTTGGAGGTGTGTGTGTGTGTGTGTGTGTGTGTGTGTGTGTGTGTGTGTGTGTGTGTGTGTGTGTGTGTGTGTGAGAGAGAGAGAGAGAGAGAGAGAGAGAGAGAGAGAGAGAGAGAGAGAGAGAGAGAGAGAGAGAGAGAGAGAGCGCTATGTTGGAGGGGCTATAGAGAGCGATCAGAATAATCACCATAAGCGTTATATGTTCTTAGGGTCCAGAGTTTTCCTTACATGATCAAATGACTTGGTCATGACAATCTCAGGGCCCTACTTTTTTTAAACATTCTTTCTGAGCTGGTCTGAGATCTGTGCTTATTATGTCACTTCGTCATTCTGGTCCCTAACAGGGGCATGGCTATATAGAGAGATCAAGAGAATCATCCCAGGCATATACTGTATTTTTCTTTATGTGTAGGCACTTCTTATTTAACATTACATGAAAAGATCTGTGTTAGAGGTCACTTGATCATTCTGGTCCAGCATCTGAGATCTTAGAGAGTACCGTATGTAGGGGGTTTGACCCTCTATCTGGCCACCAGCTGCTCTCCCACTCATCTAAGCCTGACGAAGACCTTCGATTTGAAACGTTGTGCAATAAAAGTCACACTCATCTACCCAGGTTCCCCTGGAGGTCACATAGGGAGAGAATGGAGGATTTTTTACTGACTATGTGGCTTAGGGCCTCCCGGGTGGCACAGTGGTTAAGGGTGATGTACTGCAGCGCCAGCTGGGCCATCAGAGACTCTGGGTTCGCGCCCAGGCTCTGTCACGACCGGGAGGTCCGTGGGGCAATGCACAATTGGCCTAGTGTCCTCTGGGTTAGGGAGGGCTTGGCCAGTAGGGATGTCCTTTTCTCATCGTGCACCAGCGACTCCTGTGGCGGGCCGTGCGCAGTGTTTCCTCTGACACATTGATGCGGCTGGCTTCCGGGTTGGATGCGCACTGTGTTAAGAAGCAGCGTGGCTTGGTTGGGTTGTGAATTGGAGGACGCATGACTTTCAACCTTCGTCTCTCCCGAGCCTGTACGGGAGTTGTAGCGATGAGACAATATAGTAGCTACTAAAAACAATTGGATACCACGAAAAAGGGGTAAAATTCTTCTTTTTTTAAATAAATACATTTTTAAAAAGACAATGGCTATTACTCTGACACTATTCCTTGTTTAGTGCATTACTTTTGACTAGGGCCTATAGGGATCTGGTCAAAAGTAGTGCACTATATAGGGAATAGTGTGCCATTTGGGATGCTGGTTGCCTGCATCATGGCAGATATGCCCACATATACATCAACTCATTATTAACTCTCATCAGACAATGGCAGTAAAATCTAATGGTTAGGGCCTGTTATTCACAAAGGGTCTCAGAATAGAAGTGCTGATCTAGGATCCGTTCATTATTTTAGATTATAATTAATGGACGGGGGGACTAGATTTTTGCTCATTTGAAGACTCATAGGTCAATGGCAGTAAACAGCTAATGACTGGAACTCAATAGCTAGCCTCCCATTGACTACTTGAGTGTATAGCTCCCCTCTCTCAAATACCTCTTTATGATGTCTCGATGTACTGATTTGTCTGTATCTGTTTGATCTTCTCCTTCAGCTCTGTGTGCATTAGTGGCCTGCTCGTGGTTCGCTCATAATCTCATCCGGGCCTTCTATAACCCGTATTCTCCTGTCAACACCAAGTAAGTATCCCTACAAAATTCCTGAATGTATTGGCCTTTCCCTTCTATTGAGTGGTCTTATTTAAAAAAAGGTCCAATATGCAGAAATCGCACCGCCATTTCCTGGCTTCTAAAATTCTAATAGTTCACCAAATATCAGTTTGTGACAAAACAAACAACCCCTAGTGTAGTGCAGGGGTAGGTAGCCATGGTCCTCGTAGAATGCCGCATTCACTTCAAGTTTTTTTATTTAACTGACCTGGAAGACCAGGTGTGTTGAATTTAGGCAATCACTGAACTAATCAATTTACTCAATTGGGCAGGTGGGGTGCCTAGTTGGGACAAAGGGTTGCCTAACCCTGGGTTAGAGAATCATTGTATCATCTGAACCACTATGAAATATATTTTCAGATGTTTGAATCTGGTGTACAAAAACTAAAGTAAAAGACACAAAAACGAAACAAGAAAAAAAAATGAACGAGAAGCATAGAAATAGAGCACATAGAAGAGAGCTATCACTTCTTAGACTTGCTTTCAATGCAATGCACATTCTATGTGCATTAATACCTATCAAGCAAAGTTGGCTTGGCGCCGTGTTAAGTCTTTGATTATGGACTTAAAAGGCTGGAGAAAAAATGTGCACACCACATGGCTTTCCAGGAGAATAATGTAAGAACACTGTTCTAGAACAACGTCTCACTCTTCTCTCCATCTCCCCAATAACAGGTTTGAGTTTGGGGCAGCCATCTTCATCGCCTGGGGGGGTTCTTTCCTGGACCTGCTGGGGGGAGCCATGCTGGCATCTTCCTGCCCCAGGAGTAAAAAGCTGGTGCCCAAATACCCTGTCATGAGTGGCGTGAGTGCTCTCTCACCATCCAGCAGCACCAAGGAGTACGTGTGAGCTAAATCATGCTGCCAGATTATAATGAGATTCACAGCACAGAAATTGTTGTGAGGTTTACAGATATGCCCACACCCCACCCCACCCCAGCAGGACCGTTGTGATGTCTCTCACCCGCTCCCAAAATTCCACAATTGTTTATGAGTGGGCCTCACAAATACACTATAATTGGTTATTGGATCCCCCTTATATTATGTTTTAGGGTGCATGTTCTCGTATTACACAAACACACACACACTTCTCTTATTACAGCCAAGATGCAGCATCATGGCAAACACTCACCTCCCTGTAAGAAACACTGTCTACTTAAATGAACATTTCCATTGTAATTGAAGGTAGTCAATTAAACTTGTTGTGGTGCTAAGGTCCTACTCTTGGCATACTCATGGGACAGCTATGTATGTAAAATAGGAAACGGGACTAGCGCACCACCAATACTTTTACAATGGAGATTTTTGTAGACATGACCATCTCCAATTGTGTTCAATGTTCAATCCAAGTGGAACTTCACACTAGTTGTGAGTGACTGTATACGCTATGGTGAATCACCGGACAATTCACTGTTGCACTACAAAAGGGGGGGGGGGGCTTTTCATACAGGCCTGCAATGTACTCTGTCCCATTATAAAATCTCTCAGAAAAGTGATTCTCAACAGGTGCATTATTACAAGAAGTGTTTGTTTTTATTATTGTACTACGTAATATACAGTGCATTCGGAAAGTATTCAGACCACTTCCCTTTATCCACATGTTGTTGCATTACAGCCTTTATCTAAAATGTGTCAAATAAAATTAAATCCTCATCAATCTACATGCAATGTCCCATAACGGCAAAGCAAAAATAGGTTTAGAAGTTATTGCAAATGTATTAACATTTTTTTTTTTAAAGAAATACCTTATTTACATAACTATTCAGACACTGCTATGAGACTCGAAATTGAGCTCAGGTGCATCCTGTATCCATTGATCATCCTTGAGATGTTTCTACAACTTGATTGGAGTCCACCTGTGGTAAATTCAATTGATTGGACATGATTTGGAAAGACACACACCTGTCTACATAAAGGTCCCACAGTTGACAGTGCATGTCAGAGCAAAAACCAAGCCATGACGTCGAAGGGATTGTCAGTAGAGCTCCGAGACAGGATTGTGTCAAGGCACAGATCTGGGGAAGGGTACCAAAAACTGTCTGCAGCAAGGTCCTCAAGAAAACAGTGACCTCCACGATTCTTAAATGGAAGAAGTTTGGCACCAGCAAATCTCTTCCTAGAGCTGGCCACCCGCCCAAACTGAGCAATCGTGGAGGTGACCAAGAACCTGATGGTCACTATGACAGAGCTCCAGAGTTCCTCCGTGGAGATGGGAGAGCCTTCCAGAAGGACAACAATCTCTGCAGCACTCCACCAATCAGGCCAGACAGAAGCCACTCCTCAGTAAAAGGCACATGACAGCCCACTTGGAGTTTGCCAAAAGGCACCTAAAGGACTCTCAGATCATGAGAAACAAAATTCTCTGGTTTGATGAAACCAAGATTGAACTCTTTGGCCTGAATGCCAAGTGTTATGTCTGGAGGAAACCTGGCACCATCCCTACGGTGAAGCATGGTGGTGGCAGTATCATTCTGTGGGGATGTTTTTCAGCGGCAGGGACTGGGAGACTTGTCAGGATCGAGGGAAAGATGAACCTGCCCCAGAGTGCTCAGGACCTCAGGATGGGGCGAAGGTTCACCTTCCAACAGGACAACCCTAAGCACACAGCCAAGACATTGCAGGAGTTGCTTCGGGACAAGTCTCTGAATGTCCTTGAGTGGCCCAGTCAGAGCCCGGACTTGAACCCGATTGAACATCTCTGGAGAGACCTGGAAATAGCTGTGCAGCGATAATCCCCATCCAACCTGACAGAGCTTGAGAGGATCTGCAGAGAAGAATGGAAGAGATTCTCCAATACAGGTGTGCCAAGCTTGTAGCTTCATACCCAAGAAGACTCGAGGCTGTAATAGATGCCAAAGATTCTTCAACAAAGTACTAGAGAGTCTGAACACTTATGTAAATGTGATATTTCAGTTTTCAAAATTTCTACAAACCTGTTTTTTCTTTGTCATTATGGGGTATTGTGTATAGATTGATGAGGGGGGAAAACAATTTCATCCATTTTAGAATAAGGCTGTAACGTAACAAAATGTGGAAACAGTCAAGGGGTCTGAATACTTTCTGAATGCACTGTACATTATCATCAAACTTGGTTTATTATGTGTTTTATCATTTGTTCATGATTCTGTATGAAGGCATGCTCTGTTCTGATGTCCACAATAGCATTCTACTTAGGATGGAACAATTTATTTGGGACGCATTATAGATAGTATGCTAGTGGTGTTCTTAGAATGTAGCCTGTGTTTTAAATGTAGCAGACTACAGTAGTACCATTCCTAAGTGCTAGCGTAGTTCAGTTCAGCCTTGTATTTTTGCCATTGGCTTTAAACAGCATAAGGAATATTGGATCTTTGTGCTGCACATTACGAAGCTCAACCATCCTGCATTTGTCTGAAAAAGATGTTCAGCAGAATTTTAATGCTGGGTCCTTTTGTATTTGTTTGTTGTAAGCATAGAAATGAAATTGCTAGATAGTAATTACTAGGTTACTTATTTGTAATATTTCTACGGTTGTAAGATTAAGATGTTCTGAAAGGTTTTTAGAAATGTTTGTTTTAATAAAATGCAGTTTTAGGTTTTTTTTCTCTATCTAGCCCATTTTTTTGAATTATTGAAAAGTTGGATCAATGTTTTTTTCTCATCACAATAGTTTAAATGCAATGTCTTAACTGTCAACATCCCATTATACAACAAGTCTGGTAGTAAAATACACAACAGGAATATTATACAGCTTGTGATGTGTTTTTTGTCGTATTTGTCTCGACATGGGGGCTCGTATTTGGCTGTTTAGAAGTTTGACATAGCGTAATTCTGGAGGATGCTTAGCAATCAAATGTTACATTAAAAAAGAAAAGCTACTCTTTTACTTAAAATAATACATTATTATGCAAAACTCCTCCCATTTTCATGCAAATACTCCCAATGCACATAACAATTCCATCCATTTAAGTAATGTGATTGTGAAAGCATCACAATGAGCTATGATATGAAATGCAATGTTTCACTGAAAGACGTGACCAAAGTGTACAAGAAAGTTACAGGCTTTGGGTAGGTCAATATTGTCCATATGACATTGAAACAGTGTGTGTGTCTCAAACAGCACCATTTTCCTATATAGTGCACTACTTTTGACCAGGGCCCATAGGTCCCATGTAAGGAATAGGGTGCCATTTGGGACTAAGTCAATATTATTATAATATTTAAACACCAAAGAAGAAAGTAGCCCTTCTAGACAGGAAAATTGTCCTGACATGTTTTGATGCTTCAATAGAATCTGTGCATAGAAATATGTAAAGTTTCATCATCACATACAATTTAACAGTCATTCCCACAAAGTGTACCATTACGCCATAATATGAAAAACAACATATATTACATAAATTCTTTGAAAAAATGTGCTAAAAATTGTATAAACCAAAACTGTATTTAGTTTTTTTTCAAATGTTGCCCTTCAGAAGCTTTAAAGACGAGCCACAGTGTACTTTTCCAAGTGCAGATATTACTGCCGTAGTGGACTAGGAGCGGAACACGTTTTAGTACAATTCATTCACAGTATAAGAACAGCTAAATAAAGCACATTGTACAAGCTTTAGATGCAAAGGTCTATAGAATCCTAGTATTCCAGCAATAGAATTGTACTATTTGTGCCACGATGAGCGTTTCCATCTAATTTGGAGGTCACTTGTAATATTGATGGATTAAGGCCAAATTGATTCAGTTGAGTTTGGCTTCGAAGAACTTCATGGTCACATGTGGTGTTTAGGAGATGGGTGAGAGGATGAGGGACACGGGACATTGTCTGTTATTATTCATGTTATCATCCACGTCCTTGTCCCCTGGGTCCACTGGAAAGCGAGCAGTAACATGAGAGTTAAGGTTTAGTAGTTGCAATCTACTCATACAATTAGTGTTTAAGGTAGATAATAGCAGAATCATATTTTCTTCTTTATTTGGATAAGATAAAGTTATAAAGTGATGGGTTTAAATGAATCTCTGATGCAAGATACACTCTTGTTCTATACTCACTAAAAACAGAAATTATCACAAAAGTACAATATGGTATATCTCGCTCTAAAAATGTGTGGGTATACAATGAGAACATATATATTTCCACTTAAGGCTACTCACCTTTCTAAGAATGACTAATTTGTCCGAGCTTGGGCACACGGTGCCCTAGTCTCTGTGGGTTCAGTCTCTCTGTGCTACCACCCGGGTATGTCCCGGGTTGAACTGACCTGTTGGACCTGACTGTCTCGGGCCATTAGGTGGAATCAAATCTAGCATCCTGTACATCTCTACTCTACAGCAGGGAGCGCGCGCTCTTCTCCGTTTCGTCCACTAGATGCCCTCCTTGTTTCTCTTTTCTCACGTTGCTGGGGTTTACTTCCTCAACGGCATTAAAACAGTGTTCTGGGATTGTTTATAAGCGAAAGCAGCAGAAATAGCCCGTTGACACAACCTGTGGATGGGGAAATTGTTGCCATGAAAACATGGCGAGGCTACACGGACACACCTAGTGCCCAAATGGACGACTTAAGAAGCGCAGCTGAGAGTCGCGTGTGGAGACGAATGGATTGGGCTCAGGTTCAGTCAGTCCTTATAAGCCCTTCCAAATTAGTTTATGCTGGCTAGCTGGCAACAACAGCAGCATGGCGCTAGTTACAACTTGTGAAAGTAAGTGATGTTTATTTCGATGGGCGAGGGGAAAATAACTTTGTAGCCTATTGCTCCACATCTCCAATTTTTTCCATGCCACTTAATTTTATTTAGATTAGGATAGCATCCTACACGATAAATAACTTTTAATATCGGTAGTAAACATCTGGATGTCACCGTGATACAGTCTACACTGCTCAATGGGTAGAGTTTGCGCTGCAAGCCGATAAAACAACACCGGACACAGTGCCCTTCGCTCCCGCTTGCCGCAGGATGCCGCATGGTGAAACACCGCTTTCCATTCATTTCAATGGAAGGGGGGTCTTGGGCGGTGCGAATGTGAAGGTGGCGGGGGAGGTGGTGAAAAATGTCAACTTTTCCCAACTTCATGCAAATCACCAGCGTTGACCGCTGGGCAATGACCAATCATATCGAGTGGTTCCCATGACGAATTTGACGGCTGGAGGCTGGAGACTCCAAAAGGCTGGAGACTTTCTTCAGCAAAGATGGCTGACAAAAATACTAGGATGGAAGCAAATGTAAGTGATTATAACGTCATAATGAATCATGTAAAAAATGGACAGTTGACAAGAATACGGTAGTTAACGTAGAGACAAAACATTTATCATAAAGTTAATTAACCAAAATTGCGATTTAGCAAGCTAGCTGGCTAACTTTTTTGGTGTTGTGACATGAGTATGACATTGTAAATGTGATTGTTTAATGTTTTAGGTACTCCTGAAACAACCAGCAAACCGGGCTGTTGTCTTGTGAAACAGTGGATGTAAAGAATCTAGCTAGCTAAAGCATTTAATGCAAATTGAATGTACAATTTTGTAAGCTTGCCTTGCTGATATTTGCCATGCAATGCAGATACAGTTGAATTCCGAAAGTTTACATATACCTTAGCCAAATACATTTAAACTCGGTTTTTCACAAATCCTGACATTAAATCCTGGTAAAGATTCCCTGTCTTAGATCAGTTAGCATCACCACTTTATTTTAAGAATGTGAAATGTTAGAATAATAGGAGAGAGAACTATTTATTTAATATTTTATTTATTTCGTCATATTCCCAGTGGGTCTGAAGTTTACATACACTCCATTAGTATTTGGTAGCGTTGCCTTTAAATTGTGGGTGAAACGTTCCGGGTAGCCTTCCACAAGCTTCCCACAATAAGTTGGGTGAATTTTGGCCCATTCCTCCTGACAGAGCTGGTGTAACTGAGTCAGGTTTGTAGGCCTCCTTGCTCGCACACGCTTTTTCAGTTCTGCCCACAAATTTTCTATAGAATTGAGTTCAGGCCTTTGTAATGGCCACGCCAATACCTTGACTTTGTTGTCCTTAAGCCATTTGCCACAACTTTGGAAGTTTGCTTGGGGTCATTGTCCATTTGGAAGACCCATTTGCGACCAAGCTTTAACTTCCTGACTGATGTCTTGAGATGTTGCTTCAATATATCCACATAATGTTCCTTCTTCATGATGCAATCTATTTTGTGAAGTGCACTAGTCCCTCCTGCAGCAAAGCATCCCCACAACATAATGCTGCCACAGTCGTGCTTCAAGGTTGGGATGGTGTTCTTCAGCTTGCAAGCTTCCCCCTTTTTCCTCCAAACAACAATGGTCATTATGGCCAAACAGTTCTATTTTTGTTTCATCAGACCAGAGGACATTTCTCCAAAAAGTATGATCTTTGTCCCCATGTGCAGTTGCAAACCGTAGTCTGACCTTTTTATGGCAGTTTTGGAGCAGTGGCTTCTTCCTTGCTGAGCAGCCTTTCAGGTTATGTCGATATAGGACTCGTTTTACTGTGGATATAGATCATTTTGTACCTGTTTCGTCACAAGGTCCTTTGCTGTTGTTCTGTGATTGATTTGCACTTTTCACACCAAAGTACGTTCATCTCCAGGGGACAGAACACGTCTCCTTCCTGAGCAGTATGACGGCTGCTTGATCCCATGGTGTTTATACTTGCATACTATTGTTTGTACAGATGAATATGGTACCTTCAGGCATTTTGAAATTGCTCCCTAGGATGAACCAGACTTGTGGAGTTCTACAAAGAAATTCTGAGGTCTTGGCTTATTTCTTTTGATTTTCCAATGATGTCAAGCAAAGAGGCACTGAGTTTGAAGGTAGGCCTTGAAATACATCCACAGGTACACCTCCAATTGACTCAAATGCTGTCAATTAGCCTATCAGACGCTTCTAAAGCCATGACATTATTTTCTGGAATTTTCCAAGCTGTTTAAAGGCACAGTCAACTTAGTGCATGTAAACTTCTGACCCACTGGAATTGTGGTACAGTGAATTATAAGTGAAATAATCTGTCTGTAAACAATTGTTAGAAAACGTACTTGTGTCATGCTCAAAGTAGATGTCCTAACTGACATGCCAAAACTATAGATTGCTAACAAGAAATTTGTGGAGTGGTTGAAAAACGAGTTTTAATGACTCCAACCTAAGTGTATGAAACTTCCATGCAGACACAGCATCATTCAAAGACTGGAATATGATATTCCTGGTATTGGATATGACTGAAAAATGATCTCAAAGACATTCATACCTGAACTGCACCTTTATTTGCCAAGGTGAAGTACATGATCAGTGAATATATTAAATGTACAGGCTACAATATGCGGATCTCATGCATGGTAATAACTACATGTACTGTATATACGACTTTCATCCGTGGCAAAACGTTATATATTCTACTCAATCCATAGGCTTCATTAAAGTCATTCAAACTGTTTTGAAGTTGATACAACTGGCTATGATAGCTGAGGTTCATAGCTAGGTTCTGCACTAATATGTATACCAAACGTTTGGGTCCAAGCACAGATCGGCTAGATAGATAGCTACACATCCAAGCATACTGGTGTTTTTATCAGCACTCTGCATTTGACTCTGCACCCACCACTCCAGTGACAGAGTCAGCAGGAGCAGCTGCACCTCCTCTCCCATCCATGGAGGAGTGAGTCCTCCATCATATGGCCATTTTCCACCATATCGGTCAGCAATGGACCAGATGATGGAGAGGATGGACCGATGGGAGAGGAGTGGCCTCCCTACCTCACCGCCAGCACCACTTACCCCTCCTACGGCGTCCGGATCCGGTGCTCTGCGTCTGGCGCTCCCAGGGAGTACGATGGAACGGCGGCTGGGTACCAGGGGTTCTTACTACAGCTGGACCTGGCTACCGGTCATCCGACTCCCTCCGGGGAGGAGAGCGTGAGCGTCCTCGTCTCCTGTCTAACGGGTCGAGCCCTGGAGTGGGCCAACGCAGTGTGGAATGGCCCAGACTCGGCGAGGGATCACTCCCCCGAGTTCACCCTCCAGTTCCGGGCCGTGTTTGACCACCCACCGGAAGGCCGAGCGACAGGAGATGAGGAGCGCACAGGACTTTGCACTGGAGTTCCGGACCTTGGCCGATGGGGCGGGGTGGAACGACAGTGCCCTGATGGACCACTATCGCTGTAGCCTGCGGAAGGATGTCCGCCGGGAGCTAGCTTGTGGGGATTACACCCTCTCCCTCGACGAACTCATTGACATGTCCATCCGACTAGACAACCTGCTGGCTGCGCGGGGGCGTCCAGAACGGGCCCTGTTGGTTCCACCTCCAGGCCTCCCGCTCCAAGGGGGGACCGGAGGAGGAGGCTCCTCCTGCACCAGGTGTGGTCGTAGAGGACACACTGCCGATCGGTGCTGGAGGAGCTCATCTGGGAGTCGGGGTGGCAGGCAGAGCACACCTTGTTCACCCCCAGGTGAGTCAGCACTAGACTCATCCAGAGCTCCCTGTTTGTCATATGTACCTACTAATTTCTTTCTCTGAGTTTTCTCCCTCTCTATAGCATAAGGCGCTAGCCGATTCAGGCGCAGCTGGGAACTTTATGGATTGTGGGCTCGCGTTAAGGCTAGGGATTCCCCTGGTGGCGCTAGACCAACCTTTCCCCGTGCACTCCTTAGATAGCCGACCATTAGGGTCAGGGCTGTTCAGGGAGGCCACAGTTCGACTGGACATGGTAACGCAGGGGAATCATAAGGAGAGGATTAGTCTCTTCCTTATTGATTCACCTGCATTTCCAGTGGTGCTGGGAATTCCCTGGCTGGCTAATCACAATCCTGAGATTTCATGGAGACAGGGGGATCTCCGAGGGTGGTCAGAGGAGTGTTCAGGTAGGTGCATAGGAGTTTCCATCGGTGCGACGACGGTGGAGAGTCCAGACCAGGTTTCCACTGTGCGCATTCCCTCTGAATATGTCGATTTGGCTATCGCCTTCAGTAAGAAGAGGGCGACCCAATTACCACCTCATCAACGAGGTGATTGCGCGACAAACCTGTACTTCCCAGGAGTCACGTGTACCCGTGGTCCCAGGAAGAGACCGTGGCTATGGAGACATATGTCACTGAATCTCTGGGACAGGGGTACATTCGGCCCTCCACGTCACCCGTCTCCTCAAGCTTCTTTTTTGTGAAGAAAAAGGAGGGAGGTCTGCGTCCGTGCATTGATTATAGAGGTCTAAATTCCATCACAGTGGGATTTAGTTACCCGCTACCTCTCATCGCCACGGTGGTGGAATCATTTCACGGGGTGCGTTTTTCCACAAAACTGGACATTAGGAGTGCGTATAATTTGGTGCGTATCCGGGAGGGAGATGAGTGGAAGACGGCGTTTAGAACCACATCTGGCCATTATGAGTACCTCGACATGCCGTATAGGTTGAAGAATGCTCCAGCCGTTTTCCAATCTTTCGTAGATGAGACCCTCAGAGACCTACACGGGCAGGGTGTGGTGGTGTATATCGATGATATGCTGATCTATTCTGCCACACGCGCCGCGCACGTGTCTCTGGTGCGTAGGGTACTTGGGCGACTGCTGGAGCATGACCTGTACGTCAAGGCTGAGTGTGTGTTCTTCAAACAAGCCGTTTCCTTCCTGGGTTATCGCATTTCCACCTCTGGGGTGGTGATGGAGTGTGACAGCGTTAGAGCCGTGCGTAATTGGCCGAGGAGGTGCAGCGGTTTTTAGGGTTTGCCAATTACTACCGGAGGTTTATCAGGGGTTTTGGTCAGGGGCTGCGCCCATTATCTCACTGCTGAAGGTGTATCCATTGATACAGAACAGAAAGACGGAGCAACTGGGCCACGTCTCTGGCAACCGAACCGATAGAATGAACGACCGGTGTCAGGACTATATCTTGTGAAAGGATGAAATAGTATGAATACATTAATCAATATAACGTTTTTAATGAAAATATATCAATCATTATTTGAATATGTTGGTAACCCGATGTATAAAAGTGATAATGCCTTGAACCAGTGTTTGGAGGATATATTGGTATGGTTTGCCGGCCCTCGACTTCATCTCGGGCCTAACAACACCTGTGCAAATATATCCTCCGAACACCGGCTTCTCGGGCATTATCAATTAACTAGAACCAACCCGCTCCATCCACTCAATGCGTAATGAATGATGCGCGAACCACACAAAATAGGTGACTCATGTGGAGTTAGTTGCTCGTGTTTGCCAGATGCATTGAGGTCAAATGACAACATTTCATGGTAGCCCTTTAGCATCTATAAAGGATCTTTAGGCCTATGTAGAAAATTAAATGTTAATATTTCATTAAGAAATACTTTAAAACACAATAATAATAGGCCTAATGTGATCTAATTTCACAATTTTCATACGATTCAGAAGAGTTAGGCCCCAATGACCAAAAATACCTAATAGAAACAGATTGTGTTTAGAAAGTAACCTACAGGCCTATACCTTGCTTTTTAATAGTTACAAACTGAAAAACACATGGGTAAAAAAGCAAAGACTTAGCATTGGACAATGATCATCCACCTTGCAGATTGTAACTGTAATTGCAGAGATTTAATCTTTGCCAGATGAATAGAAACACTGTCCCAATCAGGCTCCACAACCACCACAACAACTCTTGAGTCCTCGAGGCTGACCGAAGAAGAGCCTTCATAGGAGTTTGTGTTTCACTTCCTCTTATGCTGCCCTATCTATCTCCATCATCATCGCATATCAGATGTTAGGGCATGCATGGTGGCAGAGAAAAACAAAAAGCCCATAAAACCTGTCCAGACTTATCTATCTAGCTCTCTGGCTGCAACACAAATAAGACGCATAGAGAGGTGATTATTGCCTGAGATTATAATGTAAATTGAACGGCTACGGATAGAGAAGAGCAGATGCTCTGAGCTTTCCTCCCAAGACCAAGACACTTCTACTACTATTCCTGTAACAGATTTACTGTAACAGTTTACTATTCCACTTGAACACATTACCAAGAAAAGAGACAGCACTGCTCTACTTTGTCCAGTGTCCACGGCTGCCATCATCATGTCCAAGCTCATCTGTGTGGCTCTCCTACTGGTCTTTCTGGTCTCCATTTGGTGCCACAACACAGGTGAATATGCACAATACTTTATGTGGGTTTACAATATAGGTGATATCAGCTTCATGTCACACTTGAACAGTGGTGTAAAGTACTTAAGTAAAAATACTTTAGAGTACAACTTAAGTAGTTTTAATGGGTAGCTGTAATTTACTATTTATAATTTTGACAACTTTTACTTTTACTTCACTACATTCTTAAAGAAAATAAGGTCCTTTTTACTCCATACATTTTCCCTGACACCCAAAAGTATTAGTTATATTTTGAATGCTTAGCAGGACAGGAAAATGGTCCAATTCATGCACTTATCACGAGAACATCCCTGGTCATCCCTACTGCCTCTGATCTGACGGACTCACTAAACACACATGCTTCATTTGTCAATTATATCTGAGTGTTGGAGTGTGCCCCTGGCTATCTGTTAATTTTTTTTAAGTGGTGCTGTCTGGTTTGCTTACTATAGGGAATTTGAAATTATTTATACTTTTACTTTTGATACTTAAGTATATTTTAGCAATTCCATTAACTTTTGATACTTAAGTATATTTAAAACCAAATACTTTTAGACTTCTACTTTAGTAGTATTTTACTGGGTGACTTTCACTTTTACTTGAGTCATTCTCTATTAAAGTATCTTTAGTTTTACTCAAGTATGACAATTGGGTATTTTTTCCAGCAGTGCACTTGAATTAAACAACAAAGTATTTGTTGTCTGCATATAGTCAATTCTGTACAGATAGATTTATCATGCCTGAACACTACTAGGTCAATGACTAACAGATCTTTTACAGTTAAATGCACCTTTTGAATGAACTGTTGTTTTCTCAAGGGTTACTCAGTAATGAATTGTTGCAGTAGTTCAACATTTATGACAAAATGGGACCAATGATTAAGTTAACTCTTCCTCCACTCTGTGTATAGTCTCTTCTACCAAATGGTCTGTGAGGGACGTGCTCCGTAAGTGTCGGTGCAAAGGTGAGCATGCCTATTTAGTAAGTGCTAAATGATAAATGCCAATGGTAACAGATTCATTGTATTTGTTGACTATAAAGCAATTACTGTAAGTTAACACCACTGCCTAATTAAAAACTTTAACTCAAACTTAAACTTAATTCTGTACAGTCTCCTACAAAGGTTATCATCATCATCATTCTCACTTGCATACTTATGATGACTTATTGAATATGATATGAATATAAAGAGATGTGTGTAATTTAGAACTGTGGATTTCATTCTCTCTCCAGTTCTTCCCAATGGGAGAGAGATCTGCCGCAAGCCACTCTTTCCCAAAACCCCTGAGGAGACAAAGCAACTTATTAAATGCTTCTGCAGGAAATATAAGTTGTATAGTGAGTATACTGTGTGTGTGTGTGTGTGTGTGTGTGTGTGTGTGTGTGTGTGTGTGTGTGTGTGTGTGTGTGTGCAGTTGTTTTTTGCTTTCTATAACTTTGTCTGCCTGTCTTTCTGTCTTTGTAGAACACAGTGCAAAGCTGAACTTACAGACAAAGCGGGACTTGGAGAAATGTTCATTTATCTGGTCCAACCCCTTCTGAGGATGAGAGGGCAAGGGGGTGAACAAATTATTTTAAATCATTGTTACACCAGCATAATCAGTCTTTTAAACATGTCAATCGAATAAATACATGATTTTTCTGTATTATCAATTCACATGTTGTGTTTGTATTCATTTTTGTGTATGTGTGTTGCGTTTTAGTCATAGTGTGAAAACATAATCACAACTTATTCAATTCAATCATGTTTTGCATGCAGAGCCCCTATACCATACAGATGAGTGCTTACAGTAGGTTTCACGGTGTCGGGTTGTCACACTCTAGAGCCCTTTTTATACCTGCCGTTAACATGCGTCCCTTCGTCCTGAACTTGACCTGAACTTGTCTCTTTAAACTTATGAGGTGCGTATTTTAATCGTTTACACCTGTCTGAAAAAATTGGGCACAATAAGAATGTGGACAAGATCAACTAACTAAAAACAAACTAGGTTTACCTTTTTGCCTGTGGATTACTCGTCAGAGTAGAGAAATACACTATTTTGTATGACTCCAGGTCAAAATTCAGGTAAAATAATGACCCAATCTCCAAGGATATGTACATTCATGTTTATTGTGTGTTTTGACCTGCCCCCAAATTAATATAGTTGGTTCACAGTTTGTTCTGATATTTTAACCTGCATGTCAGATTACAGACTCACACCATTGGGCTTTGGCACTAGAGTTACATCTCTCTCTCTCACTCAATCACTCAATCACTCTCAAATCATTGTTGCATGAACAGGCCTTCATGGTCAAATTGCTGCAAAGAAAGCACCACTAAAGGACACAAATACTAAGAAGAGATGTGCTTGGGCCAAGAAACATGAGCAATGGACATTAGAAAGGTGGAAATCTGTCCTTTGGTCAGATTAAATTTGAGATATTTGGTTCCAACCGCTGTGTCTTAGATTAGGTGAACAGATGATCTCTGCATTGGTCGTTCCAACCGTGAAGCATGGAGGAGTGATGGTGTGAGGGTGCTTTGCTGGTGACACTGTCAGTGATTTGTTTAGAATTCAAGGCACACTTAATCAGCATGGTTACCACAGCATTCTGCAGCGAAACTCCATCCCATCTGGTTTGCGCTTAGTGGGACTATCATTTGTTTTTCAACAGGACAATGACCCAACACACCTCCAGGCTGTGTAAGGGCTATTTTACCAGGAAGGAGAGTGATGGAGTGCTGCATCAACTGTTGGAAAAGCATTTCTCATGAAGCTGGTTGAGAGAATGCCAAGAGTGTGCAAAGCTGTCATCAAGACAAAGGGTGGCTACTTTGAAGAATCTCAAATATAAGATATATTTTTATTTGTTTAACACTTTTTTGGTAACTACATGATTCCATATGTGTTATTTTATAGTTTTTATTTTGCAATGTAGAAAATAGTAAAAATAAAGAAAAACTCTTGAATGAGTAGGTGTCCGAACTTTTGACTGGTACTGTGCATAAATTCCTTTTATCATATGATGCTGTACTTACTATAAAGTCAGACACCTTTGGTCATTCATAACACATACATAACGGCTTAATGATATAAATACACATGTATTAATACTTAGGGAATTATTACTAACAGCTAAAACAAAAAAAAATATTGAAGACGTTTTAAACATACATTTCCTTTTATTAGTATTTTTTTTCAGCGATCACTGCCTCATTGCCTACGTCCGTAATGGGTCTGCGGTGAAATGACCACCCTTCATCACTGTCAAACTCTCCCTAAAACACTTCAGCGAGCAGGCCTTTCTAATCAACCTGGCCCAGGTATCTTGGAAGGATATGGACCTCATTCCGTCAGTAGAGGATGCCTGGTTATTCTTTAAAAGGGCTTTCCTCGCAATCTTAAATAAGCACGCACCATTCCAAAAATGTAGAACCAGGAACAGATATAGCCCTTGGTTCACTCCAGGCCTGACTGCCCTTGACCAGCACAAACATATCCTGTGGCGTACTGCATTAGCATCGAACAGCCCCCGCGATATGTAACTTTTCTGGGAAGTTAGGAACCAATATACACAGGCAGTTAGGAAAGCAAAGGCTAGCTTTTTCAAACAGAAATTTGCATCCTGTAGCACAAACTCCCAAAAATTCTGGGACATTGTAAAGTCCATGGAGAATAAGAGCACCTCCTCCCAGCTGCCCACTGCACTGAGGCAAGGAAACACTGTCATCACCGATAAATCTGCGATAATTGATCATTTCAATAAGCATTTTTCTACGGCTGGCCGTGCTTTACACCTGGCAACCCCTATCAACAGCCCTGCACCCTCCTGCGCCCCCCATAGCAACTTGCCCAAGCCTCACCCATTTCTCCTTCACCCAAATTATGTTCTGAAAGAACTGCAAAATCTGGACTCCTACAAATCAGCTGGGCTAGACAATCTGGACCCTCTCTTTCTAAAATTATCAACCGAAATGGTTGCAACCCCTATTATTACCCTGTTCAACTTCTCTTTCGTATCTTCTGAGATCCCCAAAGATTGGAAAGCTGCCGCGGTCATCCCCCCATCAAAGGGGGAGACACTAGGCCCAAACTGCTACAGATCTATATCTATCCTACCCTGCCTTTCTAAGGTCTTTGAAAGCCAAGTTAACAAACTGATCACCTACCATTTTGAATCCCACCCTACCTTCTCCGCTATGCAATCTGGTTTCCGAGCTGGTCATGGGTGCACCTCAGCCACCATCGACCTGGCCAAGGCTTTCAACTCTGTCAACCACCACATTCTTATCGGCAGACTCAACAGCCTTGGTTTCTCAAATGCCTCGTCTGGTTCACCAACTACTTCTCAGACAGAGTTCCGTTGTCCGGGCCTGTTGTCCGGGCCTCTGGCAGTCTCTATGGGGGTGCCACAGGGTTCAAGCCTCGGGCCGACTCTTTTCGCTGTATACATCAATGATGTCGTCTTGCTGCTGGTGATTCTCTGATCCACCTCTACACAGACGACACCATTCTGTATACTTCTGGCCCTTCTTTGGACAATGTTTTAATGCTATGCTAGTCTATGATAAACTTACACCCATGCTTGTCTAGCTTTGGCTGTAAAGCATATTTTGACAGGGTGATTAACAAAAGGCTAAGCTGTGTTCCAATATATTTCACTTGTGATTTTCATGAATAGGAAGATTTTCTAGGAAGATTTATGTCCGTTGCGTTATGCTAATTAATGTCAGGCGATGATTACGCTCCCGGACCCGGGATGGGGAGTCACAAGATTAAAGTAACAACAAAGAAAGTTAGCAGGTCTGTTAGGAAACGCCTTTGTCACACCATCTGGATATGGGGATTTCTGTGCTGTGCCAGAAACTGTAAATGTGAAGATGGGAAACTGAGACATGGCTGTATCTAGGGGGATTTCAATTTAGCTGAGTCTGCTAGTTTGCACAATTTCGACTAGCTAGAAATTGCTGTGAATTCACCAAAATTATTTTAAATAACAACTGAGGTAGCTACAGTATATAATCTAACACTTAGCTACGATAAACTAATTTCAATTACAATAAATAAAGGCTAAACTTGCTTTTTTCTGTCCAGTGGCAGCATAACTGGGCCGTTTGATTTGCGAACACATCACATGATAAGCATCTCATCAGCAACACTAATACATACTTCTGGGTCACAGAATAGTAGAAAAGTGTCAATAACCATTCATGATATATGAAACATAATTCTCTAACCATGAACAATTATTCCTATTTTGGTTTTGGGTTTCACCTGTCTTTGTGCTTTGGGTTTTAAAACATGTTCCAAGTTCAAATAAATTCCACCAATGCAAACCACTGTATATGGAATACATATTGGCTTAAATTAAGAACTATTCTGGGTGCTGTCACACCCTGATCGGTTTCACCTGTCTTGGTGCTTGTCTCCGCCCCCTTCAGGTGTCACCTATCTTCCCCATTATCCCCTGTGTATTTATACCTGTGTTCTCTGTTTGTCTGTTGCCAGTTCATCTTGTCTTGTCAGGTCTTACCAGCATGTGTTCCTGTCTTCCTGCCTTTTCAAGTTTCTGTTTCCTAGTTTCCCCGGTTCTGACCATTCTGCCTGTCTTGACCCAGAGTCTGTCTGTCGTTCAGTACCTGCATGACTGTGAACCGATTACAAACCTCTGCCTGCCCTGACCCCGAGCCTGACTGCTGTTCTGTACCTCATTGACAATGCCCTGATTACGGACCTCTGCCTGCCCTGACTTGTCTTTTGCCTGCTCCCTGTTTAGGTCAATTAACATCTGTGATTCTAGCTGTCTGCATCTGGGTCTTATCCTGAGTTCTGATAGTATGAACTGGCCATTACTGACCCAGCAGATTCAGACCAGCTCCACAATGCTGTCTCAGAGCAAGGAGCCACCATTGGAAGACATGAGGAGTTACTGCACTGCCTTATGGAGGGACTCCATACCCTGGTGGAACGACATGACCAGGCGTTCGATACATTGCTTGAGCAATTCAAGAGATTCTCTACAAGGTAGTAAGCCACATCAGTAATGCCCCAGACTCTCAGCAACCCTGCCACCAGTGGCGCTTCTTCCCAGCCTACCCCAGTGTCTCGAGAACCCCGCTTACCACCTCCGGAGCGTTACGCTGGAGATTCTGGAACCTGCCGGGCCTTTCTCTTCCAGTGCTCCCTCGTTTTCGAGCTGTAGCCTTCTTTGTTCCCCTCGGACCGCTCGAGGATAGGGTACATTATAACGCTTATGTCAGGGAGGGCACATGCCTGGGCTACGGCGGTGTGGGAGCAACAGTCCGCCGTCTACCTCAGTATGCAGAAGTTTGTTGCGGAAGTACGGAAGGTGTTTGAGTCTCCATTGTCCAGGAGAGAGGCTGCTCGTAAACTGCTCTACCTACGTCAAGATGCCCGTAGTGTGGCATACTATGCGGTGGATTTTCGCACATTGGTGGCTGGGAGTACCTGGAACCCGGAAGCATTGTTTGACATGTTCTTTCACGGATTATCGGAGGTGATCAAAGATGAGCTCGCAGCCCGGGAGTTGCCCATGGACCTCGACTCCCTCATAACCTTGACCATCCGGATCGATGGGCGGCTACGAGAATGTAGGAGGGAGAGGGAATCTGTCCCCTGTCACCTTCACTCGCCCTCGAACCCCTGAAGGCATTTCCGAGAGTCTCCGACATCACCCGAGTGCTCACGGGAATCACAGAGGGCGGTCGACTCGCCTCCTCCAGAGCTCAAGCTACTGGGAAGGGCTCGATTGTCTCCAGATGAAAGTTTACGCA
Source organism: Oncorhynchus clarkii lewisi (assembly GCF_045791955.1). NCBI lineage: Eukaryota > Metazoa > Chordata > Actinopteri > Salmoniformes > Salmonidae > Oncorhynchus > Oncorhynchus clarkii. The sequence goes on from NC_092155.1 coordinate 19,946,819, forward strand.
GACTGAACACCAGAAGCTGTATGTATTGCGGGACTACAGGACACTATATTTCCACCCGTCCATTGAAAGACCAGGCTCATCAGTAGGCACGAGTACTCTGGTGAGCTGTACAGGGATTTTTCAATCTCCCATTACTCGCACCCCTCTCCATGCCACCCTGTTATGGGATGACCAGGCCAAATCACTCCTGGTGCTCATTGATTTTCTGGGGCCAATGAAAGCTTTATCGATGCTACCTTAGTGTTGGAGCTTGGTATCACCACTCAGCCCTTCTCCATCCCCATGGATGTCAGAGCACTGGATGGGTGAAATACTGGCAGAGTGACCAGCAGTACAATTCCTATTGACCTACGAGTATCAGGGAATCACAGTGAATGTATGCAGTTCCTGCTCATCGAGTCTCCCCATGTACCTGTGGTTTTGGTGTCACGCCCTTTTTATGTCTCTATTTTGGTTTGGTCAGGGTGTGATTTGGGTGGGCATTCTATGTCATTTTTCTATGTTTTGTATTTCTTTCTTTTGGCCGGGTATGGTTCTCAATCAGGGACAGCTGTCTATCATTGTCTCTGATTGGGAACCATACTTAGGTAGCTTTTTCCCACATGGATTTTGTGGATAGTTATTTTCTGTTCAGTGTTTGCACCTTAGGGGACCGTTTCGGTTTAATTTATTCTCTTGTTATTTTGTATTAGTGTTCAGTTCAATAAACAAACATGAACCCTTACCACGCTGCGCTTTGGTCCGACTACTCTTCCTACCCTTCCTCACCTCAAAGCCGTTACATTTGGGATATTCATGGCTCCAGAAGCACAATCCCCTGATCAACTGGTCTACTGGTGCTACTGTGGGTTGGAGATTGTGCTGCCATGCTCATGCTCATCGCCCATCTGCCTCCCCCGCCGGCGCAGGGTTCTTCTTTGTGGAGAAGAAGGACCAAACCCTGCACCTGTGTATCGACTACAGGGGCCTCAATGATATCATGGTAAAAAAAACGTTACCATCTACCACTCATCTCCTTGGCTGTCAAACCTTTTCGGGGAGCGACCATCTTCTCCAAGTTGGACCTTCGGAACACCTACCATCTGGTTCGGATATGGGAAGGAGATGAGTGGAAGACTTCCTTTAACATGGCTAGGTGGCACTATGAGTACTTAATTATGCCATTCGGGCTGACCAATGCTCCCGCTGTGTTCCAGGCCCTGGTCAACGATGTGCTCCAGGACATGCTGAACCGGTTCGTGTTTGTGTACCTCGACAATATCTTGGTCTTTTCCCGGTCAGCTCAAGAACACATCCTCCACATCTGACAAGTCCTTCAGCATCTCCTGGAGAACCAGCTTTTCATTAACCTCTCTGATACAAGTGGGACGGTAGCGTCCCACCTCGACAACGGCCAGTGAAATTGCAGGGCACCAAATTCAAAACAACAGTATTCCCATAATTAAAATTCCTCAAACATACAAGTATTATACACCGTTTTAAAGGTAAACGTCTTGTAAATCCAACCACAGTGTCCGATTTTAAAAAGGCTTTACTGCGAAAGCACACCATGCGATTATGTTAGGTCAGCCAGCGCCTAGCCACAGAAAACCATACAGCCATTTTCCAGCCAAAGGAGAGGTGTCACAAAATTCAGAAATAGCGTTAAAATTATTCACTTACCTTTGATGATCTTCATCTGATGGCACTCCCAGGTCTCCATGTTAGACAACAAATGTTTGTTTTGTTCGATAAAGTTCATCTTATGTCCAAATACCTACTTTTTGTTTACGCGTTTAGTCCTGTAATCCAAATGCACAATGCGCGGGCACTAAGTCCAGATAAAAAGTCTAAATTGTTCCATTACAGTTTGTAGAAACATGTCAAACGATGTACAGAATCAATCTTTAGGATGTTTTTATCATAAATCTTCAATAATATTTCAACTGGACAATTCCTTTGTCTTTAGAAATGAAAGGGAACAGAGCTCATGCTCACAGCCGCGTGCGTGACTAAACTAAAGGCTTTCAACCAGACCACTGGTTCAAACAGCTCTTATTCCCTCCCCCTTCGCAGTAGAAGTCTGAAACAACGTTCTAAAGACTGTTGACATCTAGTGGAAGCTTTCTGACCCCATAGACACAGTATATTGGATAGGCAATCACTTGAAAAACTACAAACCTCAGATTTCCCACTTCCTGGATGGATTTTCCTCAGGTTTTCGCCTGCCATATCAGTTATGTTATACTCACAGACATTATTTTAACAGTTTTGGAAACTTTAGAGTGTTTTCTATCCAAATCTACCAATTACATGCATATTCTAGCTTCTGGGCCTGAGTAGGCAGTTAAACTTGGGCACGCTTTTCATCCAAAATTCTGAATGCTGCCCCCTACCCTAGTGAAGTCAAAACGTAGAAATGTGAGTTCCATTGCTCCAATATCTCCTTCCTTGGATACGTCATCGCTGCAGAACATATACAGATGGATCCAGACAAGGTGAGAGCGATGGTAGATTGGCCTCAACCCACATCCAGAGTGCAGCTGCAACATTTCCTGGGGTTTCTAACTTCTACCGCCACTTCATCCGAGGTTTCCTGGCTTACCTCATCTCAGCACTCACCTCTCCCAAGGTTCCCTTCACATGGTCGCCAGCAGCTGACCAGGTGTTCTCGGACCTCAAACGTCGATTCACTACAGCCCCCATCTTAGTCCATCCGGACCCATCCCGTCGGTTTGTGGTGGAGGTCGACGCCTCGGATGTCGGAGTGGGGGCCGTCCTGTCCTGGCCGGGACCAAAAGCTGCACCCCTGCGCTTTCCTCTCCCATCGTCTTAACCCTGCTGAGAGAAATTATGATGTGGAAAATCGAGAACTCCTTGCCATCAAGATAGTGTGACTTACAGTCATGCGTGAATACATTTTTACATATGGGGTTGTCCTGGGAATTTAACCCAATATCTTGGCATTGCAATGCTCTACCAAGATGCATTACAGGGTTAGAGATGCTTTTTGGGGCTTCAATTTAATATGATTTATAAGGCCTATATTAAGCAGTGTTTATGTCACCCTTTATAAAGCACAAGTTTATGTCATATTTGACATAGTGGGTTATGTCACATTTGACATGGGTGGTCATCCCACACACCCTTTATAAAGCATGGCCTGTGGTTATAGATGATTTGTAACACATGTATGTAGTGTTTATGAAGGATTTATGAAGCCTTTATAAGCTGCATGTCATTTAAAGCGTGACCACATTCTATTCTTATTTACAATAAAAATGACTACAAAATGACACAATACATAATTTACCATTAATTTCTATTGTGCAGAAAATAATCTGAAACACAACCAAAACAAACAGCAAATGTGTAGAGCCACAAGCTTGATGTAGTCATTGCATGCTATGAATATGGGACCAAATACTACAGTTTTGAGTACTTTAATACACATATAAATTCATTTGTCACAATATTTTTGGTCCTCTAAAATGGAGGGACTATGTACAAAAAGTGCTTTTCACCCGATATGGATTAAAATACCTTCAAATTAAAGCTGTCAGTCTACACTTTAACATCGTAGTCATTATATCAATTTAAATCCAAAGTTCTGGAGTACAGAGACAAAACAACCAAAAATGTGTCACTGTCCCAATATTGTATGAATTGATTAAACTACCTTTGGGCTATGAGCAAAAGTATGCCTCTGGGGTCAAAATGACCCCAGTCGGTAGCTTGAGGGTTAAACATGTAAATCAAATAAATAAAGGATTTTGCTATATTTTTACGTCACAAATGTGTTCTTGTGTTGATCCACATTATTTGCAAGTGGAAAAGCATAATGGTATTGGGTGTGTATATAAATTGTAAAGTAGCAATCACTACCATACTTAAGTCATTTGTTAAATGCATTGTGTCTCAGTCAGCAGTAGCCCCGATACACAACAGGAGAGTACATAGGTTTCAGTGGTGGGAATTCACACTCTAGGGCTCTCCTGATCTCTATCAACTCTCACTGACATCAGGGTCATCATTATATCTCAATGACAGGTCACACACACACACCACTGGGCTTTGGCGTCAGTTACATCATCAATCAACAACAGGAAGTCACAATCTTCAGGTGACAGTTTAATACTGTGAAAAGTGTTTAATAGTTATATTCAATATGGGTGATATACACCTGATTTGTTCTAGGATTCACACTCTTGGATGAATAACAGCAGCAAACAAATCAACGTCTGCACAGAAACAGGTTAGACAGCTCTATGGCGCCTCAAAAATCTGATTAGCAAATTTTTTGTAAACTTTCATGGGAACGTGAGTCCACTGCTGTTTACTCCATGTGGTTCAGTCATTTTACACTATGAACCCCTGGTAAGGAGGAGGAGCAGAGAGGCAAAACGTGACAGTCCAGTAATCTGAGAGGACTGAGCGATGGGTAAACACTGATCTAGAGAGTCCTGTACAGGAACCCAGTATTCTGTCCTCTCTTCTTCCTTCACACACTCTTAGAAAAAAAGGTGCTAGCTAGAACCTGAAAGGGTACATTGGCTGTCCCTCCAGGTAGAACTATCTCGGGTTCCAGGTAGAACACTTTCCACTGAAGGTTCTACGTGGAACCCAAAATGGTTCTACCTGAAACCAAAAAGGGTTCTCCTATGGGGACAGCCAAAGAACCCTTTTTTGTTTTACCTGTCTGTTTTAACCTGTAAGACCACCAGTGTGGTGGGGGTGTGTCCCTGTCTTCCTCTGCTGGACTGTATCAGCTATGTGCCCCCTCTGTCAGGAAGTGATAGAGGCATAGAGGTAAGGTCAAACTAAAGGGCCTTCTTCATTGATTCATGGTATTACACTAATTAATCAATTGTTTAATTGATATAGTACTATCAGGAAGGCATATTATTAGAATATATGAATAATATTATATTAATATACAGTATATCCTCCCACGTCAACATGATAATGTAATAACAGTCCAACAAAATGGTTTGCCAAAGAAAAACTTCCATATTTTTCTTGGTAAGCACTAATGTTGAATTTTTGTCGTTGTTGTTCAGTACCCCTAGTACCTTTATCTTTTTGCCGTACAGCGGAGGCCTATCTGAACTTTAATGTAATAACAGTGTAATACACATGCATCTTGCTATGTAGACAACGTGCGCAGACGCTAGTGGCTGGTAGGTGTTGTTTGTCAACACAATACCTTGACATGGCGCCTGTTTGTCTCTAGGGCCTTTGAAATTGATGATCATCAGGTCACACAGTCTCAGTCACTGACTGCACTTGGCAGTAAGCAAATCTGGGCAACATAGTAGGCCAAAAGTATTACATTTCTATGGCCTGACTCCAAGAGATGGTCTCAGCCCACTGCCAGTGCTCATCAGTTCCTCTCTTATCGCTCTTCTTTCTCTCTATCAGAGACGTTCAGTTCTGTCCTTTTGGTCCAAACATGCCCCTTGGCCCAGGCACCCTCTTATTGTTGATAAAGTGGACTGTTGCTACTACTGCAGTCTATAAACTATAGATACTTTCTGCTAAGCAGTATGTGTCTGAAGGTTTTCTTATGGAGGAGCATCTGATTTTCTTGTCATGACAAATAGAAAGAGATTTATTCACCTGTTGGACACCAAACGTGTTCCTAACGCATGGGATTATGTCCTAACCATGTGATCTAAACAGAAAACCACTCAAATCAGGACCGCAATTCCGATTACTCTGGGGTGGCCCTGCAGTACACTGCTTCTGTCTGTAGAGAGAGCTCTTTTACTTGTTTCTGCTTGTCACCCATTGACGTTATAGAAAGAACAGGCCATTTAAAAACTTGAAGACTAAGTAAAGATTTGAGCCACGCATGTACTGTATGTTATGTCTGTTGTCAAGATGTGTTGAGTTCGAGCAGTTCTAGAAGTCATTGGCATGTGAAGGCTAGATAATTCTATGTGATATGTCATCCAGGCTACGTTAACGCCCGTAGACAAATTCAGATAACACCCTACAAGGGCTTGTTTATTGTTTGTTTGTAACCACCTACATGGTTTGAGCTATTTGTATTTTTTCCCTCCCTCCCTCCCTCCCTCCCTCCCTCCCTCCCTCCCTCCCTCCCTCCCTCCCTCCCTCCCTCCTTCCCTCCCTCCCTCCCTCCCTCCCTCCCTCCCTCCCTCCCTCCTTCCCTCCCTCCCTCCCTCCCTCCCTCCCTCCCTCCCTCCCTCCCTCCCTCCTTCCCTCCCTCCCTCCCTCCCTCCCTCCCTCCTTCCCTCCCTCCCTCCCTCCCTCCCTCCCTCCCTCCATGGGAAACATATATTTTTACATTGCCAAAGCAAGTGAAGTAGATAATAAACAAAAGTGAAATAAACAATAAACAAAATGTACAGTAAACATTACTCACAAAAGTAAGAATAGAGACATTAGAGAAAGAATCGAGACATTTCTAATGTCACCTCTAAATACAGTGTTGTAATGATGTGCAAATAGTTAAAGTACAAAATAAAAAATAAATAAACATAAATATAGGTTGTATTTACAATGGTGTTTGTTCTTCACTGGTTTCCCTATTCTTGTGGCAACAGGTCACAAATCGTGCTGCCGTGATGGCACACTGTGGTATTTCACCCAATAGATATGGGAGTTTGTCAAAATTGGATTTGTTTTCGAATTCTTTGTGGGTCTGTGTAATCTGAGGAAAATATGTGTCTCTGATATGGTCATACATTTGGCAGGAGGTCAGGAAGTGCAGCTCGGTTTCCACCTCCTTGTGTGGGCAGTGTGCACATAGCCTGTGGCGGTCTCTCTAAATAGCAAGGCTATGCTCATTGAGTCTGTACATAGTCAAATATTTCCTTAATTTGGGTCAGTCCCAGTGTTCAGGTATTCTGCCACTGTGAAATCTCTTTTTAGGGCCAAATAGAATCCTAGTTTGCTCAGTTTCTTTGTAAATTCTTTCCAATGCATCAAGTAATTATCTACCTCTCTCTCGCTACCTCTCCTCTCTTTTGCTCCCTTACTCCCCCCATTTAAACAATGGCGAATGAAGGGATTATGAAAAACAGGGATGATGAGTGATATGCAGTATAAGTGGGTGACTCAGCTTTAAAACCCTTCCCTGCAGTCAAGGGAGCACATCGCCCTCTATAGTTGCATCATGTGTGGAATGTTATTAGTATTTTTCATTTATTAGTATTTTTTGCATTATTTCCAAAAACACGCCGAAAATACGAGTTTGAAAATGTTTCTATGTCAAACGGTTTTGTTACATTTCAGTCTTCTGTGATGTATATAAAGTGTCATATTGGGATGCCAACTCAAATTGAAATACATTTCAACTCTCTATCTGACATGATACAGGTGTCTGCTTCTTTGTAAAGCCCCTAACCATGTGTGTTAGGTGTATACCTTTGCTTCAAAGTAGATTTGTTTAAGATGACCAAGGAACACTCTGTCACCCTGATTTAGCACACTGCTGTATTAAAGTAGCTGGAAACAATCATGTTGATGCTGACAACTGGTCTTTCCTGTCTGGGTAAATAAACAGAGAGGGTAATTTCCACTGCTGCTTCTCTTTGTATTCATTCTGCACAACATGCACACAATGGAGTTACCTAAATTATTGCTACAACAACAATTGTCTCTCAGTGACTCTTTTAACGTCACTTTGGGTGTGATGAGGTGGAGGTGGAATGCAGTCAGTCGATGTTCTACTATCTCTCAGGTTTTGTTTTAGAGGTTGAGATGACCTCCTTCAACCAACTAACCCAGATTCCAGGAAACATGAAAGGAATTGAGTCATTGTCTATCTTTTTGTGAAAAATTACACTGGTCATTCAAAAAATGTATTCAGTTAAAATAGACCTCACTTTAGATTATCCCACACAAAAATACTTAACTAATGATTACTAAATGGTTTATAATGACCTATATTAAACATGTTATGAATTATCTTATTAATCATTAGTGCAAACTTTAAAAATGGTTTATACATGTGTTAATAACTAGCTTACTAACATTTACAAATGTAGGAGTAAAGATTAATGAAGATTACGAATCAACTATTTACTAACCCATTATAAATACTTAATAATTATGAATCATGGTTCTTATTGGTGTTATTATAAAGCGCTACCAGACACATTTCTTCAATATTTTAATTGTTAAACATTTTTTGGCCCCAGACTTTTGCAAGAAGTGGGACAGCCAAGCTTAGTACTGATCTGTTTGCGTACAGTATAGCACATTATTTTAGGTGATTCTAGAGCAGAGTTGTTCCTGGAGAACTGCTCTCTGTAGGTTTTCGCTCCAACCCGCAGTTGTTACTAACCTCATGCAGCTGATCAACTAGCTAATTATTAGAATCAGGTGTGGTAGACTAGGGTTGGAGTGAAAACCTACAGGACTGTACCTCTCCAGGAACAGGGTTGGAGAGCCCTGTTCTAGAGAAACAGTAGCACTGCAAGCTTTTTGGAAGAATCTTGATAAACTACAATGCTAACATACCTTCATATCTTCAATGCTACCAGATATCATAATTTAAAATAACTTGCATGGTTTGCAAGGTTTGTCAAGCTTAACTTGTTTGGACACAAAAAAGGCTTGATGATAATGATTAGGGCCCTGACGTTTTCCTGACCATGTGACCTGACCAGGAGAAACTATGCACATAACAGTAAATTACAGTGCCCCAGAATTTCGAGTTTGTCGTGGTCGGGTCAGTCTTTTGAGGTGTGTCTGACAGTCTCAACTATTTAGTCAAACTGGATGGACTAGTTAATGGGTGAACCAGTAAGCCATTGCCAAGTGTGTGTGTCCGCGTGTGCGTGTTGAGCCTTTCCTACATATGCCACACTTCTTGCTTGGTTTCAGTCACTCAGCATTCCTCTTCACCATCCTCTTCTCTGAAGCTAACTCAGGTAAAACTATGTCTATGAGCAAAGACCAGGGAACTTAGTCCCTCTATATGGAAAATCAATATTTGTGAAAATATGAAATATCTTTTGGCTATATTTTATATTTCAAATTTATTTTGAAGTATAAAAAATTGGCCAAACGTTTATTGAATATTTACACATATATTAAAATATGTATTTATTTTCTGTATGTCATAAGGAATGAAAGGGAAAGGGAAAGGGGAATCACATACTGCTGAATGTAATGATAATTTACGAGCCTGGTCTCACTAGATGTAACACAGTAAACATAAATCATGGACTCTCAAATTAGAATATGTTACGTATAGTATGGTTACATAAGACAGAGGGTTACTTGTAGGGTGGTTGGTCATGGTTAGTGGGCGCATAATCCAAACATCTAGGAATCCCAAAAGGGTGCGGGTTCGAATCTCATCACAACTTCAGCGCTTTAGCGGATAAGTAACTACTTACTACTTTTAAGCTACTTTGCAACTACTTAGCATGTTAGCTAACCCTAATCCTAACCTTAACCCTTTAACCTATCTCATAACTCTTTAATTTAACCCTAATCTTAACCCTAACTCTAAACTTAACCTTAACCCAAAGCCTAGCTAACATTAGCCACCTAGCTAACATTAGTGTTAGCCCCCTAGCCACCTAGCTAATGTTAGCCACAACAAATTGGAATTCTTAACATATCATGTTTTGCAAATTCGTAACATACTGTACAAATTGGAATTCGTAACATATTGTACAAATTGTCATTCGTAACATACACTCTCAAAACAAATCTAGAACCTAAAAGGGTTCTCCCGGCTGTCCCCATAGGAGAACTCTTTGAAGAACCCTTTTAGGTTCAATGTAAAACTCTTTCCACTGAGGGTTCTACATGGAACTCAAAAATAGTTCTACCAGGAACCAAAAAGGGGTCTCCTATGGGGACAGCTGAAGAACCCTTTTTGAACCTTTTTTCTATGAGTATATAATGTGAAATGGGTGACGGACATCCACAAATGAATACATACCATACCATACGAAATGTAACATGTCATACTAATTGGAGTGTTATGGATTTACAGTTTTACTCTATTACGTCTACCCCTGAGTCCAGGTTGAATTTACAGTTTGAGTTGGACTATGACTCCTTCTAGCTCATGTTCAAAGGAGCAGTTGTAAAGCCTGGGGACAACTAAGCTCTAAACACTAGGCTTCTCTGTACAGCATACAGCATTTTGAATAATTTCAACTCATTTTGAAGAATTTCACAAACTATCTTGAGAACTAGTTCTGGTGCCATTATTATTAAGCATGAAACATCGCCCTATATTCATTTGCTGGTGGGGTGACTTCTGTAAAAAAATACATATATACATATATATTATTTTTTAAATAAATCCTCACAGAAGACGCCACCATGGCAAACACGATGGTCATCCAGCAGCCCAAGCCCTTTGTTCAGGCCATTACCTCAAACCAATGGAGCTCCGAAATCTGTGACTGCACCAAGGATATGTCTTCGTGTAAGTGTGTGTGTTTGTGTGTGCGTACGAGCATGTTTGTGTGTGTACATATATTGATCGTATTTAAACAAGGCCTCTGTTACTGCTCAACTCCATTCAATGGGGGGCAAACTGGTTTCAATCAACAGCATAACACATTCGTTTAGAGTTTGAGCTCCCGAGTGGCGCAGCGGTCTAAGACACTACGGTCTAAGATACTGCATCTCAGTGCAAGAGGTGTCACTGCAGTACCTGGTTTGAATCCAGGCTGCATCACATCCGGCTGTGATTGGGAGTCCCATAAGGTGGTGCACAATTGGCCCAGTGTTGGCCGGGGTAGTCATTGTAAATAAGAATTTGTTCTTAATTAACTGACTTGCCTGAATAAATAAATGTCAATAAAAAATTAACCCATGGGTAAATCACTGTCATTTCTTGTCCTCTATCTCTCTTTATAGGTTGCTTAGCATTCTGGTGCTTCCCCTGCTTTGCCTGTATAACGGCGAGGGAGGCTGGGGAGTGCCTGTGTCTGCCCCTGCTAGACGGCTTCGGCCTTATCCCCCCCGCCACCATGTCCCTGAGGGTGGGGATCCGCCAGCGCTACGGCATCGAGGTAAGGACACACAGAACGCCATGACCTTGTCTAGAGTCATGACGTTTGGTTTTCTCATTGTTTACTGTTAGCACAAATCAAATCAAAGCAACATTTGTCACGTGCGCCGAATACAACAGGTAGACCTTACAGGGAAATGCTTACTTACAGGCTCTAACCAACCGTGCAAAAAAAGGTATTATGTGAACAATAGGTAAGTAAAGTAATAAAAACAACAGTAAAAAGAGAGTGAAAAATAACAGTAGCGAGCAGAGGTGGGACCAAGTCATTCTTAAGTCTTAGCACTCAAGTCCCAAGTCAAGTCTCAAGTCACGACAGGGAAGTTCAAGTAAAGTCTCAAGTCAAGTCTCAAGTCCTAAATCTTAAGTTTCGAGTCCTAAACAAGTCATAATGTGCTCTTCACCAAATGTAATACCAAGAGTAATAGTTAGTATATTACATTTACGCAAATCTTAAATGCTTTTAAAAATATGCATATATTTATTACCTTTCCCAATAAACATTATATTTCCATGGGTAGACATGAGAAAGACCCCCCCCCCCCAACAATAGTTATCGACTATCAAGGATCGCTATGGGGCGCAGTAGACTTGTGCACAATCGCCCAACCTTAACACACACACACACACTTTCTCTCTCTCTCTCTCTCTCTCTCTCTCTCTCTCTCTCTCTCTCTCTGTGTGGTTACAGTAGGCTAACGTATGTCAATGGTTTTAGGAACAGCAGTAACATCAGGCAGGATCTAGGCTACCAACTGCCTAGCCAGTTGTAGCTCAATCTTGGGTGCAATGATCACGTTCCCGCACTGACTGACTGTGTGGAGGCTCATTGATTTAACGTTACGTTAGCCTACATGATACACTGTAAAGTCCATGGAGAATAAGAACACCTCCTCCCAGCTGCCCACTGCACTGAAGATAGGAAACACTGTCACCACTGATAAATCCACCATAATTGAACATTTCAATAAGCATTTTTCTACTGCTGGCCATGCTTTCCACCTGGCTACTCCTACCCCTGTCAACAGCACTGCACCCCCAACAGCAACTCGCACAAGCCTTCCCCATTTCTCCTTCTCCCAAATCCATTCAGCTGATGTTCTGAAAGAGCTGCAAAATCTGGACCCCTACAAATCAGCGGGGCTAGACAATCTGGACCCTTTCTTTCTAAAATTATCTGCCGAAATTGTTGCCACCCCTATTACTAGCCTGTTCAACCTCTCTTTCGTGTCGTCTGAGATTCCCATAGATTGGAAAGCAGCTGCGGTCATCCCCCTCTTCAAAGGGGGGGACACTCTTGACCCAAACTGCTACAGACCTATATCTATCCTACCATGCCTTTCTAAGGTCTTCGAAAGCCAAGTCAACAAACAGATTACCGACCATTTTGAATCTCACCATACCTTCTCTGCTATGCAATCTGGTTTCAGAGCTGGTCATGGGTGCACCTCAGCCACGCTCAAGGTCCTAAACGATATCTTAACCGCCATCGATAAGAAACATTACTGTGCAGCCGTATTCATTGATCTGGCCAAGGCTTTCGACTCTGTCAATCACCACATCCTCATCGGCAGACTCAACAGCCTTGGTTTCTCAAATGATTGCCTCGCCTGGTTCACCAACTACTTCTCTGATAGAGTTCAGTGTGTCAAATCGGAGGGTCTGTTGTCCGGACCTCTGGCAGTCTCTATGGGGGTGCCACAGGGTTCAATTCTTGGACCGACTCTCTTCTCTGTATACATCAATGAGGTCGCTCTTGCTGCTGGTGAGTCTCTGATCCACCTCTACGCAGACGACACCATTCTGTATACTTCCGGCCCTTCTTTGGACACTGTGTTAACAACCCTCCAGGAAAGCTTCAATGCCATACAACTCTCCTTCCGTGGCCTCCAATTGCTCTTAAATACAAGTAAAACTAAATGCATGCTCTTCAACCGATCGCTACCTGCACCTACCCACCTGTCCAACATCACTACTCTGGACGGCTCTGACTTAGAATACGTGGACAACTACAAATACTTAGGTGTCTGGTTAGACTGTAAACTCTCCTTCCAGACCCATATCAAACATCTCCAATCCAAAGTTAAATCTAGAATTGGCTTCCTATTTCGCAACAAAGCATCCTTCACTCATGCTGCCAAACATACCCTTGTAAAACTGACCATCCTACCAATCCTCGACTTTGGCGATGTCATTTACAAAATAGCCTCCAGTACCCTACTCAACAAATTGGATGCAGTCTATCACAGTGCAATCCGTTTTGTCACCAAAGCCCCATATACTACCCACCATTGCGACCTGTACGCTCTCGTTGGCTGGCCCTCGCTTCATACTCGTCGCCAAACCCACTGGCTCCATGTCATCTACAAGACCCTGCTAGGTAAAGTCCCCCCTTATCTCAGCTCGCTGGTCACCATAGCATCTCCCACCTGTAGCACACGCTCCAGCAGGTATATCTCTCTAGTCACCCCCAAAACCAATTCTTTCTTTGGCCGCCTCTCTTTCCAGTTCTCTGCTGCCAATGACTGGAACGAACTACAAAAATCTCTGAAACTGGAAACACTTATCTCCCTCACTAGCTTTAAGCACCAACGGTCAGAGCAGCTCACAGATTACTGCACCTGTACATAGCCCACCTATAATTTAGCCCTATCAACTACCTCTTTCCCAACTGTATTTAATTTATTTATTTATTTTGCTCCTTTGCACCCCATTATTTTTATTTCTACTTTGCACATTCTTCCATTGCAAAACTACCATTCCAGTGTTTTACTTGCTATATTGTATTTACCTTGCCACCAAGGCCTTTTTTGCCTTTACCTCCCTTCTCACCTCATTTGCTCACATTGTATATAGACTTGTTTATACGTTATTATTGACTGTATGTTTGTTTTACTCCATGTGTAACTCTGTGTTTTTGTATCTGTCGAACTGCTTTGCTTTATCTTGGCCAGGTCGCAATTGTAAATGAGAACTTGTTCTCAACTTGCCTACCTGGTTAAATAAAGGTAAAATAAAAAAATAAATAAAACACTAGTAAAGTAATAAAATATATAGCTGTCGGCTATATTAGCCATGACTTACCGTTCTTTGTGCAGCTTCAAATGTCGAACAAAGTTGGAAATTGTTGCGCCTCCGTCTGTAATTTTCTTCCTGCATGTTTTGCAAGTTGCAATCTGTTTTTTGTTGATACAGCTTTGTCTTTCTATCTGAAAACAATAATTTTGGGTATCATCTTTCCAAGGGCTCCATCTGAATTCACCTGCCAACTTTCCTCTGCACTGCCACGCACAACTTTTTCTCAGCTGGCACAACTTGATTGGCTGCTGTCCGATTCAAACTGTAATCCGTTAAATGAAGAGTTGATGCGCTGCACACTTTTTTTAATAGCATAATTGTTTATATTTGGGCTTGGGGAGGGTATCAAGTCAGGTTGAGTCATAAGGCTCAAGTCCAAGTCAAGTCACGAGTCATTGGTGTTAAAGTCAAAGTCGAGTTGCAAGTCAGCATATTTGTGACTCGAGTCTGACTCGAGTTCAAGTCATGTGACTCGAGTCCACACCTCAGGTAACGAAGCTATAACATTAGCGAGGCTACATACAGGCACCGGTTAGTCGGGCTGATTGAAGTAGTATGTACATGTAGATATGGTGAAAGTGACTATGCATATATGATGAACTGAGAGTAGCGGTAGTGTAAAAGAGGGGTTGGCGGGTGGTGGGTGGTGGGACACAATGCAGATAGCCCGGTTAGCCAATGTGCCGGAGCACTGGTTGGTCGGGCCAATTGAGGTAGTATGTACATGGAATGTATAGAAGAACACGAGTCATAAGGCTTGGCATGCCTTATGTCTAGAGTTTTTCCTGATCACAGGATCTGACCAGGAAAAACTCTGGGCTTTATAGTTCTAGGCCACAATTATTGTTGAAGATGTTGTATTATTTAAACATTTTGTGAAAATAATGCATATGAATACAATGTCCATACAAATGATGTGTATCGCCCAGTTCCTTTGACTGTACATGTGAAAGTGTTATATCTCAAAATAGTGTACAACTATCAGTCCCTCCATCTCTCAAGTAATTCATGATCAAATCAAATCAAATTGTATTTGTCACATGCACCGAATACAAAAGGTGTAGTAGACCTTACATTGAAATGCTTACTTACAAGCCCTTTAACCAACAACGCAGTTTTAAGAAAAATACCTTAAGATAAAGAAGAAATATAAGTAACAATGTTCACCTCACCTTCTAATCTGATCTCAGAACTCTCCTAACCAGTTCCAATGACCTAAGTTTCAGGAGTACCTGTGGCTCAGACCATGCCCAATTTTTTTTTTTTGAGTACTCAAACTCTGTTTCAATACCTGCATACTGAGGGAGTTGCCTGTGTACCAGTCTGTCTGTGTTAACATTCCTCTCCTTGCCAATCCTAGTCATGCCAATCAATGAGTTGTAATGATAGAACAAACTGATCCGGGACCAGGCTACTCAGGGATTAATGCATAATGTTCTGAAGATGGCACAGTGCTGAACTCCGATCAGACAGTCTGTGTCCGCTAATTGATTAATTGATTCATGTAGTCAATGTTAACTGATCCTAGATCAGGTGTAATGTGATGTATCTCTGTCTCCTCCCTAAAAGGGCACCATGTGTAATGACTGTGTCTATTCATTCTTCTGCGGGCCCTGCACCTGGTGTCAAATGTCAAGAGAGATGAAGACCCGCCTCCAACCAGTCACTCTCATCAACCCACATGTAAGATAAGGACAGACCTCGTTCTTCCTCATCCTCTTCTTCGTCATCCTGCATCATCATCATCATATATCCCTCCTCTTCATCCTCTTCCTCCTCTACCTTCATCATAGTAATTAGACTAATAATAATCAACATCATCATCATTAGACTCGTGTTAATGGAATAGTAACAATACCAAGCCTGTACTTTCTACTACAGGAAGCTGCTGATGGGAGGACGGCTCATAATAATGTCCGGAATGGAGCAAATGATGTATTTAATACCATCCCATTAATTCCGCTCCAGCCATTACTACGGGCCCGTCCTCCACAATTAAAGGGCCACCAATCTCCCGTGCTTTCTATCCTCTGTTGACTCTTCTATCACCGACCACTGTCACCAAACTCATCACCATTGAACGTCACACACGTGAACACCTGTACTTTGAGCCACCCAAAACTGTTCTCCATTCAGTTTCAAGCAGGTCTGCAATAGTGTCCTGTTCTTAGGTTGTTCACGTTCACTTCCACCCGGCTGACAGCTGAAATAGTTTACTGTGTATCTGTAAAGGCCCTTTAGATTTTCTGGGGTGTGTGAAAGATGAATGAATATGTGTGTATAAACACATTTCCAAAACCCTTTTGAAAACTGGACCTTTTTATCTACCACTATGCGAAATGTACAAAACACGTCCAAATGTATTGTAAAAACATATGAGAGAAATAGGTGTGACACATTTCCAAACAACAAAACATACATTTATACTGCAAACATGAAAGATATATCTGAATGTATCTTAATTAATGGTGAATAAATGATTAAAAGATGAGTGCCTGTCCTGTCTCTGTGACGTTAATACAGAGGATACTGTATGTCACTGATCTTTAGTGAAGGTGTTGAATCTTATGCAAACCACACACATGCAAATAGTGACTGTTCTACAATTTAGTTCCTGAATGATATGATTTTTAAGGCCACCTCTGGTCCGGAGATACCTATCACAAACCTGGATACATCCAGGCAGAGCTGTCCATTTCAGGTGAGTATATTTTATTAAGAGTCATAATTCAATAAAACAGGACTTAGATTGAACACACCCCACTACTAGAATTATAGGCTGCAATGATTTGTATTTGATGGGGAGACTTATACGTAGACTACATAGACTTATACGTTTTAACATCAGATTAATGGTGAATACTCTATAGACTACAGTTTGAAAATAAACAGTACCAGAGTGCACACAGTAGCCTATTGGTTTGTTAAGTGATGATTGAAGGGGCTCCACTTGTAAGACGTGAATTAGCCACTTAGAATAGAAGGAAGTGCAGAGCTATTAAAGCGCATTTTGAAGCCAGGTGAAAGATGTGTGTGTGTGGGGGGGGGGGGGGGGATATTTCATATTTGATTTCAGCAAGTTGGCATTGGGGGGGCAGGAAAAAGTAACAATCCATTGATGTTTGTTGTTGCTTTTTGTTCAGGTTCTTTGTCCTTAGTCGAGTGGCCAGCCGGCCAGTCACCATGGCAACGAGTGTGATAATCAACAACCAACAATCTCAGCCTCCTCAGCCCCAGACACCAGCTTTCATAGCTGTCCACTCTAACCAGTGGAACACTGGCATTTGTGACTGCTTCGACGACTTGCAAGTCTGTGAGTTTGTCTGTCTATTTGTTTGTCCATTTATCCAGTGTCCCAGCGAATCATTCACATTTCTCTGCAAAAATGTTGAATTCAGAGTTCACTATTCATTTACATTGTTCACTATTCATTCACATTCACATTGTATTTCGGAATACCTTATTAAAACATTATTTTATAAAAAGCACATAAGTTATACATGACATTGTTCCGTTTTGACTTACGTCGTGCTTGGAATATTTTGAGACATCAATGGAGTATTATAGCCCATACAGTCAGGTCCATAAATATTTGGACATAGTCCAAGTTATTATTACTTTAGCTGTCTACCACAGCATATTGGAGTTCAAATTAAATAATGAATATGAGCTGAAAGTGCATACTTTCAGCTTTAATTTGAGGTATGCATTTACATCCAAATCAGGTGAATGGTTTTGTAATTACAGCACTTTTTATTTGTGCCTCCCCCCTTTTTTAATGGACCAAAAGTAATTGGACAATTGGCTGCTCAGCTGTTCCATGGCCAGGTGTGTGTTATTCCCTCATTAGTTCATTTACACGTAAGCAGATAAAAGGTATAGAGTTGTGTGGCATTTGCATTTGGAATCTGTTGCTGTTAACCCTCAATATGAAGTCCAAAGAGCTGTCACTGCCAGTGAAGCAAGCCATCATTAGGCTGAAAAGCAAAACAAACCCATCATAGAGATGGCAAAAACATTAGGTGTGGCCAAATCAACCATTTGGTACATTCTTAAAAAAAGAAAGAACACACTGGTGAGCTCAGGAACACCAAAAAGACCCGGAAGACCACGGGAAACCACTGTGGTGGATGACAGAATAATTTTTTCCCTAGTGAAGAGAAACCCCTTCAGTTGGCCAGATCCAGAACACCCTTCAGTAGGTAGGCGTATCTGTGTCAAAGTCAACAATTACGAGAAGACTAGTAAATAGAGGGTTTACCACAAGATGTAAACAATTGGTAAGCATCAAAAACAGGAAGA
The DNA here is from genome assembly GCF_045791955.1 of Oncorhynchus clarkii lewisi. Taxonomy (NCBI): domain Eukaryota; kingdom Metazoa; phylum Chordata; class Actinopteri; order Salmoniformes; family Salmonidae; genus Oncorhynchus; species Oncorhynchus clarkii. Next base: position 19,965,192 of record NC_092155.1, read on the forward strand.
CCAGATTAGAGTTTGTCAACAAAGATCTAAAAAAAGCCTGTATAGTTCTGGAACAACATCCTATGGACAGATGAGACAAAGATCAACTTGTACCAGAATGATGGGAAGAGAGAAGAGTTATGGAGAAGTGAAGGAACTGCTCATGATCCGAAGCATACCACCTCATCTGTGAAGCATGGTGGAGGGAGTGTTATGGCGTGGCCATGTATGGCTGCCAATGGAACAGTGGTTCCTTTCTATTTTCCTTTCTATTTATTGATGATGTGACTGCTGACAAAAGCAGCAGGATGAATTCTGAAGTGGTTAGGGATATATTATCTGCTCAGATTCAGCCAAATGCTTCAAAACTCATTGGACAACATTTCACCGTACAGATGGACAATGACCCGAAGCATATTGTGAAAGTAACGCAATACTTTTTTAAGGCAAAGAAGTGGAATGTTCTGAGATGACCAAGTCAATCACCTGACCTGAATCCAATTAAGCATGCATTTCATTTGCTGAAGGCAAAATTGAAGGCAAAATGCCCCAATAACAAGCAGGAACAGACAGCTGCAGTAAAGGCCTGGCAGAGCATCACCAGGGAAGAAACAGCATCAAGTGATGTCTGTCGGTTACAGACTTCAGGCAGTCATTGACTGCAAGGGATTTCCAACCAAGTATTAAAACACACAATTTAATTTATGATTATGTTAGTTTGTCCAATTACTTTTGAGCCCCTAAAATTGGGGGGCTATGTATAAAAATAGTTGTAATTCCTACACGGTTCATAAAATTATTTTGACAAAACCATTCAATTAAAGATGAAAGTCTACACTTAAAACAGATCTTGATTGTTTCCTTTCAAATCCATTGTGGTGGCGTGCAGAGCCAGAATTATGCAAATTGTGTCACTGTCCAAATACATATGGACCTGACTGACAGCGTTACTAGCCACTAATCAAAGTGAGTGAGATAAGTGTCGTAATCAGTGTTAACAGATCTCTTCCCTGACCTGCGCTTTGCGACCCTATGATCAGGCTGTTTTGCCTTCTGGTGCTTTCCCTATTTCGCCTGCACCACCACCTCAGAGTTCGGAGAGTGTTTCTGTCTCCCCATGCTGGACGGCTTATGTTCCTCCACCCAGCTGGTAGGGGTGCCAACCTGCATTCCTCCTGTGTCCATGTCCATGAGGGTGGCTGTACGTACCCGCTATGGTATTCAGGTGGGTTAATGAATGTCAATCTGAACGCCTGAATAAAGAAACTAGACAAGGACGATTGTTAGGGTAGGCCTACAGACTGTGTAAATGTGAGGCAGTACACACAACACAGCAAATCAAAAAACATGTTATTGGTCACATACACGTGTTTAGCAGATGTTATTGCGGGTGTAGCGAAATGCTTGTGTTTCTGGCTCCAAAAGTGCAGTAATATCTAACAAGTAAAATCGAACAATACACACAGATCTAAAGTAAAGGAATGTAATTAACAATATATAAATATTTGGGCCAGCAATGTCGAAGCGGCATAGAGTAAGATATAGAAGAATAGGAAAGAATACAGTATATACATATGAGATGAGTAACGCTAGATATATAAACATTATTAATTAAAGTGGCCAGCGATTTCAGGTCTATTTATATAGGGCAGTCACCTATAATGTGCTAGTCATGGCTTTTTAACAATCTGACCTTGAGATAGAAGCTGTCCCTCGGTCCCCGCTTTGATGCACCTGTACTGACCGTGTCTTCTGGATGATATCGGGGTGAACAGGCAGTGGCTCGGGTGGTTGTTGTACTTGATGATCTTTTTGGCCTTCCTGTGACATCGGGTACTGTAGGTGTCCTGGAGGGCAGGTAGTTTTCCCCCGGTGATGCGTTGGACAGACCGCACCAGACCGCAGTTTCCGTACCAGGCGGTGATATAGCCTGACAGGATGCTCTCAATTGTGCATCTGTAAAAGTTTGTGAGGGTTTTAAGTGCCAAGCCAAATTTCTTCAGCCTCCTGAGAGCTTCTGTCCAGTTAATACAACAGCCCGGTAGTCAGTGTAATCATACAGTATCCCAGGTTTGAAACCTCTGCTGATACCTCATTGCAAGTAAAAACAAAATCCTGGGTGGAACATTGCCAGAATCAGGCAGGAATAAGCAAGAAATCCAAGAATCATCCAAACTGGGATTTCTAGAAAAACAGGGAATTTTGGGATCATAACCCTGTCTATATATGTGTTCAGGGTGGCATGACGGCAGACTGTGTGTACTCCACCTTCTGCAACATCTGCTCCTGGTGCCAGATGGCCAGGGAGATCAAGAGACGCAAACAGACCTTCACCGTCATCAACGCCCAGCCCACCATGCTGCCCGGTCAGCCCATGTTGATGGCCTCCCAGCCTGGGGTCATCACATCTCAGCCTATGATCACCTCTGCCCCTCAGGCCATCTTGAGCACTAGATTCATGTAACCTTTGACCCAAGACACAGAAACCACACTGGGTTAGCCACGCCCTCTGGTGGTGATTTCATAGAGGTGATGTAATGGAGGTGATGCACAATGTATAAGACTTGAGGCATTGGAATTCATGTAAAATCTTGCACAATTCCAGCATTTACTGTACATAAGGATAGCTGTGAAATGTAAGTATCTACTATTTTAACTATGTCAATCACCCAATGCAGATTGTTATGTAATAATGAACATTTGGTGGGTGCCTATATTTGTCCTATTTCATATGTGCAAGTGTGTATTGTATGCATGTGTGAATTGGAAATGTATTTTTTCCATATCCCAACTCCCCCTGAGACACCCTCTGAGAGTGGGGTCACGGCCAGGGTCTGCCATTATCAACGGCGACCCTGGAGCATTTAGGATGAAGTGCCTTGCTCAAGGACACATCGATTCACACAATGTGACGTAAGTAAGCCTTCTGTTACCTTGAGAGCCAGACAGTTATTAATGTCTGTGGATAAGGCCAGTATCAGAGGGAGAGAGAGAAGGAGTGAGAGAGGGAGAGGGAGAGTAAGAGAGAGAGAGAGAGGGGAAGGCTGTAGCCCTCTCTGATAGGACTGTGCTAACAGTCACAGTGACTCATGTTCATCATTAAATGTTTATTTTTATACTGCTGTGACCTCCCTCCCTCTGACTTTCCAAAACAGTAAAGGACGTTACTGTACTTCAGGGAAGAGTGGAGTCCATCTCTAATGTCATGGATGTAATGTTGAATATGTTACAGTATGGTCCTACTGCATTTAAAAATTAAAACATCATCTATACAAAGATAATGTTCATGTGTAATGTTGCTTTGCCTGAAACGTGTATATTCTCAGTTAAACTCAATAAACATTTATCGAAAACAAGGATTTTCCAGTCTGCTTATGAAAATGTTACAATATAAACAATTTGGCAATATATTACGCATCAAGAAACTGTCAGTTAACAAGCTCACTCCAGCTTGGTCTTTCTCCTGGAGCTCTTGCAGCACAGTCTGCTGCAGACAGAAACTGAGGCCCAGAGAGAGGCCCCGCTGAGGGCCAGGAGCAGCGTCGCCACATCCAAGCTGTGGTTGGAGTACCAGGACATGCTGTAGGCTTCGGTGTGCAGGTGGGACGACGTTCCTCATCACGTAATCAAACCAGAAAGTGGTGCTGGCGACAGGGGACAAGGGCGTGTTGCGGTACAGGCCAAATATCTTCTGCATTCTGTGGCAGTAGGAGGGATTCTCCAGGACGTCCCTTAGGACCTCCAGGAAGTCCACTGTGGTGAGAGTGGCAGCCTCCAGACATTGCCAAACTTGTCAAAGAGGAGCGGCAGGCCCAGCACAGTTGTAGATGGCCTCTTCCAGGCCATTGGTGCCTCCGTGAGCCACGACGCAGGTTTTGGGTTGGCCCAGGAGGTTGCTCTGGGGGAGCCAGTGTAGCAGCAGGGTGTTGTTCCCCAAGGAAGAGGGTCTTTCTCCCAGGAACCTCCACAACACCGTGTGGGGCAGCAGGACAAAGGCTTGGGCCACCGCCTCGGTCACCTCCTTAGGCAGGGCGGACACCAGCATTCCCACATGACCACCACCCCGTGCTCTGCATGAAGGCCTCCAGGTCAGCAGAGAGCGGCCTGGCCGGACGACACAAGAAGCCCCCCATATAGACCACGTTGGGCATGGTGGGCCACAGGAACTCAAAGACAAAGTCCACCCGCATCAGCCACACGTCTGCTGAACGCTGCATGGAGAGCAAGTCAGCAGCAGAGGGGAAGTGACATTTGAGCAGGTTGGCGTACCGATGGTTAATAAAGAAATATTGCGCCACCACACTATAGACATAATGCAACACATTTCTGGTTCTCTAGAGGAAGTCCATGTGGTCAGAGAGCTCTTTGCCCGACACTGGGACGTAGGACAGTGGCGAGGGGGCAAAGGCGAAGTGACCCTCTCCCGTGTTGATCCAGGGCAGGTTGAAGACCAGAAGCAGACGGAGGTAGTTGGCCAGGTCATACTGAGCATCCCAGAGCTGAGCCATGAACGCTGGATCACCATGAACGCTGGATCATCTGCGCCAGAACGTCTGCTCTGACGCAGATCTTGTGGCCTGTCGGCTGCATGGATGTGATCTCGTACTGATGGAGGAAGGACCGCAGGAAGGGCGGCAGGGTCCGGATTCCCAGAATCGTTTGCAGCATCTTGTCGTGGAAGTTCTTGTCCACCTCGTCCTCCAGCATGAGGACGGTGATGGAGCTGTAGAGAGGGAACTTCTGGGAGATGTACCAGCTCTTGGCAGAGCACAGCACGGTGAGGTCGTGATCTCGGGAGTGGAGCTCATGGAGGATGACCTCCATGTTTACCCAGTGGCTGCCATCCACTGGGACCACCAGGATCTTCCTACTGCAGGCGCTACAATGGCAACCATTGCCGGGCGATAGAAGCAGGAAGTAGAGGGCAGCCAAGAAAGGAGATGACACTCATCATCATAGCTGTCTGTGGAGAAGTCATACAACAGATATGGAATTGATTAAGGAGGTGAAATCCAACACAACAAATAAAGAATGTGTGTTAAACAGAGCCAGCTCTGATGTGACTCATGTTTTGTGTTTTTTTATTTTATTTAATCTTTATTTAACTAGGCAAGTCAGTTATTTACAATGACGGCCTACCGGTGAACAGTGGGTTAACTGCCTTGTTCAGGGGCAGAACAACATATTTTTACCTTGTCAGCTCAGGGATTCGATCCAGCAACCTTTTGCTCTAACCACCAGGCTACCTGCTCCATGTGAGCTAATGCGAGCTAGTACTTTAGACGAGACTCTACAATACTTATTAAAGTGTGGTAATGCATCAACAAACAAAGTGTTGTATTATTTAATACAACTCAGAAAGCAGGCTACTGAAATACCATTACAGCCCAACTTCACTAAAGTCCATAGTGAACTTTAGTTTAATGAACCTTAATAACACTGCCCTGGTAACAACACAGTTAAGGCAATATGCTCTACAGAGGGGGCATTGTATCATATCGGTCTGCTTGGTCTGCTGGAGCCAGAAGCAGGGGACTGGAGTATTAAGTACTGAAAGGCTTCATGGATCCTGATCCATGACATGGAATATAAAATATAAACTTGCAAAGGTTACATGTGGAACAATGAATATATATATATCAATCTGAGTTCCCAGTCTCCACACATACACACGCTCTGTTCTTTGCAGAGTGCAAGGGTAATGTTGCAGTACTCTATTTGCATTGACAGAGGTACAGATGGTTTGATACACTGAGTGTACAAAACATTAGGAACACCTTCCTAATATTAGGTTGCACCCAATTTTGCCCTCAGAACAGCCTCAATTCGTTGGGGCATGGACTCTACAAGGTGTCTACAGCGTTCCACAGGGATGCTGGCCCATGTTGACTCCAATGCTTCCCACAGTTGTGTCAAGTTGGTTGGATGTCCTTTGGGTGGTGGACCATGATACACACGGGAAACTGTTGAGGGTGAAAAACCCAGCAGTGTTGCAGTTCTTGACACCGGTGCGCCTGGCAGCTACTACTCACCTTCCAACAGGACAACGACCTTAAGCACAAAGCCAAGACAACGCAGGAGTGTCTGCGGGAGTGGCTGAATGGCCTTGGGTGGCCCAGCCAGAGCCCGGATTTGAACGCAATCTAACATCTTTGGAAAGACCTGAAAAACGTTGTGAAGCGACGCTCCCCATCCAACTTGACAGAGCTTGAGAGGATCTGCAGAGAAGAATGTGAGAAAGCTTGTAGTGTCACACCCAAGAAGACTTAAGGCTGTAATCACTGCCAAAAGTGCTTCAACAAAGGTCTGAGTAAAGGGTCTAAATACTTAGGAAAATTTACAATTTAAGTTTTTTTTAAATATAAATTTGTTTTTGCTTTGTCATTATGGGGTATTGTGTGTAGATTGATGAGGATATTTACATTGTTTTATCCATAATGCTGTAATGAAACAAAATGTGGAAAAAGTCAAGGGGTCTGAATTCTTTCCGAATGCACTGTAGGGCCAGAGAACAACACAGACAGTGAAACATAGACAGACAGTGACACATTCAATACCGCCTTGCACACTCTTGCCTGTATCTAGCTAATCTAGAGTGAAATCATTCGTCCAACAGTTGCAAACAAGTGTATCTATTGGACAAATTCTGGTATGTTTATCCCCGTTTCATTTCGTTTGCTTCCGTTTAAGAAATGTTTTTCAACAGGATCGGCAGAATGAATACACCCCTGATCACTTGCCTGCATCTAGCTGATCTAGGGTGAAATCATTCGTCCAACAGTTGCAAACAAGTGTATCTATTGGACAAATTATGATATGTTTATCCCCGTTTCGTTCCGTTTGCTTCCGTTTAAGAAACGTTTTTCAACAGGATCGGCGGAATGAATACACCCCTGATCACAAGTAAACACAGTTCACTTTCATAGCAGCCACGTTGTATTCCTTCTCGCATCAATGCGCTCTCCTCTTCTCACCTTTTCCCTTCGCTTGTGGATTTCAATGCACATCACACCAGCTGTATGTGACCAAGCGGAAAAACCTTTCCAAGCCAAACCATATCATAACTGCTACACACATCCTACACCAATGGCACCATATTAGCTGAAGTAACATTCATAGTCAACATATCTAATAGAACTTACACGTTAGTAAACCCACTACAATCACCTAGTAACGTTAGTGTACAGTCAGTAATCTACTCAGTAAGCAGTTTAGCAGTTACACTGGCAGGCCCTGGTGGCAATAAATTTGTCAAACCAAAAGCTTACTTACTTGGAAGAGTTCTAGTGTTGTGTTGGATAGTCATAGTCAGCTAGCTAACATAGCATCCCTCTGTTTGAGCCGGGTGTTTGAGTAGCCTAAACTAGCTAGCTAGCTGCATTTGCTAGCTAAGTACGTGTTAAGTGAAAGTGAAAACATTTTTGAATACATTTATTTGTTCAAAACTGTTAAACCATTGTCTTTCTCTCTCTTTGAGTCAACTACTCAGTTCATGTCAGTTCATGCTGCAAGAGCTCTGTTAGGTTGGAGGATGTCTCCAGAAGTTGTCATATGGAGGGGGGTGAGAACCATGAGCCTCCTAGGTTTTGTATTGAAGTCAATGTACCCAGAGGAGGACGGAAGCTAGCTGTCCTCTGGCTGTTTCAATCAATTATTTGGTGACGTGAATATATTTATTTATTTTTTATTTTTTTTATATAAAATTCACTGAGGATGGTCGTCCCCTTCCTCCTCTGAGGAGCCCCCACTGGTTCAAAGGCAATTAAATATGTTTTACCTTGGCAATTCACTCTTTAATGGCACACAGATTACACACTCCATTTATACATAGTCTCAGGGCTTAAAGCTCCTCCTTTAACCTGTCTCCTCCCCTTGATCAACAATGATTGAAGTGGATTTAACAGGTGACATCAATACGGGATCAAAGCTTTCACCTGGATTCACCTGGTGAGTCTATGTCATGTTTTGTACATTTTGACATTTCTTTCGTATAGAGAATTGACCTGAAAGTCTCACTTATGTGATGTTGGGTTGAACAAAGTAATATAGAGATTCCACATAGATTTTGGCATCAAGTAGGTACTGTTTCGCTCTTCTGTCCATGGCTGGAGTGTCCTTGTTGCTGTGCGCATAGTTGGTCAAGGTCCATTTAGAACAACACCCTCTGTCACATTTAACCATGATGTTATTTGCTCTGTGTTAACTTTCGCTGTCATGCTAAACTGAACCCTACTGTGCTGGCTCGGATGTTTTCGTTTCACATTGTCCTTTCCAGTAACTATAGTGTGGTGGACGCGTAACCTGGCAAGTAGGCCTACAGTGCAGCTTGGCTTGGCTCAGTAGAGTGAAAAGGGTATGTGTATGCAATATCTTAGACATCTTGCCAGTCAGACATTTAACTTTGAAAAGGCATTGTTCCTTAGATATTTAAGTCATTGCCGTGTATAGATGATGAAATAGAGCTGTGAGTCATAAGACACATTTGACTTGACAACATTTTTACAACTCTGCACTTTATTGAACATGAAATGGATAACCGTGATGGCTTACTCAGACATTAGCAGTGATAGTTCAACGGCTTCAGTACATACCCCTCCATACAATTTGATCTTCAATTATGACTTTCTAAATGGTGATATAGTATGCTAAAATGAATGGATCTAGTAAAAATGTAACAAAATATTAATTGGGAATTGACTTTCTTTCATACTGCATTTCCTCAATCAGCGTACACATATGAGGTACCAGTAGGCCTACAGATATAGTAACTGCAGAAATTAAACATCTTTAAGGTCTACAACTTCTACAAACAGTTAAAACCATAAAAAGCTTACTAATGGCTTCCATGTGAAATAAACAACACTCAAAGTTGATTCTTATTAAATGGGCAACCCTACAAATCCCTTCCACCATGGGGGGTGAGGAGCTCAATGTTCTTTACCCGGCTGCTTAGAATACAAACTGTCCCCCCGAACATGGCATTCCTCCCTCATCTTCCTTATCTAACTCAGAGGAGGAGTTAGTTGGTTGTTTGTTGGTGTGATGCTCGATTATAAAAACCAGTCCATCTGGGATCTTGTGTATTAACTAGCGACGAGGAAGAGGACAAGGGACCGTCTTTGTGTTACAGGTCACAGTGAGTTTATCATGTCTTTCACTAAACACTAACTGTGCTTCTCAGTGAAACTGAGACTGGCTATCCGTGCACACTGCTGCTACCGTGATATGATGAGAGTGAACTTGAAGAAGTAGGCATAGATATATTGTATCGCTCTATGTATTGTATCTCACTATATGTTCTGTAAGTTTGGATTACCATAGTTTCTATTGCCTTGTTAGGCAAAAACATCACATAGTTACCATATATTGTTGTAGTAAAAAATATTTTAATAAGAATCTTTCAAAAAGAAACCAATATGCATGCATTTTGCTTTACGGAAAGATGTACATTTTTATACGGATCATTTTTCAACCGGATATTAGCATAACATATGATAAAAGGCTGGACGCTCCATGACTTTTAGAGATTATGAAATAACCATAATAATCATCCAAAGTAATATACTGAATTGAGGGGAATAATTTCTAAATGATGCACAGCATACTGTGAGAGAGTGGAGCCAGTTGATGCTGATGGATTCTAGTTCAGAACCCTGTGTAAACCTCCAGTACAGACTATCAACAGCTTATTGTGAAATAGACAAATTACTTATTTGAAATTCGTGACAGGCACATGAAAAAGTACACTGTGTGTATTAGACAATTTTTATGCCAACATTACATTATTTTCTTTCTTCATATTGCATTTGTGTACATTACACAAATTTCAATTTGTTGTGGCTAACGTTAGCTAGGTGTCTAATGTTAGCTAAGGGGCTAACATTAACTAGGCTAGGGGTTAATGTTAGGGTTAGGTTTAGGAGCTAAGGTTAGGTAACCTGCTGGCTAAGTAGTTAAAGGGTTAAGGTTAGTGTTAGGAGTTAGGTTAAAGGGTTAAGGTTAGGGTTATGGGAAGGGTTAGCTAACATGCTAAGTAAATGCAAAGTTGATAATTAGCTAAAATGCAAAAGTTTTCCGTGATGAGATTCAAACACACAACCGTTGGGTTCCTAAACGTTCACATTATACAGCAATCTTTCCTGTCTTAAGTAACCTAATGTCTTTATCTGTGCAATGTACACAAAATAGTGTACTACACATGTAAACATATACTTTGATGTGATGACTTGCAGCAGGGAAGGGCAGCAGATAAACATGATAAACCAATGACCTGTGGTGAGGTCAGTAGCTGAGTAAGCACTGGCTATTATCAAAGCCAGATTTACTCACAAATAAACAAATTTCACCATACAACATAACTTCAACAACCAGAGTGACATAGGCTATTATTAACTGATATTGACAAACAATTTTTACCAAAATGTAAATACAAATGTAGCCAAGATACACAAGCAATAGCCTCTGATACACTGCTCAACTCAGCTCAGTCGTAGACCAATGTATCATCCACAGTTACAACTGATAGGTGGCACTAAAAGACCAATATATAGACACATTTCATCTGAAGAATTCGCAATGCAAACTCCATAGCATTTCACAACTGATTTACAATTATTCCAATGTGCGGCGCAAGCAAACACACACAATAATTGTACTATGTGAAATATGCTTAAACTCTTACAGTGCATTCAGAAAGTATTCAGACCCCTTCACTTTTTCCACATTTTGTTGTTACAGCCTTATTCTAAAATAATTTTTCAAATTGATTTTTTTGCACCTCAACCTACACACAATATCACATAATGACAAATCAAAAAGTAGTGTAGACATTTTTTCAAGTGTATTTAAAATTAAAAACTTAAATATTACATTTACAGAAGTATTCAGACCCTTTACTCAGTACTTTATTGAAGCACATTTGGCAGCGATTACAGCCTCGAGTCTTCTGAGGTATGACACTACACGCTTGGCACACCTGTATTTGGGGAGTTTCTCCCATTCTTCTCTGCACAACCTCTCAAGCTCTGTCAGGTTGGATTGGGAACGTCACTGCACAGCTATTTCCAGGTCTCTCCAGAGATGTTCGATCAGGTTCAAGTCCTGGCTCTGACTGGACCACTCAAGGACATTCAGAGACTTGTCCCAAAGCCACTCCTGCATTGTCTTGGCTGTGTGCTTAGGGTCGTTGTCCTGTTGGAAGGTGAACCTTTGCCCCAGCCTGAGGTCCTGAGCGCTCTGGAGCAAGTTTTCATCAAGGATCTCTCTGTACTTTGCTCCATTCATCTTTCCCTCGATCCTGACTAGTCTCCCCCTGCCACTGAAAAACATCCCCACAGCACGATGCTTCCACCACATGCTTAACCGTAGGGATGGTGCCAGGCTTCCTCCAGATGTGATGCTTAGAATTCAGGCCAAATAGTTCAATCTTGTTTTCATCAGACCAAAGAATCTTGTTTCTCATGGTCTGAGAGTCCTTTAGGTGCCTTTTTGCAATCTCTAAGCGGGCTGCCATGTTCATTTCACTGAGGAGTGGCTTCCGTCTGGCCACTCTACCTTAAAGACCTGATTGGTGGAGTGCTGCAGAGATGGTTGTCTTTCTGGAAGGATCTCCCATCTCTACAAAGGAACTCTAGAGCACCCTCAGAGAGTGACAATCTGGTTCTTTGTCACCTCCCTGACCAAGGCCCTTCTCCTCCAATTGCTCAGTTTGGCCGGCCGGCAAACTCTAGGAAGAGTCTTGGTGGTTCCAAACTTCTTCCATTTAGGAATGATGGAGGCCACTGTGTTCTTGGGGACATTCAATGCTGCAGACATTTTTTGATACCCAGACAATTCCTTTGACCTCATGGCTTGGTTTTTGCTCTGACATGCACTGTCAACTTTGGGACCTTATATAGACAGGTGTGTGCCTTTCAAATCATGTCCAATCAATGGAATTTACCACAGGTGGAATCCAATCAAGTTGTAAAAATATCTCAAGGATGATAAATGGAAACAGGATGCACCTCAGCTCAATTTCGAGTCTCATAGCAAAGGCTCATTCTACAACAATGAAAACAAAATAAAGTAAAAATCTATTAAAAAAAATACATTATTTACATATGTATTCAACTTATGTATAAAAACACATTTTTTTAAACATTTCTAAAAACGTATTTTCGCTTTGTCATGTGGTATTGTGTGTAGATTGAGGATTTATTTAATCTATTTAATCAATTTTAGAACAAGGCTGTAACGTAACAAAATGTGGAAAAAGTAAAGGGTAGACCTAAATGAATACTTTCCATGTGGACTTTATATTAGAAATAAGGTTTGAACAAATATTCCATATCAAAATGTGTAAATAGTTTAAAAAATGCAGGTAAAAGCGTCAAACTGTCCCATTAAAATTAAATTCTAGCTTGATAAATCAAATGCATTCACAGGGATGTTGTCTATTCTCATGATTCAACAGAAGGATAATCCACAAATTGCAAAAGAACATGCATTTAGGTCTACCTTTACTTTTAAATTAAGTCCCATTCCCACTGTATATACAAAGCAAAAGTACATGTCCAAGAGGTCTAAAAGTCAGGGTAAAAACTATGAATTTGTTATGATATTTCAAACAAGTCTACAGTGCAGTACTAACTGTTCGTCTGCCCGACAGCTAGCAATGAGGGAGATGGTGGTTGCCTTGACTGTCATGCCACGTGTTGTATGCTGCCTCTGTCTGGTCTTAACTTTCATTATATTTGACGTTCCACTCTTCGAACCCTGCAAAAGGCACATTACATGATGATTCCAACTTTGAAAATGATTTGAGGCATCCATTTGTCATGTTGTTTTTGCTAGCTACAGTTGAGGTCCACATACACGCTAGCCAAATACATTTAACCTCAGTTTTCACAAATCCTGACATTTAATCCAAGTAAGAATTCCCTGCCTTAAGTCAGTTAGGATCACCACTTTGTTTTAAGAATGTGAAATGTCAGAAAAATAGTAGAGAGAACTATTTATTACAGCTTTTATTTCTTTCATTACATTCTCAGTGTGTCAGAAGTTTACATACACTCAATTAGCATTTGGTAGCATTGCCTTTAAATTGTTTAACTTGAGTCAAACGTTTCGGGAAGCCTTCCACAAGCTTTCCACAATACGTTGGGTAAATTTTGGCCCATTCCTCCTGACAAAGCTGGTGTAGGCCTCCTTGCTCGCACACGCTTTTTCAGTTCTGGCCACAACTTTTCTACAGGACTGAGGTCAGGGCTTTGTGATGGCCACTCCAATACCTTTACTTTGTTGTCCCTATGCCATTTCGCCACAACTTTGGAAATCAAATGTATTTATATAGCCCTTCTTACATCAGCTGATATATCAGTGCTGTACAGAAACCCAGCCTAAAACCCCAAACATCAAGCAATGCAGGTGTAGAAGCACAGTGGCTAGGAAAAACTCCCTAGAAAGGCCAAAACCTAGGAAGAAACCTAGAGAGGAACCAGGCTATGATGGGTGGCCAGTCCTCTTCTGGCTGTGCCGGGTGGAGATTATAACAGAGCATGGCCAAGATGTTCAAATGTTCTTAAATGACCAGCATAGTCAAACAATAATAATCACAGTAGTTGTCGAGGGTGCAACAAGTCAGCACCTCAGGAGTAAATGTCAGTTGTCTTTTCATAGCCGATCATTAAGAGTATCTCTACCGCTCCTGCTGTCTCAAGAGAGTTGAAAACAGCAGGTCAGGGACAGGTAGCACATCCGGTGAACAGGTCAGGGTTCCATAGCCGCAGGCAGAACAGTTGAAACGAGCAGCAGCACGGTCAGGCGGACTGGGGACAGCAAAGAGTCATCATGCCAGGTAGTCCTGAGGCATGGTCCTAGGGCTCAGGTCCTCTGAGAGAGAGAATGAAAGAAAGAGAGAAAGAGAGAATTAGAGAGAGCATACTTACATTCACACAGGACACTGGATAAGACAGGAGAAATACTCCAGATATAACAGACTATAACAGCCCCCCGACACAAACTACTGCAGCATAAATACTGGCGGCTGAGACAGGAGGGGTCAGGAGACACTGTGGCCCCATCCCATGATACCCCCGGACAGGGCCAAACAGGCAGGATAACCCCACCCACTTTGCCAAAGCACAGCCCCCACACCACTAGAGGGATATCTTCAACCCCCAAATTACCATCCTGAGACAAGGCCGAGTATAGATCACAAAGATCTCCGCCACGGCACAACCCAAGGGGGGGGGCGCCAACCCAGACAGGAAGACCACGTCAGCGACTCAACCCACTCAAGTGACGCACCCCTCCTAGGGACGGCATGAAAGAGCACCAGTAAGCCAGTGCCTCAGCCCCTGTAATAGGGTTAGAGGCAGAGAATCCCAGTGGAGAGAGGGGAACCGGCCAGGCAGAGACAGCAAAAAAGCTGTCCTTGAAACAGTCTTGATATGTTCGTCAAAAGAGAGATCAGGGTGCAGAGTAACACAGAGGTCCTTCAGTTTTATTTGAGACTGTACAACCATCAAGATTACTTGTCAGATTCAACAGAAGATCTCTTTGTTTCTTGGGACCTAGAACAAGCATCTCTGTTTTGTCCGAGTTTAAAAGTAGAAAGTTTGCAGCCATCCACTTCCTTATGTAGAAACACAGGCTTCTTGCGAGGGAAATTTTGGGGCTTCACCATGTTTCATTGAAATGTATAGCTGTGTGTCATCTGCATTAGCAGTGAAAGTTAACATTATGTTTTCGAATGACATCCCCAAAAGGTAAAATATATAGTGAAAACAATAGTGGTCCTAAAACGGAACCTTGAGGAACACCGAAATTTACAGTTGATTTGTCAGAGGACAAACCCTTCACAGAGACAAATTGATATCTTTCTGACAGATAAAATCTAAACCAGGCCAGAACTTGTCCGTGTAGACCAATTTGGGTTTCCAATCTCTCCAAACCAATGTGGTGATCGATGGTATCAAAAGCAGCACTAGGAGCACGAGGACAGATGCAGAGCCTCGGTCTGATGCCATTAAAAGGTAATTTACCACCTTCACAAGTGCAGTCTCAGTGCTACGATGGGGTCTAAAACCAGACTGAAGCATTTTGTATACATTGTTTGTCTTCAGGAAGGCAGCGAGTTGCTGCGCAACAGCTTTTTCAAACATTTTTGAGAGGAATTGAAGATTCGATATAGGCCGATAGTTTGTTATATTTTCTGGGTCAAGGTTTGGCTTTTTCAAGAGAGGCTTTATTACTGCCACTTTTAGTGAGTTTGGTACACATCGGGTGGATAGAGTTGCGTTTATTATGTTCAACATAGGAGGGCCAAGCACAGGAAGCAGCTCTTTCAGTAGTTTAGTTGGAATAGCGTCCAGTATGCAGCTTGAAAGTTTAGAGGCCATGATTATTTTCATCATTGTGTCAAGAGATAGTACTAAAACACTTATGTGTCTCCCTTGATCCTAGGTCCTGGCAGAGTTGTGCTCAGGACAACTGAGCTTTGGAGGAATACGCAGATTTAAAGAGGAGTCTGTAATTTGCTTTCTAATGATCATGATCTTTTCCTCAAAGTTCATGAATTTATTACTGCTGAAGTGAAAGCCATCCTGTCTTGGGGAATGTTGCTTTTTAGTTAGCTTTGAGACAGTATCAAAAATACATTTCGTATTGATCTTATTTTCTTCAATTAAGTTGGAAAAATAGGATGATTGAGCAGCAATGAGGGCTCTTCGATACTGCACGGTACTGTCTTTCCAAGCTAGTCAGAAGACTTCCAGTTTGGTGTGGCGCCATTTCCGTTCCATTTTTCTGGAAGCTTGCTTCAGAGCTCGGGTATTTTCTGTAAACCAGGGAGCTAGTTTCTTATGACAAATGTTTTTAATTTAGGGGTGCAACTGCATCTAGGGTATTGCGCAAGGTTAAATTGAGTTCCTCAGTTTTTTGTCCTCTGGCGTCCTTGGGTAGGGAGAGGGAGTCTGGAAGGGCATCAAGGAATCTTTGGGTTGTCTGAGAATTTATAGCACAACTTTTGATGCGCCTTGGTTTTGGGGTCTGAGCAGATTATTTGTTGCGATTGCAAACGTAATAAAATGGTGGTCCGGTTATGAGGAAAAACATTAAGATCCACAACATTTATTCCATGGGACAAAACTAGGTCCAGAGTATGACTGTGGCATTGAGTAGGTCTGGAGACATGTCGGACAAAACCCACTGAGTCGATGATGGCTCCGAAAGCCTTTTGGAGTGGGTCTGTGGACTTTTCCATGTGAATATCTAAATCACCAAAGATTAGAATATTATCTGCTATGACTACAGGGTCCGATAGGAATTCAGGGGTCTCAGTAAGGAACGCTGTATATGGCCCAGGAGGCCTGTAAACAGTAGCTATAAAAAGTGATTGGGTAGGCTGCATAGATTTCATGACTAGAAGCTCAAAAGACGAAAACAGCGGGGTTTTTTGTAAATTTAAATTTGCTATCGTAAATGTTTACAACACCTCCGCCTTTGCGGGATGCACAGGTGATATGGTCACTAGTGTAACCAGGAGGTGAGGCCTCATTTAACACAATAAATTCATCAGGCTTAAGCCATGTTTCAGTCAGGCCAATCACATCAAGATTATGATCAGTGATTAGTTCATTAACGATAACTGCCTTGGAAGTGAGGGATCTAACATTAAGTATCCCTATTTTGAGTTATGAGGTATCACGATCTCTTTCAATAATGGCAGGAATGGAGGAGGTCTTTATTCTTGTGAGATTGCTAAGGCTAACACCGCCATGTTTAGTTTTGCCCAACCTAGGTCGAGGCACAGACACGGTCTCAATGGGGATAGCTGAGCTGACTACACTGACTGTGCTAGTGGCAGACTCCACTAAGCTGGCAGGCTGGCTAACAGCCTGCTGCCTGGCCTGCACCCTATTTCATTGTGGAGTTAGAGCCCTGTCTATGTTGGTAGATAAGATGAGATCACCCCTCCAGCTAGGATGGAGTCTGTCACTCCTCAACAGGCCATGCTTGGTCCTGTTTGTGGGTGAGTCCCAGAAAGAGGGCCAATTATCTACAAATTCTATCTTTTGGGAGGGGCAGGAAACAGTTTTCAACCAGTGATTGAGTTGTGAGACTCTGCTGAAGACCTCATCACTCCCCCGAACTGGGAGGGGGCCAGAGACAATTACTCGATGCCGACACATCTTTCTAGCTGATTTAAACGTTGAAGCTATGTTGCGCTTGGTGACCTCTGACTGTTTCATCCTAACATCGTTGGTGCCGACGTGGATAACAATCTCTCTATACTCGCCAGTTTTAGCTTTAGCCAGCACCATCTTCAGATTAGCCTTAACGTCGGTAGCCCTGCCCCCTGGTAAACAGTGTATGATCTCTGGATGATTCATTTTAAGTCTAATACTGCGGATAATGGAGTCGCCAATGACTAGAGTTTTCAATTTGTCAGAGCTAATGGTGGGAGCATTCGGTGTCTCATCCCGTAATGGGATGAGTAGAGGAGGCTCGGCCTCTGACTCTCTGCTTAAATGGGAAGAACCGGTTGAAAGTTTGTTGGCTGAATGAGCGACACCGGTTGAGCATTCCTACAGCATTTCCCTCCAGAAGCCATGAGAAAGTTGTCCGGCTGCGGGGATCGTGCAAGAGGATTTATACTACTATCTGTACTTACTGGTGGCACAGACGCTGTTTTATCCTTTCCTACACTGAAATTACCCTTGCCTAACGATTGCATCTGAAGCTGGGCTGTCAGCGCAGCTATCCTCACCGTAAGGCGATCGTTCTCCTGTATATTATGAGTACAGCGACTGCAATTAGAAGGCATCATGTTAATGTTACTACTTATCTTTGGCTGTTGGAAGTCCTGACGAACCATGTCCAGATAAAACGTCCGGAGTGAAAAGTTGAATGAAAAAAAGTTGAGGGAAAAACTAAAAATATAAACTAATTAAAGTTGAGCAAAGTAAAGTTGGCAACAAACGCACAGCAGCACGTAAACAAGTCTGCAAGTTGTGACCATATGCTTGGGGTCATTGTCCATTTGGAAGACCCATTTGCGACCAAGCTTTAACTTCCTGACTGATGTCTTGAGATGTTGCTTCAATATATCCACGTAATTTTCCTTCCTCATGTTGCCATCTATTTTGTGAAGTGCACCAGTCCCTTCTGCAGCAAAGCACCCCCACAAAATGATGCTGCCACCCCCATGCTTCACGGTTTGGATGGTGTTCTTCAGCTTGCAATCCTCTCCCTTTTTCCTCCAAACATAACAATGGGCATTCTGGCTAAAAACAGTTCTATTTTTGTTTCATCAGACCAGAGGTAATTTCTCCAAAAAGTACGATCTTTGTCCCCATGTGCAATTGCAAACCGTAGTCTGGCTGTTTTTGGGCGGTTTTTGAGCAGTGGCTTCTTCCTTGCTGAGCGGCCTTTCAGGTTATGTCGATTTTTACTGTGGATATAGATACTTTTGTACCTATTCCTCCAGCATCTTCACAAGGACCTTCTTGCCACAGCTCGCATTGATGTGCCATCCTGGATGAGCTGCACTACCTGAGCCACTTGTGTGGGTTGTAGACTCCATCTCATGCTACCACTAGAGTGAAAGCACCGCCAGCATTCAAAAGTGACCAAAACATCAGCCAGGAAGCATAGGAACTGAGAAGTGGTCTGTGGTCACCACCTGCAGAATCACTCCTTTATTGGGGGTGTCTTGCTAATTGCCTATAATTTCCACCTGTTGTCCATTCCATTTGCACAACAGCATGTGAAATCTATTGTCAATCAGTGTTGCTTCCTAAGTGGACAGTGTGATTGACTTGGAGTTACATTGTGTTGTTTAAGTGTTCCCTTTATTTTTTTGAGCAGTGTACATCCACAGGTCCACTCAAATGATGTCAATTAGCCTATCAGAAGCTTCTAAAGCCATGACATCATTTTCTGGAATTGTCCAAGCTGTTTAAAGGCCCAGTCAAATTAGTGTATGTAAACTTCTGACCCACTGGAATTGTAATACAGTGAATTATAAGTGAAATAATCTGTCTGTAAACAATTTTTGTGAAAATGACTTGTGTCATGCAAAAAGTAGATGTCCTATCTGTCTTGCCAAAACTAGTTTGTTAACAAGACATTTGTGGAGTGGTTTAAAAATGTGTTTTAACCTCTAGTGACACCCCATCCTGGGTCCGGGAGCGTAATCATCGACTGACACTAATTAACATAACGCAACGGACATAAATATTACTAGAAAATATTCCTATTCATGAAAATCACAAGTGAAATATATTGAGACACAGCTTAGCCTTTTGTTAATCACCCTGTCATCTCAGATTTTCAAAATATGCTTTACAGCCAAAGCAAGACAAGTATTTGTGTAAGTTTATTGATAGCCTAGCATAGTATTATGTCCAGCTAGCAGCAGGTAACTTGGTCACGAAAATCAGAAAAGCAATCAAATTAAATAGTTTATCTTTGATGAGCTTCGGATGTTTTCACTCATGAGACTCCCAGAGCCAATGTTCCTTTTTCCAAAAATATTATTTTTGTAGGCGAAATAGCTCCGTTTGTTCTTCACGTTTGGCTGAGAAATCGACCGGAAATTGCGGTCACGAAAACTCTGAAAAATATTCCAAATTAGCTCCATTATATCGACAGAAACATGGCAAATGTTGTTTATAATCAATCCTCAAGGTGTTTTTCAAATATCTATTCAATAATATATCCACCGGGACAATTGGTTTTTCAGTAGGACCGATTGAAAAAATGGCTACCTCTGTATTTTACGCGAGAATCACTCTGACAGCCATCAGGTGACCACTTACACAATGTAGCCGCTTACGGGTATTCTTTAACATAAATGCGTAAAACTACTTCACAATGCTGTAGACACCTTGGGGAATACGTAGAAAAAGTAATCTGGTTGATAGCCCATTCACTGCTCAATAGGGACGCATTGGAACGCAGAGCTTTCAAAACACGAGGCACTTCCGGATTGGATCTGCCCATAGTGGTACGAGGTGGTGACAACTCTGTTGAGAATACATCATATCGTGCATCTACTGTGTGGCTTGATGCTTCATTCTCACAGTAGCATAACATGGGAATACTGTTTCCACACAATGTAAGAAAATGTCCCCCTCCCTTCCTTCATAACAGTTTTATCTAGTGTTTCAGCATGTACAGCTTTAGAAAATAACCCAGTGGACATTTGGACATCTGCCAATTGCAGAGGCTGACATGTCGACTATGGAATTTATTTTGTACAGAAAAGACAATACCTCGATAAAGCTACTTTATAGTCAGACCATGTAATCTCTTTCTCAGTCCTTGCATTCTGTATGCTAAAACTGCTCATGAAAATAAAACCATTTCTATTGTATACTTTTTCTAAATATAACATATACTATCGTGGAGAAGAGAAGAGAGAACATTTTCCTGAGATCGTAAACAAACATGTTTTTTTCTTGTTGTTTGTTCCCAGCTCCAATGACGTAATGGGCATGTGCGGTGGAACAGCGGTGGTCCTTCGACGAATACTCTGCCTCCTCCTCCTCATCTTAATTCGGGGTTGCCGCAGTAACGGCAGTGGGGGAGGTAGAATCCTGGTCTTCCCAGAGGATGGCAGCCACTGGCTCAACATGGAGGTTATCCTCCGAGAGCTCCATTCCAGAGGTCACAACCTCACCGTGCTGCGCTCTGCCAAGAGCTGGTACATTCCCCAGAATTCCCCTGTCTACACCTCTATCACCGTGAACCCTGCTCCTCCTCCGGCGGGCGAGGACCTGGGTCCTAACTTCTACACCATCCTGATGCAGCGCTCACTGAAACTCCGCAGGATGTTACCGGTCCTCCGTTTCCTGGAGCAGCAGAAGGACACGGCGGCCATGTTGATGATGTTTCACAGCGAGGCACTCTGCATGATCTCCACCATCTTGGATGACTCCGTCCTCGTCGCCAAACTGAGGGTGTCCAGATTCGACCTGATGCTCACCGACCCTGCCTTCCCTGCTGGAGTGCTCCTGGCCCAATACCTAGGCATGCCCATGGTTTATAATGTCCGCTGGCTCAACGCAGGCGAGGCCCACATGACTGTCGCCCCCACGCTGCCCTCCTATGTTCCGATGTACAACTCCCTGTTCAGCGATAATATGGACCTCCTGCAGAGGACAGAGAACTTCCTGCGTTACCTGGTCATCCTCCTCCAGGAACACCTGGTCATCCTGCCACTCTACGTCAACCTGCTCCAACGTCACTTCCCCCCTGGTGCTGACCTGCTCTCCATGCAGCGCTCAGCAGACGTGTGGCTGATGCGGGTGGACTTTGTCTTTGAGTTCCCGCGGCCTACCATGCCCAATGTGGTCTATGTGGGGGGCTTCCAGTGCCGTCCAGCTGAGCCACTTCCTGCTGACCTGGAGGCCTTCATGCAGAGCTCTGGAAAGCACGGGGTGGTGGTCATGTCTCTGGGAACGCTGGTGTCTGCCCTGCCTAAGGAGGTGACCGAAGCAGTGGCCCAAGCCTTTGCCAAGCTGCCCCACAAGGTGGTGTGGAGGTTCCTGGGAGAAAGACCAATTTCCCTGGGGAACAACACCCTGCTACTGGACTGGCTCCCCCAGAACGACCTCCTGGGCCACCCCAAAACCCGCGCCTTCGTGGCTCACGGAGGCACCAACGGCCTGTATGAGGCCATCTACCACGGGGTCCCTGTGCTGGGCCTGCCGCTCCTCTTCGACCAGTTTGACAATGTCCTGCGGCTGCGGGTGCGCGGGGTGGCACGGGTGCTGGAGGCCGCCACTCTCACCACAGAGGACTTCCTGGAGGCCCTAAGGGATGTGCTGGAGAATAAGTCCTACCGCCACAACATGCAGAAGCTCTCTGGCCTGCACCGCGACACGCCCCTGTCCCCGCTCGCCAGTGCCACCTTCTGGATTGAGTACGTGATGAGGAACGGTGGAGCGTCCCACCTGCGCACCGAAGCCTACAGCCTGCCCTGGTACTCCTACCACAGCCTGGACGTGGCGGCGCTGCTCCTGGCCCTCAGCGGGGCCTCTCTCTGGGCCTCAGTCTATGTCTGCAGCAGGCTGTGCTGCAGGAGCTCCAGGAGGAAGACCAAGCTGGAATGAGACATGAATCTAAAGATGGGCCAAGATGGGTATTTTAGATGTTGTACGTATTTGACCATCAATTGGCACTTTTCTGTCAACGATTTTAAAAATTGCTCAAAAGAATCTTGAGAAAATTTTTACAAATTCAAAAAATAACTCCAAAGCCCACCATAAATACATAATAACATTAAAGGGAAGTACATGACTCAATAAAAACTGATGAAAAGTTATTTATATTCAGACTGGCCTTAGGGAATGTGGTGCCATGGAACTGTCAGATTACATATTGGATTTCAGTCTGGTGAGGGAAAGTACAAGATGACAAAGATAACAATCTCCTCTCTATGATATCATGTGTTAAAAATACAGCCTAGCCAACATTGTCTCACACTCCCATTCTCCTCAAACAATTTGAATTGTGTAGTCGTAGCTTTTCCCTGTGCCTGAGCTACAAAGTAATCTTAGTGTAAATTATGACTATACTGTATACCACAGTCGTACACAGTCGACAAATATGTTTGTTCAAAGGAAAAATATGTCATACCCATACTTTTCCACCTAAAAGCCCCAGTAAGAAGTCTCAATAAAGATGTAATTACTGTCATCCGAGTACAGTCAATTGACATTACACACTCTCCTTTTTCTGTTGAGTGTTGAGCGGTGTGCGTTGTGTTGCATTTACACTGTCTCTTTGATAGGATGTAATCTCAGCCTGTCAGTTGCTTCCTCCTCCTTCTCCGGTGCAGAGGCTGATCCTCTCATCACATGGCCTCTGTGGCCTGTTATCTCTGCTTTCTGACACAGAAACACAGAAACACACACACGCAGTGAGAGGCATCCATTGTTTAAGAGAAGACAAAGGGGAAATATGTTATGTTACAGAATATTTGTTTCTTAAATGCTTTGCCTTAGTTTCCCCAACCATGAGAAATGGTCACAAATTCATAGATTGTTACAAGAATACCATCCATAAAGCACTTAGAATTTTTCCCTTCCTTCCCTACACTCATAAAACCTGTCTCCTTCTCACTCAATTTTTTTCCTCCTCTAACGGTGAGAGAACGAGGGAAAAGGGAGAAAGAGGGCGGAGAGGAGTGAGTGTTTTTGTTCAGGAAAAGAAAGGGGTTCTCCTGCGGTTCTCAGGATGCTGCCCTTAAAGCCTGGAAAAGTGGGCTTCCTGTCCAGGGTAACAATCAGAGAATAGACAAGGCCCTGAGGATTATGACGCTGTGTTCCTTCAGCAGCAGACACACTTTGTGTTGTACACTAAGCAGCTGGAGGGAAGAAGAGGTTTGTGGAACGATTTCTACTGCATGGATTTTTAGAGCTGTATGGGTGAGGTGAATGAAAAGATTCTCAAAATAAGTTGTTTTCTTGGCCATTTTTTTTTCTTCTCTTTTTTGATGCTTAAATTGTATGGGTTTCACTTTTAATCTCATGCTCCAATGCAACTGTTGTACATAGTACAATACTGTACATGCTTGTGTAATGTTCTGATTTAATGTTGTAGAAATGCTGTACTAATCTTGTCATGATCCTCCTATCATCTTCATCCTTCTCCTCCCCAGGTTTTCCACCAGGATTTGAGATCACTGGATCCTAAGCAGAATGACATTTGCGTGATGAATACCTGACTCTAGGAACCAATAGAAACAATATGGACATATCACATGCATATGAATTTATAGATTTTATGAATGATTTGGATTAGAAAACTTCCTCTGTCGAGTGCATCTATTTCCACCTTTTCTTTTAGAAGTATTGCATTTATGAATGAATTGAATGGATATAAATCCAGAGACTGTCACACCACTGTCTCTCTCTGGGAATATAGATTTGCACCAGAGGGTGAAATAAGCACCTGTGTACTGTAGTACCTGGTTTCTTGTCAAGGGACATTGAGGGTATCCCCCCTCACCCAGAGACTGTCAGAGACCATGTCCAACAGCAATGACAGCTGCAACCTCCCCCTGAACACCGACACACTTGGTCTCACCTACATCTACAGCCTGGCCTTCTCACTGGGTCTCCCTTGCAACCTGCTGTCTCTCTGGGGACTGTACCAACTGGGCCGTTCCGGTGGGGGTGGCTGTCAGCTGGTCTATATCCTCAACCTGCTGCTCTCGGACCTCCTCCAGCTCCTCACCCTCC
Organism: Oncorhynchus clarkii lewisi; assembly: GCF_045791955.1. NCBI lineage: Eukaryota > Metazoa > Chordata > Actinopteri > Salmoniformes > Salmonidae > Oncorhynchus > Oncorhynchus clarkii. The sequence continues at coordinate 19,989,407 of NC_092155.1, forward strand.
CTCTCTGGATCCTCTATCTCCAGGGGGCGCACCGCTGGCCCTACGGCCGCCCCGCCTGCGAGTTCGTGGGCTATGTCTTCTACGTCAACGTCTACGCTAGCGTGGTGTTCCTCTGTATCATCGCATTGGACCGTTGCCTGGCGATAGTACACCCGTTGAGTAGTCGTGGCGTTCGGACCGTGCGGGTGGCGTCGGCATTGGGGGTGGCGGTCTGGACACTGACCTTTCTGTTCTGTTTGGGCGGGCTTCTTCCGTCAGTGTTTGATGCGGAGAGGCTGTTGTGTCTGGAGCAGTACCCCGTCAGCCTCAGATATGCTCACTTTAAGATTGCTACGGTTGTCATGGGGTTCCTGCTGCCCTGTGGTATACTGGGGTGAGTGGGAAACGGAGTATGAAGTATGCTTGGCTGACATGTTATGTGTAATTGCATAAAGAAATGGAGGAGTGTGGTCTGCACTCTGCATCTACATGTGTCCGTCGATAATGCTTTGATAAATATGAAGTGAACACTATAAACAACTTTATATTAACATGTCACATTACATGCAAAAGGATGTGTCAATGAGAGGAGTCTTGTTAAGTCACATCTAACATATATATCTGACATGACCTTTGACCTTGGCCTCTGTATCTCTCTCCCGCACCCTCCCCTTACAGCTACACTTCCGCCCGCATAGGAGTGACTCTCCATCACTCGCCATCCGTCTCCGACCAGGGCCGTCACAAAATCACAGGCATCCTCATCGTCATCACCGTCATCTTCATCGTCGTCTTTGGACCCTACCACCTCATCGGGGGGTACCGTTTCGTCTCCTTGCTCCTCACAGATGACCCCTGTGAGTTGGAGCGGTCCATTTTCCTGTGTTACCGGCTGTGCTATGGCCTGACGAGCCTCAACACCCTGCTGGACCCTCTGTTCTACATCTTCCTGTGTCATGACGCCCGTCTGGAGCTCCGCAGGTCACTGACGCCCTGTCTGGGACAGGGGCACACAGTCCCCAAACAAGTCAGACTAAGTCTCAGAGGGAATCCTGATCAGAGTGACAGTGTGTAGAGAGACTGGATTGGACACATTTTTGAATTTCCTGTTCCTTTGATTCTGAGGAAGAAGAATCTGGATAAACTGTATTATGTTACCCGTTTCTTGTTCTTTGATGGTCTTGAAGTCGAGAGGAGAGGACACATTTTGTGGTGACACCAGCCATACACTACAATGCAGTGTTTTCATAGACTTACTCAAGGAACTGACTCCACTGGTTTGGCTGCTGAGAATTGGTGATGGGAAAAAAGCAGCGATTGTGCCACCTAGTGGGGAGAGCATGTATGCTGTTGGCTGAAATTGGAAAGGGTATTCCATCTGCTTCACCTTTCTGCTGACAGTCATCTCTAACTTATAATGCACTGCAATAGCTGCCTCAGTTTATACAACCATATGAATGACTATCCGTGGATATCAACAATAATGTCAAATATGTCTTGATTACTTGCTTATTGCAGTAAATAAAGTCATTTTAAATACCTTATTTATTCATTTGTATGAGAAACTCTTATCATACCCCGTCATACTAAACATACACCAGACACTAAAACATTAACAAACACATACTCCAGAGACTAAAACAGACAGTCTGAGAGTCAGAGTCTTTATGTGTCTTTTACTGAGGAGTGGCTTCCGTCGCCCACTCTACCATAAAGGCCTGATTGTTTGAGTGCTGCAGAGCTGGCTGACCTCCTAAAATGTTGACCCATCTCCACAGAGGAACTCTGGAGCTCTGTCAGAGTGACCATTGGGTTCTTGGTCACCTCCCTGACCAAGGCTCTTTTCCCCTGATTGCTCAATGTGGCCAGGCTGTGTTCTTGGGGACCTTTAATGCTGCAGACATTTTCTGGTACGCTTCCCCAGATCTGTGCCTTGACACAATCCTGTCTCAGCACCACCATAGGGAATTCCTTCAACCTCATGGCTTGGTTTTTGCTCTGACATGCACTGTCAATTGTGGGACCTTATATAGACAGGCGTGTGCCTTTCAAAATCATGTCCAATCAATTGAATTTACCACAATGGACTCCAATCAAGTGGTAGAAACATCTCAAGGACGATCAATGGAAACAGGATGCAACTGAGCTCAATTTAAGGGTCTAAATACTTATGTAAACAAGTTCTGTTTTTTATTTTCAATACATTTGTCAAAAATTCTAAAAACCTGTACTTGCCTTGTCATTAGGGGGAATTGTGTGTAGATTGCTGAGGATTTGTTTTATTTAATCCATTTTAGAATAAGGCTGTAAAGTAACAAAATGTGGAAAAAGTCAAGGGGTCTGAATACTTTCCGAAGGCACCATAGAGACTTACAATGGGGAACTCGCTCAATTTGGGCTCCTCTCAAGATACAGATAAGCAGGTCTTTAGGATCAATTTCACAAGACCTGAAAAAAAAATACTTGGTTTTATCAACATTTAGCACTAATTTAAGATCGGTGAGCGATTCTTGAATTGAATCAAAACCAAGGGTCGCGAACGGCCTGCTGCACTGATGGGGCACATGAATAAATAACGAATCCGCATAGAGATGTAAGCCCATTTTTATTATTCAGGGACAAACATTATTAATGTAAATAGTGAACAGTAAAAGGCATAGTATTGAGCCTTGTGGCACTCCTTGGTTATGTAAAAAAAATATTTTAAAAAATAGACTGAACTCCATCAGCAGACAGACACTGAGTGTACAAGACATTACAAACACTGGCTCTTTCCATGACAGACTGACCAGGTGAATGCAATGATCCCTTTTTGCTGTCACTTGTTAAATCCACTTCAGTGTAGATGAAGAGGAGACAGGTTAAAGAAAGATTTTTAAGCCTTGACACAATTGAAGCATGGAGTGTGTATGTGCCAATCAAAGGGTGAATGGGCAAAACAAAATATTTAAGTGCCTTTGAACGGAGTATCGTAGTAGGTGCCAGGCACACTGGTTTGAGTCAGGAACTGCAACACTGATGGGTTTTTCCATGCTCAACAGTTTCCCGTGGGTATCAAGAATAGTCCACCACCCAAAGAACATCCAGCCAACTTGACACAACTGTGAGAAGCATTGGAGTCAACATGAGCCAGCATCCCTGTGGAATGCTTTTGACACCTTGTAGAATCCATCCCCCAACGAAATGAGGGACAAAAGAGCGTGCAAATCAATATTAGGAAGGTGTTCCTAATGTTTTGTACACTCAGTGTACATTTACGACTGTCGTGTAGATCATTTTTGAACCAGCTACAGGCCAGTTGGTCTACACAAATTTCAGATAGCCTCTGTAGCAGGAGTGCATGATCAACCATTTCGAATGCTTTCAACAGATCAATATAAAGGGCAGTGCGGTGCCGTTTCCTGTTTCCTAGCGAGTTACCCATATAAAGCAGCCAAGATGGTGCTCTGTACTGGCCTAAAGCCTGACTGGTGAGCATTCGGAATCGATTTTCCATCTAAAAAATGAGAGCAGCTGAGAATTTACAGACACTTCTAATATCTTCGCTAGACATGAACGTTTTGAGATTGTGTGATAATTACGAAGATAGCAGGGATCACCACCTTTGTGGAGCGGGAGATCAAGGGCCACCTTTCACACCTTAGGAATAATACCCAAGAGAATGGATAGATTAAAAAGATATGTGTCAAGGGTTCCACAATCATATGTACAGTCGTAGAATACTTGGTTCAAGCATGTCTGCCCCAGTGGACTTTTACCATCAATAACTAAGAGCGTCCAGAAATTCCCTAGTAGTGACTTGCCAAAGCGAGACCAGTGGGTCACCATTTACATTAGCAGGCAAGTCTGCAATTGAAAAGGGGTGCATCAGAGCCTACTTGGAATGGGTACCGTACAAAAGCAAAAAGCAAATATAAAAGCATACTAGCACATTGCTGAGCCTTTGGTTTAGCACTACTGAAACCATTGCAAAACACACAAGATATATTCCTCAATCCTTCTGGCGTCTATGCTGTACATTACACAGATTCAAAATGCAATGATTTATAAACGGATTATTATGTATCCCACTGTTGCAGAACCTAGACGCGAACCTGGCTTTGGCATCGGAACTGTCATTGACACAACACCTTCTCAGTTAGCAGGGTGTGGTTCCTTCGTCTTCTGTGCCGCCTCCTCCTCCTCCGCCCTGAAGTCTCTTCCTCTCAGGCTGGGGGCATTGTTGAGGGACCTCCTCCCCCTCAGCAGCAGCTCTGAGGTACTGCTGGAAGATCTCTGCGTGCTTTGTCGCCGTGACCACTCCCCTAGGTCCTCCGCCAGCACGCTCTCCATTACTGCCGCAAGGGACTGTCTGATCTTATGGCACAGGTCTGGACAGCTGAACACATAGAGGATGGGGTTTAGCACACTGTTGAGGAAGGCTAGGCTGGCGGTGGGGGGCAGGCCGCTGGCCACGAGGCCCCGGAGGGAGGGTTGATACTGAGCTACAGCCTCCAGGACGCTGAAGATGTGGTATGGAGCCCAGCAGACCACAAAGCTCATCAACACTGCTACCACTAGTCTAACGAAGCGGAAAGGGTGCCGGTTGCGTCCACGCCGCGCGATACCAATGGTCACTGATACATAGCTCCACACAATGACCCCCAGGGGAAGAATGAAGGCCAGGAGGAGCTTAGAGAAGGCCATGGCATCCTGGCGAGCCTCACACAGCTCTTCTAGGTCAAACTCCCTAACTGGGAGATACTGAGCGTAGTTATAGTAACACATGACCCTCCCGTCACGCCGATGAATAGTATCCCGGAACAGGTAGTACGGTACCGTACAGAGCACAGCCAGGGCCCAGATGATTCCACATACCCTGCCGACCAGCTGCACGTTCCTCCGGTTGTGGACCCAGACGGGCTTGTGAACCACCAGACAGCGGTCCAGAGAGATGGCCGCAAGCAGGAAGGCGCTGACGAACATGTTGAGGAAGAAGATGGAGGAGTGGAGTTTACAGAAGGTGGTGCCCAGGGTCCAGGTGCCTCCGCGGGCCAGGAAGATGGTGAAGAAGGGGAGTGACGCCGTGGCCAAGAGGTCCGAGGCAGCCAGGTTGAGGATCCACACGCTGATGACGGTACGGCGGACACGGAAACCCACAACCCCCAGGATGAGGATGTTCTCCAGGATGCCGAAGGAGGAGACCAGGCCGTGGAGACACACCGTGGCCAGGCTCAGAGCCCCCACCTCAGCCGAGGAGTTGGAGGGTACGCTGGCGTTCACCATGGCCTGGATGAGAGGGCAGTAGCCGGGGCTGCTGCTAGAATTGGTCATCTTGACAGTTCGGATTCTGCTTTGACACTGTCCACTTTGACTCTGAATTCCTGTGTACAACACTGCAAAGAAACAAGGCAAAGAGGCATTACGAATTAGGACTCTACTCATTCCGTGTCTTGGAAATTCAGAGTTACAGCATGATTGAAATTTAGGAGAATATTCCATCAATGTTACACCAAACATACAAAGAACATGGTTGCCGTGTTCACAGAACATAAAATATTAATGTTCTAGACATGTTTCATGAGAATGTTGCAAGAACATTCCTTTGTATCAGTTGTCAGGAGATTGCCTGATCATCAAGCTTTGATTGTTGAATTACCTGTGTAGGGCAAAAAAGAAAATGTGCACCCAGGGAGGACCCCAGGACCGAGTCTGGGGAACATTCTACAGTATATACGTTAGCAAAAACCTTCAGAGAACGTTCTTAGCATACCTCTACTTCTCTGCCTCGCTTCCTGATGCTTTAATAAATCGTAAAAGCCATCTCCAAACTGGCAATTGTTTTCGATTATTAGCCATGGTGGTTTCTGTCTAACACGACTGAAGTGTCAAGTTTGCCTGAAAAAGTTTAACAGCCACTACCATCTCAAATTGTTAAGAGCGAGAGATGGCTTATCTCTCTGTCTCACTCTCTCCACATCCTCTGTGCAAGTTTGCCTTGTCTATCTATATATGTGAAAGCCATTGCACAAATAGGCAACTTCTGTTCTAGCTATTTGCTAGTTTCCTAATACAGAACAGTGTGTTTGTGTTGATGGAAATGTACCCTATAGTAGGGGAGAGTGGGGTAAGTTGAGCCATTTTTTACACTGTCATCACTCTGTCAGGGGAAATAAAGATATCTACATATATTTCAGGGTGTTGTGTATCCATGGAAATAATCAGAATTCATGTAAACATAACAGTTTTGAAAACATAGCTTTTGTCAAAAAGCACATCTTATGGGGTAAATTGAGCAGCGGGACAGGGTAAGTTGAGCCACCTACAAATCCCTTTAAAACCCTGTCTACCTTTATTTCCCAAACACAATTCAACACAATCACTTTGTCTTTTAAAGGGATACTTTGACATTTTGGCAATGAGGTCATTTAACTCATGGATACCATTCTCATGTCTCCATGTCCAGTATGAAGTTGCTAGCAGATACGCATGCGGTTTGCAGTATGCCTTCAACATACACATTTTTTTTTTTATGTAAACACAGGCTTAACACCTAACAAACACTTTGTACTTCTTTTTTTTTTAACACTTCTAAACAGACTAGGCCCTGTTGTTACCTCATATCCCAGCGTGTTGTTACCTCATATCCAAGTGATAATTCATTGCATTACCCCTGGGAAGAAAATAATTGCTCAACCATTGGCTCAACTTACCCGAGGCAAACATTTGGACTTTACAGTGCCTTTGGAAAGTATTCAGATCCCTTGATGTGTTCCACATTTTGTTACGTTACAGCCAGGTGTGACAAGCTTGTAGCATCATACCCAAGAAGACTTGATGCTGTAATAACTGCCAAAGGTGATTCTACAAAGTAGTGAGTTAAGAGTCTGAATATTTATGTAAATGTGATATTTCAGTTTTATTTTATTTTTTAATTTACTACAACAACAAAAAAATGTTTTCAATTATATAGTAAGGCTGTAACCTAAAAAAATGTGGAAAAAGTCCAGGGGTCTGATACTTTTCAAAGGCACTGTCTTAGCCCACACAGCTAAAAGGATGCTAGGTTTAGGACTTCATATTGAAGCTTAGAGGCCCCAACGGATCTATAGAACAATCATAAAATTACACATAACTTCTAATAAACTAATTTGACTTGATGAAAATCAGTTTTTTGGACCTACCTAGCTTACTGCTTTTTCCATGTGGTTTCTTCCTTCACAGACTCCGTGAAATGATAACCTCTTTCTAAATATTTGGTGAAACGACACATCTTGGTTTCCGAAAAACAAGGGTGGCTCAACTTTCCCTCCTCTCCATCTAAAATTACAAGACAGCTTTTTTGTAAGCCTACATTTCTCAGTTAAAGTGAAAAATACAGAGACAAAACTTAAGAGTAATTTACTCTGGATCTCATCTATTTGTAGTCCACATACAAAATGTTTATAAATTCCAAAATAGTTTAATGGATTACAAATAAAAACCCACCTTAACTGAGAATTCTCTCTCCACTGCTGAGTCCACGTTGGGAGACTTGCTGGCCTGGTTGTGATCAGTGTAGTTATGATTGGTGGGTATTCAAGCACACTGACACGCCTGCAGTTACACCCACTAGTCAGTTGAACTGGGGATGAAAAGCATTTGACAGATTAAAGATAAACTTATCTGGCCTTGTTAATACACTGACTACTGATTATTGGTGATATAGCCGAAGAAGTTGTTTCAGAAGAAACCAATTAAAAGGACCTCAACCCAACATGTGTAAAAACAGTATTATTATTTTTTTAAAGTGGACCTGGGGAATAAAAACAGTTCATATCCTCATTCCTCAATGCAATCTTATAGTTTTGATACGCTCTGCGACTCTTTTGATGCATTATATTTCTCACACACACACACACAAGCTGTTTCTTTGCAGTGCTGATTAAGAGATTGCTGACGACCACAAAAATATGCTCGAATACCACACTCAGTTGTGATGTGTCGATGGGGAAACTTCAGACGTGAGTCACCCATTGTTTGCTTCATCAACGAGTGAGAAAGCATCCGTTCAAACAACATTCACACAAAATAACTACTCTTTTCTCAACCCGTTTCCACGTGCATGGTGTGTATGGCAAAGCATCATTGACAGTAAAACAATAATCCAAGCACAACAATTGCATCACTAATTAGACTTGCGTCACAGTGACAGGTTCTGTAGAACAGGAAATTCAAAGTTCTCTCAGGCAAGATATGTGATGTGCCATTGTCCATCTGCGGTTTATTGCCTGCAGTTCTAAAAAAAGGGTAGCCTATCTTTGCATAGGGAATGCAAATGATTCCACTCAACATAGGCTTTTGGTACTAAACGCACAGCAACATAAAACATTTCAAATGATATCTCAAAAGAAATCTAATTTAGTGACTGTTGACAATATATTCTGTTCTTATAGATTGATAAGGGCCTAGTTAGAATACTATTTGGGTGTTTCGAGAAACAGACTGGCCATAGTGCTAATAATGGGCCAGTATGGGAACCTCAAGGAGAAAAATGGGCTGGTGTGTTAGCAATGCCTGAGGCTATTTCTCTGGGGATCCCAATCCATACCTGGCTATTGCAGAACACGAACCTGGTCAAAGAGAAATTCGTATTATTCTGTATGTAAATCCAAAACACTCTATTTAGTATGATATGTTACAGGGTTAAGGTTAGGGGAAGGATTAGCGAACACACTAAGTAGTTGCAAAGTAGCTAAAAAAGTAATAAATACTTGAACATTTGCTGAAATGCTAAAGTTGTCCGTGACAACATTCGAACTCACAACCTTTGGGTTGCTAGACATTCATGTTGTGCCCAGCCAACCACCCAACTTCCATTTTTTCCTGAAGTAACCATAGATCTTATACCAAACGTACCAAATGTAAAAGAAACCATACTAATTTGAGTGTCAAGGATTTACATTTACTATGTTACGTCTAGTCTATGACACCTGACTGACAACTGGTTTCATGCTAAACTGAACAGAGAAGTGGTAAAGTTGGGTTGAGAGGATCTGTCCCAAATGGCATCCTATTCACTACAAAATGCACTAGTTTTGACCAGACAAATAGGGTGACATTTGGAATGTAGCGCTACAGTCCACACTGATCTGCGGATTACAACGGCGCACTTTTCAGTCCTGTTCATCAGATCCTGAGCCACCCATTTGTATCAATGTTTATCCTATCAGTTTTGAATCCCAATTTACACATTAACCACAACTACGTTAAAATGTCAACGCCTAGCAGCCAATGTTTTTCAAAACGGGTGTACGGACTGATTGCAAAATATGTTGAGACAGTGGTGTACCTCTTCCTTCCTCTGAGAGCCTCAGATAAACTGTCAAAACTCATTCTATTATGAACAGGTTTACCCTTGAAATGTACACTTGCCCCCTGGTGGACTAATTGCGGTCTGCCACCTAACTGCTTTAAAACAAAACGTATAAGGAGGTCGTATGTAACACAAAACCTACTTTACTCAAATCTGGGAAGTCAGACGTTTTTCAACCTTCGGGTTAGACAAAGTTTCATGAATAATTATACCTGACAATTAACTGCACACACCTGGACCAGGTGTAAATCAGTCCCTGATAAGAGGGGAACAAAAATATGCAGTGGAACTGGCTTCAAGGTCCAGAGCGGAGTTTGAGGCATATAGGGAAAATAAGGTGCAATTTGAGACCCAGGGTGCCCTGCTGCCTCTGGATCAGCCATGAGTCACTCTAGAACAGGGCTCTATAACCCTGTTCCTGGGGCACGATCCTTCTGTAGGTTTTCAATCCAAACCCAGTTGGAACTAACCTGGTTCCGCTCATCAACCAGCTAATTATTAGAATCAGGTGCGCTAGATTAGGGTTTCAGCCTAATCAACAGGACAGTAGCCCTTCAGGAACAAGGTTGGAGAGCTAAATGCTCTGTAACGATATTAGGAGGACTGAAATGAGGGTTTAGCGCTGTGTTTGTAGAAACATTATCAGCATAGGCTGCTGTAATAGACAAATTAATCATTTCAAAAGGTTGGAATTAATCTAGACTATTCAATCTATGTTACTGTCTATTGTATTTCAGCGACTCCTGATTTAGCCCAAGGGACAAATACGTAAAAATGTATCAAACAATGAAAAGTCCTTTATTGCCATCAGAACATGAGTGAGAAGACCAGAGACAACCTGACACAGAGTGAAGAGTTGACAGTACCTAAACAGTACTACTAACATACACACAAACGTCAACATTCTCCCCAACCAGAAAGACATAGGGATACAGGGAGCCAAAAGAGGGAGATACAGTATAGACAAGTGAGGTATACGTTTCACAAACAATACATTAAGTGCTCAATCGGTCTCTTAATCCCACATGCAGGCATGCACAACTGAATTCGTTATTTGAAAATCAGTGCTCTGCTCTCATACCATGACACAGAAAGACAGTTTAACCAAAAGGGGGCAACACAATCCAGTTGATTTTAATCCAGTAAACACACCTCATCCAAATTTAACCCACTCAATACTTGTGGCTGTGAGAACACTGATGTGCCAGGTTTGTGTTAAAAACGTATTGTAATACTTAAGAGTAAGAAATGGGGCTAATTCTATTCTTAGTCATACCAGTAAAAAGGCAGCCATCTTGTGGGTCAATGAGTGGTGGAAAGGTAGTCATAGAAGCCACTACAGTACTAAAGTGTCTAAAGCAGGGCTCTCCAACCCTGGTTCTGGAGAGCTACAGTCTGGAAGGAGCAAAAGCCTGCCTACAGGATGGTAGTTCTCCAGGAACAACATTGGAGCCCTGCTCCAAGGTATGGATTCTTAAAACACATTCGATGTGGACATTAGCAGCAGTTCTAGTAGTGGATGACGTAATGGTGAAGCTGAAACGTGACCCTCTCCCTCATGCAAAGCTACTGCTAAATGATCATGCAAATTAGCTTGTTTATCGATTTAGAAAAATAGAGCGCAAACTCAGACAGAAGAAATCAATCAGTTCATCTCAGACAGTTGATTTCACTTCCATTTTATTTCACATTTTCTATGATGTGGAAAGAACAAAAGTAGTTGAGGTAACCAAGACGACAGTAACAACATGAGCCCACAAGCCAACAAGAGTTTGAGTCTCCTCCCTCACGCCCCTCGCCTTTTAAGAACAGGACAACCACCTTGCTTATAGTTAGTTAATCTCAAAAACACTCACGTCTCCTCCGAACATAACGTGGGGCGACCACACTGACTGCACCCCACCGCCCGTGACTGAATTGCAACAGTGTCGTGTTGCAGTTTGTGCATCTGTGTGTAACAGTGCGTGTGTATAGCTCTCATCTCTTTTGAAGCTGCGCTCGTCACCCCCCCCCCGCACGCCACACAGACCCTCTAGAAGGGTGAAACAACGGGGCCAGCCTTCTACAGTCTACCTCCCTCCATCTCGTGGTCACCGTGGCGTGTGCGTTGGGTCTCCCATGCTGCGGTTCACCCAAGCATTTGTTAGTGTGGCTGGGAGCTACAGCGCCATGTTACCCTACCTTCCTATTCCACACAGCCAGTAGGCCCGGAGAAAGAGGCACTGTGAAGTTTTGTTTACAGTCTAAATCCATCGACTTATCAAGTACTCAATCTATTTCCTTGTCTGTCAGTCTGAAAGGCTGTGTGTAGGACCAGCCCCGGACACGAGCGTCAAGCAAGGGAGAGGGGAAGTGACACAACACCCCTTCCTATCCTCCCAGCCAATAGTGGCCTCACCTGCCATTGTGAACTCACCACTGACCCAGGGTTGCCAGTTCTCAACTGTGCACACGTACATACATCCATACATACACACACACACACACAGCCCAAACGCTGTCCAGTCCACTCTTAGGGAGGACAAGCGCCTTGAGTTTCTTGTTTGGCACCAGACTCTCTGGCCAGTCATTCGTTCCCTCGTTCTTTTCTGTATTACCACAGTTAATACCTCTGCAATCATTTAACTCCCCCTTCCCTCGCTACTGGTCTGTTCTCTTCTCAAAGAAAAACCTCTTTCCTGTGAAACAAAAACAAACTAGTTCTTTTTTTTTTTTTTTTTTCAAATTCAAGGCACAATGTCTATCAATAATCACATCTGTTTGACTTTCTGTCCATCATCACCAACTGACGTTTAGGCCAGGGTACGTAACGTAACACGCCTGACGCTTGGTCTTCACCTCTTGGACTCGTCCGCCCATCCCTCCTATCCTCCAGCTAGCATCATCTATCCTCCGGACCTTAAGACTGGTAAAAGACATGTCTGTTTGAATGGGAGAGCGGCCAAAAGTCCAAACCAGTGATAACATCAAAATAAAACAAAAAACTTGCAAAAAAAATAAAAAATAAAGTCCCATCCTGTGTTTGTTATTTCTTTAAAAATCAAGTCGTATCCACCAGCTATTTTCTGGCAAGCTAGGTGTTCTTTATTTAAATAAGCACTAAGTACTGATAGATAGGATAACATACACCATTATGTGTGTTTTTAAGATGCTTTTGTCGTTTTTATGTACTTTCTCTCCCCCCTCTCTCTCATAGTAGTATGAATCTGGTATTTTGTCGTTTTTATGTACTTTCTCTCCCCCCTCTCTCTCATAGTAGTATGAATCTGGTATTTTGTCGTTTTTCACTCATCTGTTTTAAGGTTTAAGTAAATGCAAGCAGGGACAGAGTTTGCCATGAAGTCTTGCTCTAGACGTGGGTTTTTAGGGGGCGAGGCCTAGTCCTCTACGAGACGCCGTTGACAAGGGTCTCGCTGGGTGTGGCCATGCCGTTGCTAGGGGAACGCTTGGAGGGGGCCATGTGCTCGTCCCTCTTGGCACTGCTCCCGTTCTCCTGAGGAAGGAGAGCAGGGGAGGGAAATGGTCAGTTTAACAGTAATACTAAAAGCTGACATCTTCGTGTGTGTGTGTGTGCGCGCATACCTTGAGCTCGGGAGCAGCAAGTGTTTCCTGGGGAAGGGTCTGTCGGCTCTGGGACTCGGCGCGGGAGATGTAGTCTGCCACGGTCACTGAAGAACCAAACAACCCAGAGAACAGTGATGTAACCACGAGATCCAGTATAATGACAACCCCAGCGCTACACAGTGAGGGGATCAGACTAAGGAAGGATAGGGTAGAGAATAGAAATCTATCCAAGGTCCAGACTGACAACATGGAGGGACGGTCTGACACACTACTCACCTTCAACTGGCAGTCTGTCACAGCTGGCGGATCCTCCCTCTGGGTGATTGCCACGGTTACGGCGACGGCGGCTCCTGTTGCGGCGCTGGGGTCTGCCCTGCTCATCTGGTAAAAAAATATTTTTATAATGGATAGGAAGTCTGAGAAAATAAACGTTATACTTCAACCTAGTCTCACAGCATAACCATCTGGCGTTCTACAAAATTAAGCCTCAAGCCTTCCTACCCAGTCCATTCTCGTTGGGTCCGGCCTGGCTGTCTGACTCTGTGGCAGCGGCGTCCATCACACTGGGCTCCTGGTCATTGCGGCGACGGCGAGAGCGTCTCCTGAGGTCTACCTCTCCCACCCCCTCACTGGCATCTGTGTCACCCTGCTCACTCTCACCCTCCAGCAGGGAGAACGGGTTGCTGTCCGGGTCCTTCAGCACTGGACAGGGGAGAGAAAAAGAGGGAACGTGAGAGACATGGGAAGATGAGGCCTACAACATCAAACTGCACCACCTTCCAGTTATGAGAAACAACTAGACCATGGGGTTTGACCTGGAAGATGCCAATATCACCCGGGTCCGATTCATTAGGGCTAACTGTAGAAAAACGATTTGCTACGAAATACACAAACAAGCGTTTCTCATTGGACAAGTTCAGGCAGTACTTCCCTAATTCCGTCCGTTATCTTCCATTTGGTGCTTAATGAATACAACTCAGTACCCTAGCTTGGACTATTATCCCCCCGTGTTGTACCGGAGCTGATTGAGTTGGAAGGTCGTGAGGCGGGTCCTCCGCGGCCCCGTCCGGTGTTGGATCCACGGCCCCTGCCACCCCGGCGGGAGCCTCGCTCATCTCCACCCACGCCCCGTGGACGCTGGTCACGCTCATTGAGGTCCTCAGGCTCAGAGGCGTTGGACTGCTCAGAGTTGGTACCTGTAACACAGACAGAAACATACAGCATAAAAACAATGGTATAGAACAAGGGATGAGCAAAAACAGAGGATAAAGAGAGGGTGTGCATGAGGAAAGAGGAAGATTCAGGGTGGGGTCTATGTCAAATAGAGGGTGCTTATATTTGACCTGTTTCACACATGTACTAGTGTGTAACTTGTACCGTGTGTGGTGTAAAATTGACTTTTTTTAATATCCCACTCACGGCCAGGGATCAGTCATTACTAACAGCGACCCTGGAGCAATTAGGTTTAAGATCCTTGCTCAAGGGCAGATGGACCAATTTTTCATCCTAGTCGGCTCGGGGATTACGAGTCCAACGCTCTGAACGCTAAGTTACCTCCCACCATACGTGGAAGGTTCTACCGGTAGTCTCAGTATGTACCAGTCAACTCATCAGCAAACCCATGAGAGAGGGTGTTCTCCTAGTAGAGTCAGACTAGTTGGTGTTCACTGCAGCAAAGCTCAAAATTTAACCAGATCATCGTCCCTGAAGACTATTGACAGAGTGGAGCCTGAAAACAACTAATATCACACAGAACCAACAACTAACAACCCAGAAAGGAAATTTAATTATTCAGATAAGAAGCATGCCAGGTTTGTTAAGTCAGAATCTGTCATAAACAGGGAGGGATCAAAGGAGTTGTCTAGTCACCATATCCAGAGTACTGGCTGTTGGAGGGCCTGCGCCCTCGGCCACGGCCTCCGTAGATGCGGGAGGTGTGGAGGTTGGTGGAGTTGCTGCTCTCGTCCGTCAGGTAGCCTTTCTCCCTGTCCCCGGGGCCAGTGCCCCCGACCCGACTAGGGGGAGCACGATAACCCACCCCGATCTGACGGAGCTGCTCGTCAATCTGCAGCCGCTCCAGACGCAGCTGCTCCACTTCCTGTTAGAGTGACAGAAGTACATGTTAGAACTTACATCCTAGACTCATTCCTATTGGGCAGAGTATATGTTAGAACTTACATCCTAGACTCATTCCTATTGGGCAGAGTATATGATAGAACTTACATCCTAGACTCATTCCTATTGGGCAGAGTATATGTTAGAACTTACATCCTAGACTCATTCCTATTGGGCAGAGTATATGTTAGAACTTACATCCTAGACTCATTCCTATTGGGCAGTGTATATGTTAGAACTTACATCCTAGACTCATTCCTATTGGGCAGTGTATATGTTAGACCATACACTACCATTCAAAAGTTTGGGGTCATTTACAAATTCCCTTATGTTTGAAAGAAAAACACTTTTTTTTGGTCCATTAAATCTAATTGATCAGAAATACAGTGTAGACATTGTTAATGTTATAAATTACTGGAAACAGTAGATTTTTTTTAAATGGAATTTCTACACAGGCCCATTATCAGCAACCATCACTCCTGTGTTTCAATGTCACATTGTGTTAGCTAATTCAAGTTGATCATTTTAAAAAGGAAAATTTATCATTAGAAAACCCTTTTGCAATTATGTTCTGATTAAAGAAGCAATAAAACTGGCCTTTAGACTAGTTGAGTATCTGGAGCATCAGCATTGGTTGGATCGATTACAGGCTCAAAATGTCTAGAAAAATAACTTCCTTCTGAAACTCAGTCTATTCTTGTTCTGAGAAATGAAATTGCCAAGAAACTGAAGATCTTTAAATAAGAAATAGATGTCAGTTTCTTGGCCAACGCCGTGCACTACACCCTTCACAGAACAGCTCAAACTGGCTCTAAGCAGAATAGAGAGTGGGACGCCCCAGAGCACAATTGAGCAAGAGAACAAGTACATAAGTGTCGCCTCAAGGCCTCAACTGGCAGCTTCATTAAATGGTACCTGCAAAACACCAGTCTCAGAGTCAACTGTGATAAGGCGACTCTGGGATGCTGGCCTTCTAGGCAGAGTTCGTCTGTCCAGCTTCTGTGTTCTTTTGCCCATCTTAATCTTTTATTTTCATTGGCCAGTCTGAGATATGGCTATTTCTTTGCAACTCTGCCTAGAAGGCCAGCATCCCGGAGTCGCCTCTTCACTGTTTACGTTGAGACTGGTGTTTTGCAGGTACCATTTAATGAAGCTGCCAGTTGAGGACTTGAGGCGTCTGTTTCTCAAACAAGACAATTATGTACTTGTTCTCTTGCTCAATTGTGCTCTGGGGCGTCCCACTCTCTATTCTGCTTAGAGCCAGTTTGAGCTGTTCTGTGAAGGGTGTAGTGCACGGCGTTGGCCAAGAAACTGAAGATCTCGTACATTTCTCGCATGGAATAGCCTTCATTTCTCAGAACAATAATAGACTGATGAGTTTCAGAAGTTGGTTCATTGTTTCTGGCCATTTTGAGCCTGTAATCGAACCCACAAATGCTGATGCGCCAGATACTCAACTAGTCTAAAGAACAGTTCTATTGCTTCTTTTATCAGAACAGTTTTTTTTTAAAGACATTTCTAAGTGACCTCAAACGTTTGAACGGTAGTGTACATCCTAGACACATTCCTATAGGGCAGAGCACGTTAGAACATACGCTGCCTGAGGAAGACTAGTTGAAACGCGTTGCAGTTGGGGGTCCTGATGCACTATGCTAACTGCTCCCATATGTATTCTTAAGTAAATATATTCTGTTAATAGTCCACTGAAGTTTATTGGAAAGTACTGGCCGCCGACTCGTCTTCTTTCATTACAACATAGACAGAAAGAATATCTTGTGTGGGCAAAGAGCCTGGACCTGAGCCTTTGAAACATACAGGACCCATCCCAAAATGGCATCACATTCCCTATATTGTGCACTACTTTTGTCGGGAGCTTTATGGGCCATACTGCAACAGTTTGACGTGAAATTTCAGTATCTGAGGAGAAGGAAAAAAGCCTTTAAGACTGACATATCTTTTTCAGTTCTGCAGTGTGGGCAAGACTGTAGGTAGTCGGATCAGTTTAGGAGTGTAAGGGCTGGGGATCAAGTACACTGACAGCAGTTCACTGGGGCTGTTTGGTTAGGTGAGGTGGCTGAGGGTGTCACTTCAGAATGCAACAGCTGCTGAACAGCTGACCCTTGAGGGAGGTGGCTGACCAGGAGCAAGGGGGTGTAAGGATGGGTAGAGGCGTTATTTTGGGAGGCTAGGGTCCAGATAACCTGTAATCTACACCGCCACCCCCTCTTCCCAACCCTGAGCAGGGGACTATTTATAAAAGCACGCAGGGTAAGGGTAAAAGGGAGCTACTCTCAGCAGCTTTCACATGGAGGTAAAGGGTGGATGGAGGGGGGACAGGTGACCACTGAAATGATCTGGAACCCCCACCCACCCCACAAGTCCCCATACAGTGTACAGTACATCACCTATTGAAATACACTAGTTTCCCATATTCACAAGTAGGTAGATTAGAAACTTGCTCCTGATTCAGGGTCAGATATTAATTGCCTTCTATGGTTATGGGGGAGGGTAATTTGATCCTAGAACTGTGGGTAAGGGGAACGCCTACCATGCGTGTATATTCAGGCCATTGGCCCAGTCACAGTGCCTAGGTTTACTCTAGATATTCAGAGGCATATAGGGTCAACATTTACTGTGCCTTGAGAAAGAATTCATACCCCTCGACTTACTCCACATTGTTCTGTTACAGCCTGAATTCGAGCTACACACAATACCCCATAATAACAAAATGAAAACATGTTGAGACATTCCTGCAAATTTATTGAAAATGAAATAGAGAAATCAAATTTACATAAGTATTCAAACCCCTAAATCAATACAGATTAGAATCAACTTTGGCAGAGATTACAGATGACAGTCTTTCTGGGAAAGTCTAAGAGCTTTGCACACCTGGATTGTACAATATTTGCACATTATTCTTTGAAATTATTCAAGCTCTGTGAAGTTGGTTATTGAACATTGCTTGACAGCCATTTTGAAGTCTTGGGTTTATGTGATTTAAGTCAAAACTATGCCACTCAGGAACATAATGTCGCCTTGGTAAGCAACCCCAGTGTACACTGGGCCTGTGTTTTAGGTTATTGTCCTTCTGAAAGGTTCATTTGTTTCCCAGTGTCTGTTGCTTAGCATTATTTAGTTTATTTTTTATCCCCCCCCCCCCCCCCTTGCTGATGGCAAGCATAACCATAACATCGCAGCCACCAACATGCTAGAAAATATGAAGAGTGGTACACAGTGATGTGTTGCGTTTGCCCCAAATATAAAGCTTTGTATCCAGGACATTGAGTTTTAATTTAGTGCAATTTTGCAAAAGGATGCATGTTTTGGAACATTTTATTCTGTACAGCCTTCCTTTTCACTCTGTCATTTAGGTTAGTATTGTGACTATAACGTGGACCAAACCTCAGTTCTCCCACATTACAGCCAGTAAACTCACTGTCTTAAAGTCAACATTGGCCTCATGGTGAATTCCCTGAGCGGTTTCCTTCCTTTCCGGCAACTGAGTTAGGAAGGATGCCCGTATCTTTGTAGTGACTGGGTGTATTGATACACCATCAAAAATGTAATTAGTAGTCTGTGTATGGGTTTCTGCTTGTGTGTCTCACCTGTAGGTAGGCCACATGGTACTCCAACAGGGCCTGGGCATTGCTGATGTTCTCCTTAGTTCCCACAAAGACGAAGGGGACCATGCCCTGGAGAGGAGGAGAGGAGGATTTAAGACAGTAGGCTGGTAGAGCAGACTTACTAGTGGAGAGCGCGTCATGGATTTGAGGAGGGCGAGTCCTGCTGTTTAGTCATGGACATTTGTACATTTTCGCAAGGGCCAAAAAAACGATGTATTTACGTTGATGTAGAAATACGCTGAATGAGAGAGGGTTCTCTTTGAAGGAAACATTTCAGAAAACTTGCGTGTACGCTCACAATCACAAGAAAGCACAGTGAACAACAAACACCAACCGATGAGACCCCAGCCAACCCCCCTAGAACAGGTGCGGTACAGTACAGACATGCTGTGGAAACTGAAATGGGATAACTGACAGCCTGTAGACAGAGCTTATGGTTTTACAGAAATCCCAGTTGAAGGACTGCTGGATTTCCTGCTTATTCTCTCCTAACTCCAGAAATCTTCCAACCAGAATCTCTGGAAATGTTGGGAAAGCGATCAGAATTGACAAAGACGATGGCGGTGACGGTGAAAACATAGAAGCGGTAATTAACACCGTGGTACGGTTATTGTTAGAGCGGCCGCAGCGCTCCATTCACCTCTTGTTTAGGGGCAGTGTCTTCTCTGCCAGCCCCCTGCCTGCCTACCTCCTCCCGGGGAAGCTTTTTGTCGTTGTCCCCCTCGATCCGGACCCGAACCACACCCGACTTGTCTACGATCTCCTGAATGACTTTTCCGTTCTTGCCGATCACTTTGCCTGGGAGAGGGGGGGGGGGGGGGGGGGAGAAAAGGTGGACGAGTCAAGTTTATAGTTGGCTGAGTCAGGAATAGTTGGACGAGTCAAGTTTATATTAAAATTAAAAACGATGGCACAATTGAGATGGTATCATTGTTTCTCAATACATGTATATACACAGGACATTTTGTGATTGACTAAATCACGGGTATGTGCTTTAACTTGTTGAGTGTAGGGGGCAGTATTTTGATTTTTTTGGATGAAAAACGTACCCATTTGAAACTGCCTATTTCTCAGGCCCAGAAACTAGAATATGCATATAATTGTCAGAGTATGATAGAAAACACTAAAGTTTCCAAAACTGTCAAAATATTGTCTGTGAGTATAACAGAACTGATATGGCAGGCGAAAACAGGAGGAAAATCAAACCAGAAAGTGGCTTCTATTTTGAAAGCTCTCTGTTCCATAGCATGCCTTCGCTCCATTTAAAGGGATACCAACCAGTTTCCTTTTCCTATCGCTTCCTCAAGGTGTCAACAGTCTTTAGACATAGTTTCAGGCTTTTATTTTGAAAAATGAGCGAGAAAGATAACATTGCATCAGTGGATAGCTGGGTGTTCGCATGAGTTTTGCTTGCGCAACAGAGTGGGGCAGCCATTGTCTCTCCCTCTCCTATTGAAAAAGCGATTGTCCCAGTTGATATATTATCGATTATATATTTTAAAAACAACCTGAGGATTGATTATAAAAAACGTTTCACATGTTTGTGGACATTACGGATGCTATTTAGAATTTGTCTGCGATGTCGTGACAACTCGAGCCCGTGGATTTCTGAACATACCACGCCAAACAAATGGAAGTATTTTGGATATAAAAATAATCTTTATGGAACAAAAGGAACATTTATGTAACTGGGAGTCTCGTGAGTGAAAACATTATTGCTTTTCTGATTTTTGTGACCAAGCTACTTTGATACTAGGTGTTCATAATGTTTTTTTCTAGTGATCGATAAACTCACAAACGCTGTAAAGCATATTTTCAAAATCTGACACGACAGGTGGATTAACAACAAGCTAAGCTGTGTTTTGCTATATTGCACTTGTGATTTCATGAAAATTAAATATGTTTAGTAATTTTATTTGAATTTTGCGCACTGCAATTCAGCGGGTGTTGATGAAAATGATCCCGCTAACGGGTTGGGGTGCGTCAAGAAGGTAACTCACCTACGAGGTTCCTGGGCACCTGGAAGTAGTCTTCTTTGAACTCCAGGAAAACCCTGGCCAGTTTCACTGCTTCTGGAGTCTGCAATGCAAACAAGCCATTATACACAGAGACAAAAGACTGACACACACACCAAGACCCCTCTCTCTCACCTAAACACACGCACAAACACGACACGCCCACACACCTCTCCGTAGATCCTGAAGGTGCAGCTCTCCTCCTCCAGTTCGATGGCGGTGACGCCGGGCACCTTCCTGGCCTGCTGGATGTTGGCACCGTGGGAGCCAATGGCCAGACCCATCAGGTCTTCCCTTACCTTCACCTCCTCCTGGTATGCTGACGCCAGCTGCTTACTGGTCTGAGGGGCAAGGAGAAAAGGGTGTATGTCTCGACATTTTGATGGCCGGTCTCCACGTTACATTTTAATTGAATGAACATGATGTGCATTTGTACCTCAAGGTGTTTAGTGGCTTCTTCGTTGCGGGACATGAGCATGAGCTTGGTACGGATGCTGCGGAAGTGCATGTCGCTCAGGAGAGCAGCACGCTTTACTGACGTCTCGTTCGTTGACTAGAGAAAGAGAGAATTATTGTGAGAAAGCTACTTTTACAGAGAAAAAAGGACAAAACTATGGTCCGTATTAAAAACATGTCGTAGTTGTTGTGTTGATATAGGATCAAGCCCCCCAGTCCATATAATCTTATGAATGACCTAAAAAGGCTAAATTGATCCTAGATCAGCACTCCTACTCTGAGAAGCTTAGTGAATACAGGCCCTGGTAGCAGTAGTTGTGATACTGACCAGCACGGTGAGCTCGTGTGAGGCTGCACTGTAGAAGATACAGTTGGCTCCGATGGCTTTCCTGAAGTCTTTGTGGATGTTGTCGTTTGCACAGCTGTTGGTCCAACAATAAACTCTGGGTGAATCCACAGTTACTCACAACAATAACAACGCACTATGTAGCTACTGAGAGGGGCGCCATTGGCCTGGCCAAACACGACAAAGCTCAGATGACATTTCAATGTATTTAACTGTAACAAGAACCCCCTCACAAATAGCACCCTATAACCTACATAGTTCACTACGAGACGGAACAGTCAAAAGTAGTGCACTAAATAGGAAATAGATTTTCCATTTCATGTCAAAGCAATATACTCCAGTGACTATTGGAGTAACACCCATAGACGGTCAGAGTGCAGTGCTACAGCGCCACCAGTGGTGAGGCTGGTGTAGCGCAGTGCAAGGGTCAGACACTCACATGTCCCGGAGGTCTTCTGGGACAGCGATGGGGACCTTGTGGAAGGAGTTTCGGGAGGAGGGGCTGTTGGGGTTGACGGGCCGGATGCGTTCGTGCGTGACGATCTCGTTGTATGTGGCGTCGCAGGCTGCGTACTCGATGACGTAGAACTGAAGGGTTCAAATAGAGACAAGGGTTCTCAGAGAGAAATGGCAAGAGAAATAAAAGTAGTGCTGAAGAGTATTTAATCAATAGAGACCGACCCATATGAACATATGGGCCAAATAATAAGGAGGGGCCATATTCAGTCAGGCTAGACACGTTAATACTACCCAACTACCTAGTCAGCAAACACCGCAACAAATCTAAAAAAAGACCAAGACTGCATTCATACCACAGACAACTTATTTCTCCATCACATTGAGGATTAATAGGGTTTTTAAGGAAAGTAAATCAAAAATGGCACTTCTCTTTAATATTTCATCCAGCTTAGCCTTTATTCATTTGATTGATGAACCAAGCCCTTTTTCTAGTCCCCTCTGGCTCAGAATAAGAGTGAGAAAGAGGGAGGAGAAAGAGACAGAACACACCACACGCCATGCTCTTAGGCCAGTATTAAAACCATCACTAAACCGAGCAGACATTCCAACAGGGCTTTATCACGGATCCAAATGCAGTTGACGTATCTAGCGTCAAACAGCACGAGGCCTCAATAACTAACACCTCAGTCTCACCCTTGTCGTATCTAGCGTCACACAGCACGAGGCCTCAATAACCAACACCTCCTCAGTCTCACCCTACTGACCCATAGTCTGCCTGTTTTGATTCCCAGAGCTCCGGTCAAAAGTAGTGCACTATATAGGGAATAGGGGGCCGACTCGGGAAGAAAACGCCTCGCCACTCCTGAAGATCTGAGAGGCTTGAACAGGTATAAAACAATGGTAGTTGCTTTAGAGTTCCTTCTCATAGACTAGGTGAAACTTCCCCCATAATTCCACCTAGAGAATGCTTTCTGATCTACAGAAGTGCGTCAGGTGTAGGGGTCAATATGGAATCTAGAATCTGTGTATAGTCTGGGTGGCCATACAGTATGGGCCAGCCTGCATTAAACACACAATGCGCTTCCTGCTGCCTTAGCTGACCCTATTAACCTACACTAGACTGCTGTCAGTCGGTCTAGCCAAGGAATGACTGAGGGATATCCCATAGTGGATGATGAGGGTGTGTAAAACGCTGATTCATCACACAACATGCACATGACACGAGAGTGCACCAAATGACGACATGGACTGATCTTGATGTTGAAAAGAGGACTAAATAGCTAAAGTATTGGTTGAGAATGAGATATTCTTCATGCCTCTGTTCACAAAAGAGAGTGAAACTCGACTCCTTACGAACACACATCGTGCCCCCCCCCCACCGACCCCATGCCGGCCCCAGCGTGCACCCAACCCCTAACTCACCAGTCCCTGACTCACCTCTCCCTTCATCATTCTCACCCGGGCCAGCCACCAGCCACATGGCTCCTGCTCGTTGGCCCTGGAGTACACCTGGGGAGGGGTAGAGGAGAGATGATTAAAACTGAGCAGAGTTTATACCTGCAAGGGATGCAAACTTCCACTATGTCCCTGGTTAAAAAATTCTGGATTTCCTGTTTAGGCCCATTTCCTCCTGTATATAGGAATCTTCCAAACAATATTTCTAGGAAACCTGGGAGTTCCCATAATTTTGCAACCCTAATACCTGCTTAGGGACGCATATAGCAAGGATGGTACCAGAGCAATAAGAGGAATATAACTGGACAATTACAAAAAGAGGGAATCTCTCTTCGGAAAACAATGTAGCATAAACCATCACTTTCAGGTGTGAAAAACTTATAGGAAAGTGATAATTGTGAATGTATGAGATATAAATAAATGATATGGACAATGAGATGAGTTTGTCTCAATGGCGATAATGAGTGCTGCTGTGATGAATGGAATCCTAGCTGGCTAATCACGTGACTAAATTGGACCGTGGTTAATCTCTCTCTAGATCACGCTGCCGTGGTGAACAGGACTCCGGGTAATCTCTGGACTAGCAGGGAACTGCCACATTGGTAGTAATCTCCAGCTATGACTGGAATCATGGCGGAGGAAGCAAACTAGACCGTTGATAGTGATATGGATTAATGTATGGTACGGGACTCTGTATGACATCACAGTAACACTGGGGGAAAACCGCGACCCCCCCCCCCCCCCCCCCAGAAATCCCAGTTGGAAGATTCCTGGAACTTTTCTAGAAGCAGTTTCGCAACCCTAGAGGGAGATAGTGGGGTCTGTGACATGACATGAACAGCCTGGCGTACCTCAACCTCCTCTCCCTCGCCGATGTCCTTGTGGTAGTCGGCTGGAGGCGGCAGCCGCACGTCACTGAAGGGCAGCTGTCTCTCTGGTTGCCAGCTTTTTAGGGGGACAGGGAGAGAGGCCAAACAATCAAACACACACCGGTCAGCCATCTTACAAACAGGAGACACCTGAAAGACTACAACATCAGCTAACTCCCTCTTCCGGTCATGTGATTTATAACAGGAAACAAGTCCACTACCCGTAGCACTTTCTCTGGCCTCTGCATGCGCGTGCGTGCAGGGCTCTACAGTGCGACCATTTTACTCGCATATGCACCAAAATATTTTGCTGTGAGACCTGGAATGTCATTTTTCATTGTGCTCCTAATTGTCTGTGTTCACCTACATTTTAACTTAGGCACACACGTGCTCCTTGTAAAAAAAGGTCAGTGTGTAGAGCCCGTGTGTGTGTGTGTACTTCCAGAACATAGTAATTTCATTAGGGACTAAGAAACACAGCAAAACACAAGAGACAGACCTCTAACATAAGGCTTAATAGTCCTGCTGCCTGAGGCGGTGTTCTCTAGCTGACAGACAAATCGCATGGTGACAGTCCGTGAAAGGGAGTAATGTACAGTTGAAGACGGAAGTTTACATATACCTTAGTCAAGTACATTTAAACTCAGTTTCACAATTCCTGACATTTAATCCTAGTAAAAAAAAATCAGTCTCAGGTCAGTTAGGATCACCACTTTATTTTAAAAATGTGAAATGTCAGAATAATAGTAGAGAATTATTTATTTCAGATTGTATTTCTTTCATCACATTCCCAGTGGGTCAGAAGTTTACATGCACTCAATTAGTATTCGGTAGCATTGACTTAATTGTTCAACTGGGGTCAAAGGTTTCAGGTAGCCTTCCACAAGCTTCCCACAATAAGTTGGGTGAATTTTGGCGTATTCCTCCTGACAGAGCTGGTGTAACTGAGTCAGATTTGTAGGCCTCCTTGCTCCCAAGCGCTTTTTCAGTTCTGCCCACACATTTTCCAACTTTGGAACAATGCTTGGAGTCATTGTCCATTTGGAATACCTATTTGGGACCAAGCTTTAACTTCCTGACTGATGTCTTGAGATGTTGCTTCAATATATCCACATTTTCCTGCCTCATTATGCAATATATTTTGTGAAGTGCACTAGTCCCTCCTGCAGCAAAGCACCCCCAAAACATGATGCTGCCACCCCCGTGCTTCACAGTTGGGCTGGTGTTCTTCAGCTTGCAAGCCTCCCCCTTTTTCCTCCAAACATAATGATGGTCATTATGGCCAAACAGTTCAAATTTGGTTTCATCAGACCAGAGGACATTTCTCCAAAAATGTACAATCTTTGTCCCCATGTTCAGTTGCAAACCGTAGTCTGGCATTTTTATGGCGGTTTTGGAGCAGTGGCTTCTTCCTTGCTGAGCAGCCTTTCAGGTTATGTCAATATAGGACTCGTTTTTCTGTGGATATAGATACTTTTGGTCGCAAATTAGTCTTCCTCCAGCATCTTCACAAGGTCCTTTGCTGTTCTGGGATTGATTTGCACTTTTCACACCAAAGTACGTTCATCTCTAGGAGACTGAACGCTTCTCCTTCCTGAGCGGCATGACGGCAGCGTGGACCCATGGTGTTTATACTTGCGTACTATTGTTTGTACAGGTTAACATGGTACCATCAGGCATTTGGAAATTGCTCCCAAGGATGAACCAGACCTGTGGAGGTCTAGAATGTATTTTCTGGGGTCTTGGCTGATTTCTTTTGATTTTCTAATGATGTCAAGCAAAGGGGCATTCAGTTTGAAGGTAGGCCTTGAAATACATCCACAGGTACACCTCCAATTGTCTCAAATTATGTCAATTAGCCTATCAGAAGCTTCTAAAGCCATGACATAATTTTCTGGAATTTTCCAAGCTGTTTAAAGGCACAGTCAATTTAGTATAAGTAAACTTCTGACCCACTTGAATTGTGAATTATAAGTGAAATCTGTCTGTAAACAATTGTTGGAAAAATGACTTGTGTCGTGCACAAAGTAGATGTCCTAACCAACTTTCCATAACTATAGTTTGTTAACAAGAAATTTGTGTAGTGGTTGAAAAACGAGTTAATGACTCCAATCTAAGTGTATGTAAACTTCCGACTTCAACTGTATTTTTGCAGTGGGAAAAGCCATAAACTTACTGGGTGTAACTCAATTACATTTGGTAATGATCCTAAAATGGCACCTATAATCTACAGTAGATAAATTATCTACATATAGACTGTGTGTATAAAGGCAAAGTGAGAGAGACAATTAGAATCATCATCAGAAACGTCAGTGGATTACAGAACTAGTGTGTGTGCATTCATCTAAAACACTAAAAACGAGAGCTCGGCCTAATAACAGCTCAATGGACTGCAGCTTCGTTCACAAATTCACAGAAAGATACTTATGCTCACTAAGTGAGGGGGTTCATGATCATTTTAATATAGGCTAGCATTCACATAAAATAGGGTTGAACTGTACACAGGTTGAGGATATTGGTGAAAATATGAAGACATTCTTTTTAAAAAGAATCAAAGTGCCAAAGCAGGCACTCATAGAAAGCACAGGTTTCAATCAGTCATGTAGTATCTCACAAACAGCTACTCCTCCACAAGGCGGGGGGGGGGTTGGAAAAGCAGAACCATCCCAAGAATGTCAGGGGCCACTGTCCAGTACGCCTGCCTGTATACCTCAGAGGACTATATTTAGGGACACCACAGACGGACAGAGTCAACTAGAGGAAGAGGAATGGGGGGGGTAGGAGCTACTATAAAGGGTTTTGTGGACAGCCGTGTCCCGAGCACAGGTGGTGCTGAAATGGGGATTTCAGGAAGAAAGTAAAACAAACAAGGAGAGCGATGACTCGAGCAGCGTGGGTAGACTGGTGTGTGTGTCTAACTAGAATAAACCTGTGACTCAGTAACTCACAAATAGAGGAGCTACTACACGTCACGAGTGTAAATAACAACTTACTTGTTTTCAAATACTATTGTGAGTGAGTCTTCATGGACATCTTTGATGAACCCCTGAAAAAGAGGAGAAAAGGTTGATGCGTATGCATGTCAGAGGGTAAAAACAGGTCTCTAGGGCTGGCACGGTTATGGATGAAGATAAAACCAGTGGAACAAATGGCTGACTGAAGAAGGGGCGGCGGGCCATTCATGCAGTCGAGTCCTTTTCTACAGTAACATGGACTCAATGTGAGGAAACATTGTTGCGCCTTGCAAAAATGTAGAATGTTTATTCAAATGTTGACCGAAGTGGCTCACGCAATGGAGTGTTTGTCATGTTAGTCGAGTTGAATCAACAAATCACGGGCACATTGAAGGTTACACATCCTTTTACCTCTTGTTTTGCTCCCATGCGTACACTTGCAATGGTCGCCAGTCCACTCATTATCGTCTCTGACTTGAATGAGGACGCCCGTATTATACATTCGATTTGTATTGCGGTACATGCAGTCAGGAGCAGAGGAGAAAACGGGAGTAAAAATGTGTTGCTGTTCGAACGGTTACTACGGCGACCGCAGTAATTTGGCTAGCAGCTATCCACAATTCCATGACCGTCACAACCCTAGGTCCGACTGAACAAGCATGCACGCAGATCAAAAGTGCACAACACGACCTTCCCCACTGGAGAAAATTAAGTGATACTGGATCAACAGCCATTACAAGAGACTCCTCCTCCAAATCTGTCCCCCATCCATCAGTCAGCCCTCCACAGATCTGTCACACTGTGCCATTAACTCCCCGTAAGGGTGACAGTTGGGAGTAGTGGAGGGAGGTTGCCATGGTGCTCAGTGTTACACTGCCTTATATGGAGCCAAGAGGTCGCTGGCAGTGGCACTAGGGCCTGAGAGGGAGAGTGATTGTCAGAGCTTCACCTGCTGGAAAGGAAACCTAAGGTTTCGAGAGGCAGCGCAGGCGTTATACATACTCAAAGGCCTTACAAGTGATAGCATCAGATTCCCTTATACTACACAATCTAACAATAACTTCAGTTCTACTGCTGCCACTTTTAGGCAGAGAGAGACGGCCCCAGAGAGAGACGGCCAATGAGCCAGAGGGACGCCAGATTGTGTTGTGACAGTGCAATTCAAACTGCCACTGTCTGTGTTGCTGTCACTCAAACTGCAGGCTAGTGCCACAGAGACGAGCTAGCTAGTAGTTACCAGAGGGGGGGGGGGGAGAAGAAAGTAAAACACTTTGGATAGCTGCCTTGTTTGATGAAAGGAGACGGGCATAGTATATTCCAATACATGGCTTACTGAAGTAGTTCTAATGAATGGTGTTCATTTTACTACCAGGTCAAAGGTCAGGCATGCCTTTTGGCATAAGTGCACAGAGGTTAGAGTGTCATTCCTGGTGGTACAGTGAGGTCACTCCTTCTCCGGCCATGTGCAGCACTAGGATAACTCCCCACATGCCCAAAGACGGACCACTCTGGCGTGGGGGTGCCAGGTCTACTCTACACAACCCTGGTATAGGACGACGTCTGTGTAAGCACCTGTGTAAGGAAGGTATTTTGTCTGTTTTAATATTGGACACAAGACCACAAATACCAGAAAATCTCCAAGTCACTTGAATATTGGAAAGTATTTTGATGCTTGGATGAAAAACGTACCCAAATGAAACTGCCTATTTCTCAGGCCCAGAATCTAGAATATGCACATAATTGTCAGATTAGGATAGAAAACACTCTAAAGTTACCAAAACTGTCAAAATATTGTCTGAGTATAACATAACTGATATAGCTGTGCAGCAATGCTCCCCATCCAATCTGACAGAGCTTGAGAGGATCTGCAGAGAAGAATGGGAGAAACTCCCCAAATCCAAGTGTGCCATTGACAGAGCCGTCACAACATTCAGCCAGCATGATAGATGTTAACAAAGAGCAAGATCAACCAAAGACATTCCCATTCTTGCTCTTTTTCAACTAAATGGTTTATGTCACCATAGATCTGTCAGACCCATGTGGCAAAATCATTATAGCGGTCACTATTCTTGACCTGTGAAACCTAGTGTCTAGTCACCACAGCTGACCCCTCAGGCCGGGACGACATTCCCCCTGGTCCCCCAGATCACGCTTAACCAGTTATGCATTAGGGGGCGCTATTAAACATTTTGGATGACATTTTTTTCCCGTTTTAAACAAGATATTTTGTCACGAAAAGATGCTCGACTATGCATATACTTGACAGCTTTGGAAAGAAAACACTGACGTTTCCAAAACTGCAAAGATATTATCTGTGAGTGCCACAGAACTGATGTTACAGGCAAAACCCAGATAAAAATCCAACCAGGAAGTGCCACATTTTTTGAAACCGCCTCATGCCAATGACTCCTTATATGGCTGTGAATGAGCTTACGTTTTCCACGTATTCCCCAAGGTGTCTACAGCATTGTGACGTATTTTTAGGCATTTCCATTGAAGAATGGCTGTAAGGGACCATATATAGCACGTGGTCACATGGTGTCTCCCGCAGAAAATCTCACGTAAAATACTGAGGTAGCCATTTTTTCAATCGCTTCTTATGAGAAACCAATTGCCTCGATGTATATATTATCGAATATATATGTTAAAAACACCTTGAGGATGGATCCTAAACAACATTTGCTGTGTTTGTCGATATTATGGAGCAAATTTTGAAAAAAGTTTGGCGTTATAGTTGTAGCATTTTACGGTCGATTTCTCAGCCAAGCATGATGAAGAAACGAGAGCTATTTCGCCTACAAAAATAATATTTTGGGAAAAAAGGAACATTTGCTATCTAACTGGGAGTCTCCTGAGTGAAAGCATCCAAAGTTCTTCAAAGGTAAATTTAATTTGGTTGCTTTTCTTATTTTCGTGAAAATGTTTCCTGCTGCCAGCAGAGCTAACATAGCATTATGCCATGATAAACTTACACAAATGCTTGTCTAGCATTGGCTGTAACGCATATTTTGAAAATCTGAGATGACAGTGTTGTTAACAAAAGGCAAAGCTTGTGTTTGAATATATATATTTAATTTGCGATTTTCATGAATAGGAAAAGTTTCTAGGGGTATTTATGTCCGCTGCGTTATGCTAATGCATTTGAGGCTATGATTACACTCCCGGATACAGGATTGCTCGTCGCAAGAGGTTAAAGGGGAAACCTGCAGTTCACACAACTGACAAATGGAGGTATTTTGGATATAAAAATAATTTTTATGGAACAAAAGGAACATTTATTGTGTAACTGGGAGTCTCATGAGTGCAAACATCCGAAGATCAAAGGTAAGCGATTCACTTTACTGCTTTTCTGACTTTCGTGACCAATCTACTTGGCTGCTAGCTGTTTGTAATGTTTTGTCTGCTGAGAGAGATGTACTTACATAAACGCTTGGTATGCTTTCGCCGAAAAGCTTTTTTGAAATCTGACACGCCAGGTGGATTAACAACTAGCTAAGCTGTGTTTTGCTATATTGCACTTGTGATTTCATAAATATTAAATATTTTTAGTAATTTAATTTGAATTTGGCGCTCTGCAATTCAGCGGATGTTGACGAAAATGATCCCGCTAACGGGATGGGTGAGTTAAGACACTAACAGCTTACAGATGGTAGGGAATTAAGGTCACAGTTATGAAAACAAAAGACAAACAAGGTCGGATTTGCGTTTATCGTCTAAAGAACGAGCGTTAGACCGAGGCCTGTACTAGAGGTCGACCGATTATGATTTTTCAACGCAGATACCGATTATTGGAGGACCAAAAAAGCAGATACTGATTAAATCTGACAATTTTTTAATTGTTTGTAATAATGACAATTACAACAATACTGAATGAACACTTATTTTAACTTAATATAATACATCAATAAAATCAATTTAGCCTCAAGTAAATAATGAAACATGTTCAATTTGGTTTAAATAATGCAAAAACAAAGTGTTGGAGAAGAAAGTAAAAGTGCAATATGTGCTATGTAAGAAAGCTAACGTTTCAGTTCCTTGCCCAGAACATGAGAACATATGAAAGCTGGTGGTTCCTTTTAACATGAGTCTTCAATATTCCCAGGTAAGAAGTTTTAG
This sequence comes from Oncorhynchus clarkii lewisi, assembly GCF_045791955.1. NCBI lineage: Eukaryota > Metazoa > Chordata > Actinopteri > Salmoniformes > Salmonidae > Oncorhynchus > Oncorhynchus clarkii. The sequence goes on from NC_092155.1 coordinate 20,020,692, forward strand.
GTTGTAGTTATTATAGGACTATTTCTCTCTATACCATTTGTATTTCCTTAACCTTTGACTATTGTATGTTCTTATAGGCACTTTAGTATTGCCAGTGTAACAGTATAGCTTCCGTCCCTCTCCTCGCTCCTCCCTAGGCTCGAACCAGCAACACAACGACAACAGCCACCATCGAAGCAGCGTTACCCATGCAGAGCAAGGGGAACAACTACTAGAAGGCTCAGAGCGAGTGACGCTTGAAACGCTATTAACGTGCGCTAATTAGCTAGCTATTTCACTTTGGTTACACCAGCCTCATCTCGGGAGTAGATAGGCTTGAAGTCATAAACAGCGCAATGCTTGACGCACAACGAAGAGCTGCTGACAAAACGCACAAAAGTGCTGTTTGAATGAATGTTTACGCGCCTGCTTCTGCCTACCACCGCTCAGTCAGATACGTGTATGCTCAGTCAGATTATATGCAACCCAGGACACGCTAGATAATATCTTGTAATATCAACCATGTGTAGTTAAACAAGTGATTGGGATTGTTTTTATAAGGTAAGTTTAATGCTAGCTAGCAACTTACCTTGGCTTACTGCATTTGCGTAACAGGCAGTCTCCTTGTGGAGTGCAACGAGAGAGAGGCAGGACGTTATTGCGTTGGACTAGTTAACTAAGCTTGCAAGATTGGATCCCCCGAACTGACAAGGTGAAAATCTGTCTTTCTGCCCCTGAACAAGGCAGTTAACCCACCGTTCCTAGGGCGTCATTGAAAATAAGAATGTGTTCTTAACTGACTTGCCTAGTTAAATAAAGGTCAAAAAATAATAGGCAAATCGGTGCACAAAAATACAGATTTCCGATTATGAAAACTTGAAATCGGCCCTAATTAATCGGCCATTCCGATTAATCGGTCGACCTCTAGCCTGTACTCTGGAGTGGGATCGATTTGGAGGTGGAGGGTCCATCATGGTCTGGGGTGGTGTGTAACAGCATCAGACTGAGCTTGACGTCATTGCAGGCAATCTCAACGCTGTGCGTTACAGGGAAGACATCCTCCTCCCTCACGTGGTACCCTTCCTGCAGGATCATCCTGACATGCCCCCTCCAGCATGACAATGCCATCAGCTATACTGTTTGTTCTGTGCGTGATGTCCTGCAAGACAGGAATGTCAGTGTTCTGCCATGGCCAGCGAAGAGCCCTGATCTCAATCCCATTGAGCACGTCTGGGACCTGTTGGATCGGAGGGTGAGGGCTAGGGCCATTCCCCCCAGAAATGTCCAGGAACTTGCCGGTGCCATGGTGGAAGAGTGGGGTAAGATCTCACAGCAAGAACTGGCAAATCTGGTGCAGTCCACGAGGAGGAGATGCACTGCAGTACTTAATGAAGCTGGTGGCCACACCAGATGATACTGACTTTTGCTTTTGACCCCTTTTGTTCAGGGGTCAAATTGTGCCTGTGTCTTAATTTGGCTAGCTTCACGACACACAACTCGGTCCGGCCGAGCCTCACTAGCCACATGAAGCTAGCTGGCTACTTATAACGTTAGCTTTGGGCAACAGGGTTAGGTAGCTGGCTAGATATTCATTTTCATGAACTGAAGTTCAATTTCAATAGGTGAACAACAAGTGGCAACCTAGCCAATACTTACTCACACAGATTCCTAAAACATTGCTAAGAATAATGAAAATGACTGCAGTTTTTACTGGTCATTGTTTTCAGGCTGGTTGTATTGGTGCTAGCTAGGTACCAAGCTAAAGCAAGCTACCCCGGAAGTTGCGGTCAAACAAATCATGCTTTATTACCAACGCGGAATTGTAAACACATCGTTCGTGGCCAGTGTTTGCTGACTTTTTTGTACAGCTTTGACAGAGCTACTGTCTCTTTTTTGACACGCAAAGACCTAAACAGCATTCCATAGTATGTATGTCATGAAGCTAATAGCAGTGACGCTATTACTGTGTAACTCCGGTAGGACATTATCGGAAAAATAGCGCACTTGGTAGTGTTAACTGGCGTCATTACGTCATGTGCCTACATTATTTAGGTATGCAAGTCAGCTTTGACATCGGTTTTGTACATCGGCCGACACAGATGTTGGCATTTTTAGCGAATATCGTCCGATACCGATAGGTTCACCGATATTCTCAGAACAATAATAGACTGATGAGTTTGAAGAAAGTTGTGTTTCTGGACATTTTGAGCCTGTAATCGAAACCACAAATGCTGATGCGCCAGATACTCAGCTAGTCGAAAGGACAGTTCTATTGCTTCTTTTATCAGAACAGTTTTCAGCTGTGCTAACAATTGCAAAAAGGGTTTTCTAATGATCAATTAGCCTTTAAAAATGATGAACTTGGATTAGCTAAAACAACGTGCCACTGGAACACAGGAGTGATGGTTACTGATAAATGGGCCTGTGTACGCCTATGTAGAAATTCCATTTAAAAAATAATGCCATTTACAGCTACAATAGTCATTTACAACATTAATGTCTACACTGTATTTCTGATCAATTTGATGTTATTTTAAATGGACAAGTGTGTTTAAGGGACATTTCCAAGTGACCCCAAACTTAACCATAGTGTATGTACTTTTTTTTTATTTAGCTAGGCAAGTCATTAAGGAATAAATTCTTATTTGCAGTGACGGCCTTGACAGATTTTGACCTTGTCAGCTGGGGGATTGAATCTAACAACCTTTCGGCTACTGGCCCAAAGCACTAACCACTAGGCTACCTGCCACCCCAATAAATACATAACCAGTCAAAAGTTTGGACATGCCTGCTCATTCAAGGGTGTCTCTTTAATTTTACTATTTTCTACATTGTAGAATAAGTGAAGACTTAACGACGAAATAACGCATATGGAATCAGGTAGTAAACAATCACATTTTAAATCAAAAGATATTTTGATGTTTTATTATTCAAAGTAGCCACCCTTTGCCTTGATGACAGCTTTGTTCACTCTTGGCATTCTCTCAACCAGCTTCACGAGGAAAGCTTTTCCAACAGTCTTGAAGGAGTTCCCACGTATACTGAGCATTTTTTTGGCTGCTTTTCCTTCATGCTGCGGTTCAAATCATCTCAAACCATTTCAATTTGGTTGAGGTCGGGGGATTGGGGAGGCCAGGTCATCTGATGCAGCACTCCATCGCTCTCTCGGTAAAATAGCCCTTACCCAGCCTGGAGGTGTTTTGGGTCATTATCCTGTTGAAAAACCAGATGGGATGCCGTATCACTGCAGAATGCTGTGGTAGCCATACTGGTTACGTGTGCCTTGAATTCAAAATAAATCACCTCGAGTCACCAGCAAAGCAGCCCCACACCATAACACAACCTCCTCCATGCTTCAGGGTGGGAACTACACGTGCGGAGAGCATCCGTCCATTTACCCTGCATCTCACAAAGACAAAGCAGTTGTAACCAAAAATCGCAAATTTGGACTCAGACCAAAAGGACAGATTTCCACCGGTCTAATGTCCATCACTCGTGTTTCTTAGCCCAAGCAAGTCTCTTCTTATTGGTGTCCTTTAGAAGTGGGTTTCTTTGCAGCAATTCAACCATGAATGCCTGATTTACGCAATCTCCTCTGAACAGTTAATTTTGAGATGTCTGTTACTTGAAATCTGAAGCATTTATTTGGGTTGCAATTTCTGAAGCTCGTAACTAATAAACATATCCTCTGCAGCAGAGATAACTCTGGGTCTTCCATTCCTGTGGCAGTCCTCATGAGAGGCAGGTTCATTATAGCACTTGTTGGTTTTTGCGACTGCACTTTTATAAAACTTTCAAAGTTCTTGACATTTTCCGGATTGGCTGACCTTCATGTCTTATCGTAATGATGGACTGTCATTTCTCTTTGCTTATTTGAGCTGTTCTTGCCATAATATGGACTTGGATTTTACCAAATAGGGCTATCTTCTGTACTACTACCCCCTCAACTTGTCACAAGACAACTGATTGGCTCAAATGCATTAAGAAAAGAAATTCCACAAACTTAACGAGGCACACTTGTTAATTGAAATGCATTCCAGGTGACTACCTCATGAAGCTGGTTGAGAGAATGCCAAGAGTAAATAAAGCTGTCCTCAAGGCAACGGGTGGCTACTTTGAAGGTCAAATATATTTAAAACTTTTTGGGTTACTACATGATTCCAAATGTGTTATTTCATAGTTTTGATGTCTTCACTATTATTCTACAAATGTAGAGAACAGTAAAAACAAAGAAAAACAATTGAATGAGTAGGGCTGTCCAAACTTTTGACTTCTTTATATATACAATATCAGTCAAAGGTGCTGCTCTCACAGGTTTCCTAGATAAATTCAGGGATGTCGAAAACGCACTTGTGTGCTTGATATGAACAAGAGTGCGAGGAGATTAGTACAGTGCCTTCAGAAAGTATTCATAGCCCTTGATTTAAAAATCAACATGTGTTACAGCCCAAAATCAAAATGGATAAAAATTGACTCACTCATCTACACAAAATAACGCATAAGGACAAAGTGAGATTTTTTTTCTCACCACAATTGTTGGCCTCCCGGGTGGCGCAGTGGTTAAGGGCGCTGTACTGCATCGCCAGCTGTGCCACCAGAGACCCAGGCTCTGTCAAAACCGGCCGCGACCGGGAGGTCCGTGGAGCAACGCACAATTGGCCTAGCGTCGTCCGGGTTAGGGAGGGTTTGGCTGGTAGGGAAATCCTTGTCTCATCACGCACCAGTGACTCCTGTGGCGGGCCGGGCACAGTGCGCGCTAACCAAGGTTGCCAGGTGCACGGTGTTTCCTCCGACACATTGGTGCGGCTGGCTTCCGGGTTGGATGCGCGCTGTGTTAAGAAGCAGTGCGGCTTGGTTGGGTTGTGTATCGGAGGATGCATGACTTTCAACCTTCGTCTATCCCGAGCCCGTACGGGAGTTGTAGCATTGAGACAAGATAGTAGCTACTAACAATTGGATACCACGAAATTGGAGAGAAAAAGGGGTAAAAAAAAGTAAAAATTAGAACACAAATCTTATTTACAACCGAGTCAATACTTTGAAGCAGTTTACAGTTGAGACTCTCTGGTTAAGTCCAAGAGCTTTCCACACCTGGATTGTGCAAATATTTGCCCATTGTTATTTTTTAATTTTTTTAAAAATCATTCCTAGACAACCTTTTTCAGGTCTTTCATGTAGATTTAAGTCAAATCTAACTTGGCCACTCAGACATTCACTGTCTTCTTGCTAATCAACTTCAGTGTTGATTTGACCTTGTGTTTTAGGCTATTGTCCTGCTGAAAGGTGAATTAATCTCCCAGTGTCTGATGGAAAGCAGACAAACAGGTTTCCCCAATAGGATTTTCCCTGTGCTTAGCTCCATTCCATTTTTTTATCCTGAAAAACTCCAGTCCTTAACTATTACAAGCATGCCCACAACATGATGCAGACAGCACTATGCTGGAAATTAGTGGTGATACTCAGTAATGTGTTGGATATGCCCCAAACATAACACTTTGTATTCAAGCCAAAAAGTAAATTGCTTTGCCACATTACTTTATTCTATACAGGCTTCCTTTTCACTCTGTCAATTAGGTTAGTATGTAGAGTACTAGAATGTTGTTGAACTATCCTCAGTGCTATCATATCACAGCCATTAAACTTCGTAACTGTTTTAAAGTCACCATTGGCCTCATGTTGAAATCCCGGCGTAACCCTCATTCCTCTCCGGCAACAGTTAGGAACGACGCCTGTATATTTGTAGTCACTGGATGTATTGATACACCATCCAAAGCGTAATGAACTTCACCATGCTCGAAGGTATATTCAATGTGGGGTTTTTTGTACCCATCTATCAATGGTGCCCTTCTTTGCAAGGCATTGGAAAAACTTCCAAGTCTTTGTGGTTGAATCTGTGTTTGATATTCACTACTCGACTTAGGGATCTTACAGATAATTGTATGTGTGGAGTACAGAGATGGGGTAATTCAAAAATCATGTTAAAACACTTAATGCACATAGAGTCCATGCAACTTATTATGTGACTTGTTATGCACATTTTCACTCCTGAACTTATTTAGGCTAGCATAACAAAGGGATTGAACACATTGACACTTCAGCTTTTCATTTGAATGAATAGGTAAACATTTTCAAAAACATAATTCCAGTCTGACATCACAGGGTAGGCCAGTTACACCCATCCCCAAAAAAATCTAAATTTAATACATTTTAAATGAAGGCTGTAAGGCAACAAAATGTGAAACGGTGTGAATACTTTCTAAAGGCACTGTAAAGGTGAATGGATTGTATACTTTCAGGCCGTAGAGACAAAAGCACACAAAGTTAACAGAACAGGTGTGAGGGAGGAGGAGAATAAATATAGTCCAAACCAGGGGTATTAAACTCTTACCCTATGAGATCCTGAACCAGTTGGTTCTGTTCTACCTGATAATTAATTGCACCCACCTGGTGTCCAAGGTCTAAATCCATCCCTAATTAGATGGAAACATTTAAAAAATGCAGTGGAACTGGCTTCGAGGTCCAGAGTTTGAGGGGTTTAAACCACAAGGGGAGAGCAGAGCTAGAGAAAAAACAGGACAGAGTGAATGAGAATTTGGACTGGAAGAGTGCTGAGATTAGGATCACCTGTTCCACCAACACCTGCTTCAGTTCTTCAGTTACTGTCAGGCAGGCTCAACTGAGCCATTCAACCATTAGCAAATCACTAGGGCCTATTCAACTGTCTGCCAGTACACAAACTGTCTGTTTTACTAAACTACAGCAAGCATTTGCACAGGGACTTCTGTATTACTGACGTTAAATGTAGTCATTTGACTCAACTTGAATCACTGAATAAAATAACTGACATCCTCATAATGAAAATGAATGCATTGACTCCCTTATGTTGAGTCACCTAATTTGGTTGTCACTGTAGTGTGATGTTTGGAAACAGCCATGATATGACTGACTATCAATGTAAATAATTTGATTCACAGTACTAACGTAGGCTGACTCAGCCTCCTCGTTTGAACGAGATATTGTTAGAAGAAAAAAAAAACTTAGGGAACCATGTGAGAAAGTGGAAATCATTTGACAGCTTTATGGTAGGTACCTGCTTAGAAAGACGAATCAAATACATTACGTCAGTTAGGCTACTTACTTTGCTATGTCTCACGCGGGACAGTAAACAAACAGGTCGAGATCTCATAACATTTTAGATTGTCCATCCTTCCACCGCCCTTATTCTCGCTAGCAAATGTGAGTGATTAGCTAGCAACTCCTACCAAAGAAAGGAGTGCCCCGAGAAGATGGTTAGCTGACTAGCTCAAGACAGCCAACAAAGTGTAAAATTGACATTTGGAATTGACCAAAACCAGGCCACAACAAGCGTGCTCCACAATGGCCAACGGTGACCTGATGAACAAAAAAAAAATAATCTAGGAATAGCGATCTTAACATTTTTTGGGCCTACTCTCAATGAATGATGCTGCTAACCAAATCTGCCAGCTAGTTAGTTAACGTTACCAACGCTAGTTGGTATTTGCTAGCTAGTTAGAACAAAACTCTGTCGACATCAATATTTGCAATTGTTTACCAGTTGTGCATCCTTAGCTAACGTTAATCACTGCACTATTTCATTTACCTTGTAGAAGGCCCCGTTCGAACCGCGAACCTCCACCGCCAGCCCGTCCATAGTCGTCGGTAGGTCCGCACGACTGGGCTTCTCTGATTGAGCCGCTACGACTCCGTGTGGTTCCGGTACCACCCCCAGCTTCTCTGCCGCTGGCCCGTCGCCGCTCTCCGGCCGCTTGTGGATTTCCAGTGTTTCGGGAGGTGGAGGGAGAGGGGTGAAGGGATCGGGGAGTTGGGTGTTGATTATGGGATCAACGAATAGCTAACGTTAGCGTCTCCAGCGGTCAACTTCACGTTAGCTCACTACCTAGCTAACGTTAGCAAACTATCGACGATACCTTTGTTAGCTAGCGTGCAACGGCTCTAGCAAGGTGCTGTCCTGCGTTGAGGGGGCCCGCGGCGGTCTAGTTGCAATGTGCTTCAAAGCTAATGATGCTATGTGAAAGGAAGATGTTAGCAAGCAGCTAGCTATCACCGACACCTTGATTCCGTCACTTGCGGGATGCCAAAACAGGCGTATACATGCAGCAGTCGGAGAGAAGTTACTGTATTAAGTAATCGCTGGGATTCCTTTTGTTGTTTTTTAAGTATATTTTAGCAAAAAAAAGTATCCTCCCGAACTAAGCGTTTGTGGTGCACTATCGCCCGACAACTCCTAATACTCCAACCACCCGTCCCTCAAACGCACGCCGACAGAGTACATCAGTGAGGTACTGAATGATCTCGATAAGCCCACCCCGCATTCTTGAAAGATACACCCAAAATAGCATACTGACTTATCATTGGTCAACATGACCGCAAATCAAATATATATATTTTTCATTGGTTCAACAGTTAGAGGCCGGTCTGTGTTTCATCCAATAATTGAGCCAAATATCTATTTTAGGCATCTCTATTGGAGATACTGCCTGTCAGTTATGTTACCCAAATTACTGGCTCAAAAGGCAAGCTAATTTTGTGGACCTCTACATTCCCATCCTTATTGTGATTTAATTGAGTCCAGGGGTAGTCTATGAAAATTATCAAATCACGTTCATAAATGTGCAGACCACATTCATATTCATATGAAATAAATATTTGTGGAAGAAAAACAATGTACACTTTGCATGTTTTTTTTTTTAGATCCATTAGTAGGCTCCCGGGTATATAGAAATGTGAAAATGCAGGTATTCACATTTGCAAGTGAAGTGACATACTTTCAGAAAAACGGCCTCAATGTCCAGTCCTAGTGAAGAGGTATTTTTTATACAATGAAGGCTTACCCCTGCCAAACCTGTAAAGGAGAGCTTGTAACAGCTGACTTAGCCCTCTACCAATCAGTGCCCAGTCAGTTGTTACATTATGCAAGAACCAAAGTTACAAAACCCCATCTGAGGGACCATGAATGACTATTATGGACCAGGGCACCTATTCAAAAAGTGTCTCAAAGTGGTAGTGCTGATCTGATTAATTTAAAGGGGTTAATCAGCAATTGCTACATCCATCTTTGGACTTTGAAATTAATGCTATAACGTTATACCAATTGAATCTTGAAGAATATCACTTATTAACGCAGCAGGAGCTTAGTTCAACTGTCACACTCCATCAGAACACAAAATATAAGCATGCTTTACTCCATTGTTTGTAATCAATCTAATTGTAAAAAAAAAACATTGTATAGCTTTGAAACACGGTTACAACTTCTGTCCTTGCATCCATAACTCTTTCTATGAATTTGAGAGTAGTTACATTTCTCTAGTGCTATCCCTCAGCTTTTTACCAAAAAGAGCGGTCTGGTGGCCTCTTTGTTATTGTGTGAACTGCAGGTTTCCCCTTTAAGCGTGATCTGGGGGAACAGGGGGAATGTCATCCCGGCCTGAAGGGTCAGCTGTGGTGACTAGACACTAGGTTTCACAGGTCAAGAATAGTGACAGCTATAATGACTTTGCCACATGGGTCTGACAGATCTATGGTGACATAAACCATTTAGTTGAAAAAGAGCAAGAATGGTGTAACGCCCGGGGTCTAGTGGAGGAAGAAGTCAGGCGCAGGAAGCAGGGGGCCCCACTGCGTTGGCGGTCAGCACTCCTCTTCTGCCGTCCACTGGCTTGTTTGCGCGATTCCTGCCGGCCCTCCAGGTCTCCTTGGAGCGCTGCACCCACTCCTCCACCGCAGGAGCCTCGTCCGACTCGGATGCCAAGGTGCCAGGACCGGCTGGTAGCCCAACACACACTGAAACGGTGACAGGTTCGTCGAGGAGTGGCGGAGTGAGTTTTGGGCCAAGGGACGTACCTAGACCACTCCCTGGGCCGGTCCTGGCAATACGACCGCAGAAACCTACCCACCTCCTGGTTCACTCTCTCCACCTGCCCACTACTCTCGGGGTGATAACCGGAGGTCAGGCTGGCCGAGACCCCCAGACGCTCCATGAACGCCCTCCATACCCGGGACGTGAACTGGGGACCCCGATCAGAGACGATGTCCTCCGGCACCCCGTAGTGCCGGAAGACAGAGGGAAATAACGCCTCCGCAGTCTGTAGGGCTGTAGGGAGACCGGTCAACGGGAGGAGACGGCAGGACTTAGAAAACCGATCCACAACCACCAAAAACGTAGTGTTCTGAGACGGGGGGCGATCGGTCAGGAAATCCACTGATAAATGAGATCATGGCTGTTGTGGAACGGGGAGGGGTTGTAACTTCCCTCTAGGAAGGTTCCTAGGAGCCTTACTCTGGGCGCACACCGAACAGGAAGAGACATAAACTCGAAACAAACTGTCATGTGCCTTTTAATGTGGAATGGCTTCCATCTGGCCACTCAACCATAAAGGCCTGATTGGTGTAGTTCCTGCAGAGATGGTTGTCCTTCAGGAAGGTTCTCCCATCTCCACAGAGGAAATCTAGAGCAATGTCAGAGTTACCATCAGGTTCTTGGTCCCCTCCCCTCCCAAGACCCTTCTCCCCCGATTGCTCAGTTTGACCGGGCGGCCAACTCTAGGAAGAGACTTGGTGGTTCCAAACATCTTCCATTTAAGAATGGAGGCCACTGTGTTCTTGGGGACCTTCAATGTTGCAGAAATGTTTCGGTACGCTTCCCCAGATGTGTCTAGACACACTCCTGTCTCAGGGCGCTACGGACAATTCCTTCGACCTCATGGCTTGGTTTTTGCTCTGACATGCACTGTCAACTGTGGGACCTTATATAGACAGGTGTGTGCCGTTCCAAATCATGTCTAATCAATTTAATTTACCACAGGTGGATTCCAGTCAAGTTGTAGAAACATCTCAAGGATGATCAATGGAAACAGGATGCACCTAAGCTCAATTTCAAGTCTCATAGCAAAGGGCCTGAATATTTATGTAAATATTATTTTTAATACAATTGCTAAAATTTCTAAAAACCTGGTTTCAATTTGTCATTATGGGGTATTGTGTGTAGATTGATAAGAAAACAATACATTGAATCAATTTTAGAATAATGTAACAAAATGTGGAAAAAGTCAAGGGGTTTGAATACTTTCCGAATGCACTGTATATATAAAACTCCCTGTCAACAAACAATACAACACATAATAGTCCTCTGGCTCATCAAAACTCTGCAATGATATGAACAACTTATTTTCAAGCGTCTCATTTCATCCATCATACACACACGATGCCCAGAGGGCTGCAGGCAGAAGTTTACCGAGATCCAGGTCACTCTATGAAGTATACAATGACAATGTCATGAGTGACAGTGACACACACACACACCACAGCTGTGACCAATGATATTATCTCCACACTCACATACATGACAAGCGCGCACACACAAACACAAACACACACACACCAATGATATTATATCCAAGGTGCCCAGTGGGCTGCAGACAGGAGTTTAGGGAGATGACTCAGATCCAGGTCACTCTATGACAGTATAACAATGTCAAGAGTGACATGCACGCACGCACGCACACACACACACACACACACACACACACACACACACACACACACACACACACACACACACACACACACACACACACACACACACACACACACACACACACACACACACACACACAGGTTCCTCCCTCCACACAGACACATTTGGTTGCCAGAGAGAACCTACAGCACACACTCTCATTAACTGTGTGTCGACCCATCCATCCGTGTGTGAATTTGACTGTGTATCCAGTCTTGTTTTCTGCATCTCCACCCCTTCGAGACACGGAGTAGACCTGACCATCACCATCACCTTCAGAAGCAGGAAGACTTTGAGATGTTTTTTTGTGGTTCTTCGATGAGAAGTCATTCTTTTTTATGCTGTATGCTATTTTTATGTCATACCCGGAAACTGAAAATGAAAATGGTTATGTGGAACCGTTCAAGCAGTTAAGGCGCAACAAGTTCTAAACATTGTGTGGGTTAAAAGCACTTTCATTACCATTCATGTTTTTATATCACAATCAATACAGTGCATCCTGGAATTTGTACGTGAAATAAATAATGAATTGTGTGCTTGCTTTTTAAATAATAACTTTATATTCAGCTCTAGAGCAGATGATAAGTTATTAATAAGAGAATAAAAGCTGTCATTTCATATAATAATACATCTAAGTAACTGCCAAAGTTATCGTAGCAGAAAATGTTACTGACATGAATTGCATACAACAGTTACAACAGATCGGAACATGAACCATCGTTGACCCATTCTGTAAGTACCTAAACCCGTTCAACAATCAAAACACAATTGAACCACAACTTCAGTGTTTTGAGTGTTCTAAGAGCTCAGTTCCCTAGTCTCTTTAATCCCAGACTTAAAGCAACACATAAGCAACATCACTTGTGTGTGTTGCCACATTGCTCATGTGGGAGGCAACCCGTCTACCTAGGGAGACTACCAGTAAACCTAGAGATGAATCGAAGGGGAAGAGATGTCCTTTCTTATTCTGTTTACTGTGAAAAGACCAGACCAGCCCCCTCTGATCCTAGCAGACATATAAAAACCAGCCTGCTACTAGAGTTTCAGATGGGACTTGTGATAGCAACCAATTAACACTGTGGTATAAGCTACTGACCTAGTCCCTCTGGGAGTAGTGAAATTAGATGCATTCTTTGTGACCTCAGAAGTTGAAAGGCCAGTGGTGATGATGTTGAATCTGTTAACTTGTTTTTTATTTTATTATTATTTATTTTTTTAACCCCTCCAACACCCACCCTCTTTGGAGGACAAATATCTTCGTTTTTTTGCTACATATGCATACATTTTACCTGTACATTTTACATACACATTTAACATATACATTTGACATACATGGTACTTTTATATATAACAACAATACATTGCCGAACAAACTCTTTAATCCCAACCCTCAGCCACTCTCAGCCCATCCCACCTGTCTCCATAGACCTCCCTTGTTTGGTTTCCATGTGCCATATGATTTTCAATTGTGCTGTGATGTTTTACAAAATGTTTGAATCTTTGTAATCATATATTATCAACAGATTGTGAGCTAAAGATGAAAACCTTTCCAACGAGTATTATTATATTATTTATTGACTGGCTATGGCTTTTCAGATCGCCCAACACTGCTATTTGTAAGGTTAATTTTAAGTAGTGATTTTTTAACCATTTGTGAGGGATCAGCCGGATCAAGTGGTCCGACTGCGCCCTCTCCTGGAGCTGCTCTACAGTACAGCCACTACTGATGAGCTCTCCTGAGGCCAATTGACTGATTATTGGTTGTGTTCTCTTATTAATTCTTGAGTGTAGGGAGCAGGATTTTCGTTTTTGGCTAAAAAAAAAACGTACCCATTTGAAACTGCCTATTTCTCAGGCCCAGAAACTAGAATATGCATATAATTGTCAGAGTAGGATAGAAAACACTCTAAAGTTTCCAAAACTGTCAAAATATTGTCTGTGAGTATAACAGCACTGATATTGCAGGCGAAAACCTGAGGAAAATCAAACCAGGAAGTGCTGTTTTTCCTGAAAGCTCTCTGTTCCATTGGATGCCTTGCCTCAATTTAAAGGGATATCAACCAGATTCCCTTTCCTATGGCTTCCTCAAGGTGTCAACAGTCTTTAGACATAGATTCAGGCTTTTATTTTGAAAAAATGAGCGAGAAAGATAACTTTGCGTCAGTGGATAGCTGGGTGTTCGCAGAGTTTTGCTTGCGCAACAGAGTGGGGAAGCCATTGTCTCTCCCTCTCCTATTGAAAAAACGACAGTCCCGGTTGATATATTATCGATTATATATTTTAAAAACAACCTGAGGATTAATTATAAAAAATGTTTGACATGTTTCTGTGGACATTACGGATACTATTTGGAATTTTTGTCTGCGATGTCGTGACCGCTCGAGCCTGTGGATTTCTGAACATAACGCGCCAAACAAATGGAGGTATTTTGGATATAAAAATTATATAAAATATAATCTTTATAGAACAAAAGGAACATTTATGATGTAACTGGGAGTCTCGTGAGTGCAAACATCCGAAGATTATCAAAGGTAAGCGTTTTAATCTATTGCTTTTCTGACTTTCGTGACCAATCTACTTGGCTGCTAGCTGTTTGTAATATTTTGTCTACTGAGAGAGATGTTCTTACATAAACGCTTGTTATGCTTTTGCCGAAAAGCTGTATTGAAATCTGACACACCAGGTGGATTAACAACAAGCTAAGATGTATTTTGCTATATTACACTTGTGATTTCATGAAAATAAAATATTTTTAGTAATTGAATTTGAATTTGGCTCACTGCAATTCAGCGGGTGTTTATGAAAATGATCCCGCTAAAGGGATTGGTGCATCAATAAGTTTTTAAGGACCTGACTAAAAGGGCAGAAGGGAGAGAGTGATTATGAGCTGGAGACTATGTTTAATTCCAGGATAACAGACTGCCCTGTTATAGGTTCCGCTCAAGCTGTTGGAATGGCGTTGGGTAAAAACTGTTAGTTTATTTTTAATTTTTTTGTTTGGATAGCCATTACCCTGGCCTTTTTTTGTACATTCCCTGAGAGAGTTGAAAGAACAACTCCCAATACAGTTTCCTTATTTTTGTTGAAGTCACGTCTCTGAGTCTCATTTCGTGCTGTCCCGCCTAGGATTTCATCAGTGAATAGATACGGCCTTTCACACATTCCTGAACCTGTGACCAGAAACAAGCTATATTGGGGAAATACCAGAATAAGTGATCTATTGATTCTGTCTCTTCGCAACAATATCTACAGAGCTGAGATTGTTGTATGTCCCATATATATAGCATTCTGTTGGTGGCAATAATTTTATATAATCATTTAAATTGAAAAACTCATTGTTGAGTCAAGTGTAGTTTTTCTTTGTACCAGTTCGTTCATAAACCATGTGCCATGGTGTTGGTACATTGAAAATCTCCTCCAATTTACTTTGCAACCTGCATTTTTGTCCTCAGATGAAACTGGTTTATTTTTCTATTTATGCCAGTTCCTTTCAGCCAATTTGCATCTTCAATATATGGTAGGGAAACAAGTTCCCTACCTTCTCCCTTTTCCACTTGCCTCCTCCATTTTTGTGGTAGTGCTGCAATCAGGTGGTTGTAAATTTGGATTGACAAATATTCCCATATATTTTCAATAACTGCATATGTGACATAACTACTCCATTTCTATTCATAATGTCATTAATAAATAAAACATGTAAACATTTATTTCCATAAAGAATGTTTTTTTTATGAGTCAATATACACTGCTCAAAAAAATAAAGGGAACACTAAAATAACACATCCTAGATATGAATGAATGAAATATTCTTATTGAATACTTTTTTCTTTACATAGTTGAATGTGCTGACAACAAAATCACACAAAAATGATCAATGGAAATCAAATTGATCAACCCATGGAGGTCTGGATTTGGAGTCACACTCAAAATTAAAGTGGAAAACCACACTACAGGCTGATCCAACTGTGATGTAATGTCCTTAAAGCAAGTCAAAATGAGGCTCAGTAGTGTGTGTGGCCTCCACGTGCCTGTATGACCTCCCTACAACGCCTGGGCATGCTTCTGATGAGGTGGCGGATGGTCTCCTGAGGGATCTCCTCCCAGACCTGGACTAAAGCATCCGCCAACTCCTGGACAGTCTGTGGTGCAACGTGGCGTTGGTGGATGGAGCGAGACATCAAATCAAATCAAATCCAAACATTTTTTTTATTATTTGATGTTAATGCGAGTGTAGCGAAATGCTTGTGCTTCTAGTTCCGACAATGCAGTAATAACCAACAAGTAATCTAGCTAACAATTCCAAAACTACTGTCTTATAGACACAAGTGTAAGGGGATAAAGAATATGTGCATAAAGATATATGAATGAGTGATGGTACAGAGCGGCATAGGCAAGATACAGTAGATGGTATTGAGTGCAGTATATACATATGAGATGAGTATGTAAACAAAGTGGCATAGTTAAAGTGGCTAGTGATACATGTATTACATAAAGATGCAGTAGATGATATAGAGTACAGTATATACATATACATATGAGATGAATAATGTAGGGTATGTAAACATTATATTAGGTAGCATTGTTTAAAGTGGCTAGTGATATATTTTACATAATTTCCCGTCAATTCCCATTATTATAGTGGCTGAGGTTGAGTCAGTGTGTTGGCAGCAGCCACTCAATGTTAGTGGTGGCTGTTTAACAGTCTGATGGCCTTGAGATAGAAGCTGTTTTTCAGTCTCTCGGTCCCAGCTTTGATGCACCTGTACTGACCTCGCCTTCTGGATAATAGCGGGGTAAACAGGCAGTGGCTCGGGTGGTTGTTGTCCTTGATGATCTTTATGGCCTTCCTGTGACATCGGGTGGTGTAGGTGTCCTGGAGGGCAGGTAGTTTGCCCCCGGTGATGCGTTGAGCAGACCTCACTACCCTCTGGAGAGCCTTATGGTTGTGGGCGGAGCAGTTGCCGTACCAGGCGGTGATACAGCCCGACAGGATGCTCTCGATTGTGCATCTGTAGAAGTTTGTGAGTGCTTTTGGTGACAAGCCGAATTTCTTCAGCCTCCTGAGGTTGAAGAGGCGCTGCTGCGCCTTCTTCACGTTTCTGTCTGTGTGGGTGGACCAATTCAGTTTGTCTGTGATGTGTACGCCGAGGAACTTAAAACTTACTACCCTCTCCACTACTGTTCCATCGATGTGGATAGGGGGGTGTTACCTCTGCTGTTTCCTGAAGTCCACAATCATCTCCTTAGTTTTGTTGACGTTGAGTGTGAGGTTATTTTCCTGACACCACACGCCGAGGGCCCTCACCTCCTCCCTGTAGGCCGTCTCGTCGTTGTTGGTAATCAAGCCTACCACTGTTGTGTTGTCCTCAAACTTGATGATTGAGTTGGAGGCGTGCGTGGCCACGCAGTCGTGGGTGAACAGGGAGTACAGGAGAGGGCTCAGAACGCACCCTTGTGGGGCCTCAGTGTTGAGGATTAGCGGGGTGGAAATGTTATTGCCTACCCTCACCACCTGGGGGCGGCCCGTCAGGAAGTCCAGTACCCAGTTGCACAGGGCGGGGTCGAGACCCAGGGTCTCGAGCTTGATGACGAGCTTGGAGGGCACTATGGTGTTAAATGCCGAGCTGTAGTCGATGAACAGCATTCTCACATAGGTATTCCTCTTGTCCAGATGGGTTAGGGCAGTGTGCAGTGTGGTTGAGATTGCATCGTCTGTGGACCTATTTGGGCGGTAGGCAAATTGGAGTGGGTCTAGGGTGTCAGGTAGGGTGGAGGTGATATGGTCCTTGACTAGTCTCTCAAAGCACTTCATGATGACGGAAGTGAGTGCTACGGGGCGGTAGTCGTTTAGCTCAGTTACCTTAGCTTTCTTGGGAACAGGAACAATGGTGGCCCTCTTGAAGCATGTGGGAACAACAGACTGGGATAGGGATTGATTGAATATGTCCGTAAACACACCAGCCAGCTGGCCTGCGCATGCTCTGAGTGCGCGGCTGGGGATGCCGTCTGGGCCTGCAGCCTTGCGAGGGTTGACACATTTAAATGTTTTCCTCACGTCGGCTGCAGTGAAGGAGAGTCCGCATGTTTTAGTTGTGGGCCGTGTCAGTGGCACTGACATGATGTCCCAGATGTGCTCAATTGGATTCAGGTCTGGGGAACAGGCGGTCCATAGCATCAATGCCTTCCTCTTGCAGGAACTGCTGACACACTACAGCCACATGAGGTCTAGCATTGTCTTGCATTAGGAGGAACCCAGGGCCAACCACACCAGGATATGGTCTCACAAGGGGTCTGAGGATCTCATCTCGGTACCTAATGACAGTCATGCTACCTCTGGCGAGCACACGGAGGGCTGTGCGGCCCCCCAAAGAAATGCCACCCCACACCATGACTGACCCACCGCCAAACCGGTCATGCTGGAGGATGTTGCAGGCAGCAGAACTTTCTCCACATTGTCTCCAGACTCTGTCACGTCTGTCACATGTGCTCAGTGTGAACCTGCTTTCATCTGTGAAGAGCACAGGGCGCCAGTGGCGAATTTGCCAATCTTGGTGTTCTCTGGCAAATGCCAAACGTCCTCATGGAGTCTGTTTCTGACCGTTTGAGCAGACACATGCACATTTGTGGCCTGCTTGAGGTCATTTTGCAGGGCTCTGGCAGTGCTCCTCCTGCTCCTCCTTGCACAAAGGCGGATGTAGCGGTCCTCCTGCTGGGTTGTTGCCCTCCTACGGCCTCCTCCACGTCTCCTGATGTACTGGCCTGTCTCCTGGTAGCGCCTCCATGCTCTGGACACTACGCTGATAGACACAGCAAACCTTCTTGCCACAGCTCGCATTGATGTGCCATCCTGGATGAGCTGCACTACCTGAGCCACTTGTGTGGGTTGTAGACTCCGTCTCATGCTACCACTAGAGTGAAAGCCCCGCCAGCATTCAAAAGTGACCAAAACATCAGCCAGGAAGAATAGGAACTGAGAAGTGGTCTCTGGTCACCCCCTGTAGAACCACTCCTTTATTGGGGGTGTCTTGCTAATTGCCTATAATTTCCACCTGTTGTCTATTCCATTTGCACAACAGCATGTGAAATGTATTGTCAATCAGTGATGCTTCCTAAGTGGACAGTTTGATTTTACAGAAGTGTGATTGACTTGGAGTTACAATGTGTTGTTTAAGTGTTCCCTTTATTTTTTTGAGCAGTGTATATATATATATATATATATATTCTTTTTTTTGAGAGTTTAATAATGGGATGGAAATCCTTTTGAGTTACATATCCTTAGGAAAAGCTTATATTAGCATAACAAGGTTGTTGGTTGAAGTTTGTCTATCTCTTTGTTCAGTTAATGTCAGGTGTGTTTGTAATTTACTCAAGCGTAAGGCTATTTCCTGTATTGGAAACGGTTTAATGCAGACTTCTACTTTTTTACAAGAGAATCATGCTTGTTCTTCCGATCTATCTTTTTGGAAAAATCAATGGAGTAATGATATCTGGTTATCATATGGCAACAACCACTCTGCAGGTGTAGCAATTTTAAGAGGTGCATTTAAAGGGAAGGTCATCAGTCGTAAGACTCACCACTCTGGACGTTGGTTCATTTTAACAGTACATTTCCACAGTGAAATGTTTTTATTAGGGAATATTTATGCATCCAACAACAAACAAAACAGGATGTTATTTCATGAATTAAGAAATGAATAGTTATTTTAACAGTATTTCAGGATATCAAAATTATCTTAGGTGGCAATTTTAATTCTGTATCTAATGTGATGATTGACAGATATCCCCCTCCCAACATATCCAGCATAGTTAATCCTGAGTTTAATAATTTATGTCTAGGATTAGTTGATATTTGGAGATGTAAATATCCTGATAAAAAGGAGTAACTTGGAGTAACAAGGACATGTCCAGACAGTCAACAATTGACTTCTGGTTGATTTATAATTTATTAGATCATTCTGTAGTCAAGGTATCAATTGAACCATCTATTCTTACTGATCATAAAGTTATATTCTTACCTTTAAATATGAATGGATCTTAAGTTAAACCGAATCGGAATCATTATTGGAAAATCAACAGTAGACTGTTGGAGGAAGATAATTTCAAGATGGATGCCAAAGATATTATACAAGACAATTGGAGGAAAGCCCAACTATTTAAGTCTTATGGGAAATATTGGGAATTAATGAAGTATGAAATAAGACAAACAGCTATGAAGAGATGTAAAGAAATTGCTGAACTTAAAAGATTGAGGGAAGATAAACTTAAAGAAATATTTTCTCATCTCTATGGAGGACCTTGATGAAGAAGGAAAGGGTCAGATATTCTCTTTACAACTAGAAATGGACTGACTGTATGAAGAGATAGCAAAGGGGGCATTTGTCAGACCAAGAAGGGGATGGTTGGCGGAAGGTGGAAGAAAAATATCAAAGACTTTTACAATTAGAAAGAAATTATGAATGTACGTCTTCATAAGCTCAATTTAGATAGCAAAGAAAATGAAAACCCCAAAGATATTTCAAAATATGTTTCAGAATTCTATGATAACCTTTATACCAGTAATGCCTTTCCTACTAGTGACATATCTGCCTTTCTAGACTCTGTCAAAGACTGCAAAATTCATAG
The DNA here is from genome assembly GCF_045791955.1 of Oncorhynchus clarkii lewisi. NCBI lineage: Eukaryota > Metazoa > Chordata > Actinopteri > Salmoniformes > Salmonidae > Oncorhynchus > Oncorhynchus clarkii. Next base: position 20,040,847 of record NC_092155.1, read on the forward strand.
ATGAAGACTTCCAAAAGTCTTGTGAGGAAATTATTTTATTTAAAAAAAATGTATCAGCAAGTTAAAAGAGAACACATCTCCAGGGAATCATGGCATTATCAGTGAAATTTATAAATATTTTCAGGAGGATATTATTTAATTTGTTTTTAAGGAGGCAATTTATTTAGGGTCCTGCCTGTTTCTATGACATAAGGCCTAATTTCTGTAATAACCAAACAAAGATTCTATGATGTTAGAAAATTGGAGACCAATCACATTAATGAAAAATGATGGAAAGCTACTTGCATCCATCTTTCCAGAAAGACTTAAAAAAGGTCTTGACCAAATCATTGACGATACCTAGTCTTGGTTTATGAAGGGCAGACATATATGTAATAATATTCTACTAGTATTGGACTTGACAATGAGCACATTATGGAAGATGGCTTTATTTTATGTGTAGACATTTACAAGGCATTTGATACAGTTTAACATTTTCTTTTTGAGACTTCGATATGTTGGTTTTGGTCATTATTTTCAAAGTGTAATTAAGGCACTACAATAATATTAACAGCGCTGTTAAATTGTCCCATGGAACTTCACAAAGATTAGATGTGGAACAAAACAAGGATGCCCAATTTCCCCTTATTTTATTGGTCACACAAGTTATGGCACTTCATATAAATAAGGATTGTTTTAGGGGTATTCAGATACAGTTGCAAATGATAACTTGTTCTCAACTAGCCTACCTGGTTAAATAAAGGTGAAATAAAATAAAAAATAAAAATACAAGACAAAGAGAAAATGTTCACAATTGGCTGACGACACCATTTTTTTTTTGAAAGATCATAATGAAGTCAAAGCTATTGAGTGTATTAATGCCTTCACACATGTATCATCTCTGAATATTAGGAAATGTGAATTATTTGCGTTGAAAAGATGTGACTAACTCAGTATGTAATATCCCTGTAAAAGATGTGATCACATATCTTGGTATTACAGTTAGCAAAGATCAGAAAGAAAGGGCCAGCTTAAATATCTCTTCTATTGTAGAGAGAATTTGAAAGAGATTTAACTCCTGGTTATTAAGAGATCTTTATCTGGACGTGTACTTTTATCACAATCTGAAGGTCTGTCCAGATTAGTTTATACTTCCCTTGCCTTGGATGTTCCTCTGTCAGTAACTAAAATGGTTGATACTAAATTATTTAACTTCATATGGAGGAATGAACCTTATTATTTTAAGAAAAGCGGTAATATGTAGCACCCAAGGTGAGGGAGGGTTGAATGCTCTGGATTTCAAAACCTCTAATATAATATTTAAGATTAAATGGATACAAAACTATTTAAGAAATAAGGATTGCATCTGGAATATCATCCCTAATTTAATATTCCAACAAATTTGTGGTCTAGAATTCTTACTCAAATGCAACTTTGATACGGGGTAAAATCCATATTAAGCTTGCAAACTTTTATAAACAAGTACTTCTAACTTGGAACCTGATGTTCAAACACAATTTTTCCCCTTACAATCTGGAATAATAAAGACATAAAATACAAAAACAAGTCTTTGGTTTTCCAGAACTGGTTTGACAACAACATTATTTGGGTTCAAAAATGTATTGAGTAATGATGGACAACTATATGATTATCCAGAATTTATTAGAACACACAATGCTACATTCACTCCCAAGGAGTTTCAAATGATTGTTAGCGCTGTCCCTAAAGGTGCTATTCTTCTTTTAGGAGAATATAACAATACTCCAAGTGCAACTGTTGAGGATTGTGTAGCCTCAATACATTTTGAAGGTATTGACATTTTAAACTATAAATGTAATAACATGTATATAAGGAAACTATGTTACTATTTCCTCTGCTAAAATGTACTGGAACGCAGCCCTAGGACAAGTGAACTGGAACAAAGTTTCGTTATCTGGTAAATATTGTATATCTAGTGTGAAAGAAGTATCATACCAACTCATTCATAGAATCTACCCTGTAAAGACCTTTATTATACACAGATTTAAAATAGCTATTGATAACAAATGTGTGTTTTGTGATTGTGACCCAGAGACTCTTCACCATTTATTTTGGGACTGCTCTTATGTCAGAAGATTTTGGTGTGAGTTAGAAGATTTTATTTTAAAAGAAACAACTATCAATATTAATTTGAAAGACTGATATTATGTTTTATTTTGAACCAAATGATATGGACCCTGATTTAACTTTCATTGTTAATTTGTTTATTTTTCATGGAAGATTCTTTTTCCATAAAATGAAGTGGGCAGAGAACAAACCCCTCTTCACATTATTTAAGATGGAATTGAAATATTATTTTGAAATAATCAGTAAAAGCAATACGCACCATAAAAGTATTTAACAAATTGAAAATTAATCTTGATATGTAAGTCTGTTAGGTTTATGTACTCTTGATTGTTTATTTCATTTTTTTGTATTTTGTGTTAATACATAAATAAAAAAAAAACTGTTAGCTTGCTAACTTCAGGTAACGTCTAACGTTAATCATTTCCTTTCACTTCTGCCCACTCTCACCATCACAACTTCATTTGCAGCTAACGGGTATATTGACATGCCTCTCCACTCACAGGCTTTGCGTTGACACAAATATGGTGAAGATCTTTATTGGAAACCTCCCTAACGAGGTCGAGAAGGATGAGCTCGAGGCTCTGTTTACTCAACATGGTGCAGTGACAGAATGTGCAAAGTTCAAAAACTATGCCTGCGTCCACATGGATGACCGTAAGTCTGCCACCAAAGCCATCCGCAGCCTGCACCTCTTAAAGCTTCATGGCAGGCCAATCAATGTGGAGCCAAGCAGGGGAAAGAACCAGGGTCCGGTGAAACTTCACGTGGCTAACGTGGAGAAAGGCGAAGAAGATGCGCTCCGCACCTTGTTTGAGGAGTATGGCACAGTCACAGAATGTGCTGTTGTCAAAAACTTTGCTTTTGTCCACATGTCCAACTCTGATGAGGCCATGGATGCCATAGAGGGATTAGACAACTCTGACTACCAAGGTAATAAACAAAGACCCTCATTTAATATTCACTATTAAACTGTTGGGAAGTTCCAATGTTAAATATGGACTTTAGTTTTGTGTGTCACTGTCTGACTGGTTATCATGGTTTTCCTCTTTAGGCAGACATCTTCACGTTCAGATATCAAAAAGACGTCCCAGACGGGAGGAAGAGGATTATGGCCCCCCAACCAAATAATGGCGCATACTGGCCAGCACCTCACGGCTACCCTGTGGACAGGGGGAGCCGGAACCCCCTCATTACAGAAGTTGCATGTCAGGGGGGTACCCTGGCCTCCCTTCACCCCCTCCCCCTAGACGAGCCCCATACCCCCCAGAGCGTGCTTATGAGCGCGAGAGGGAAAGCTACGCGGTGGTGGATTACTATGAGAAGTACAGAGCTCGCCCTGCCCTTTACGTTGCTTCTCAGGCTATGGAGATGAGAGGCGAGTTGGCTCCATACCCCCACCACCACCCTCTTCTGCCATGGTTAGGGCGCGCCTTGCGTCCTCCTCTCTCGCCCGGTATGAGCGTCACCCCCTCCCACCTCTGTCCTCCTACTACACCGTGACCATAGTCCCATCAGGAGACCCTCTCCTCCCTCCATGCCCAGCATGGGTAACGGCTACTCCTATGAGCGCTTCCAGCTCTCTCCTCTGTCCAGGCCTGCAATGTACAACCTACCACGTTCCAGGGACCCCTACGCTGACAGGGTCCCTCCACTGCCTCCTGCACACTACTCTTACTGAACGCACACTGGTGTTTGACTCAAGGTGAGATATCAGAGACAGGGTATTATACTATGCAAGTCCACTCCCTATCTAGCTCAATTTTTTTTAAATTTTTATATATTGAATTGGGGATAACCTCACGTTGAGGCTTAATGTCCAAGGACATTGTTTCTCCATCTCCTTAGCCTTCATAAACTCTCCAAATCTGCTTCAACTGAACAATGTCAAATCGTAATATATCTTTATAAAGAATGCAGGGCATTTTTCTGAACCTGAGCGCGTTCATCCATGAGTACAATGCGCTTTGACTTGTGTGGTTTGCTCTCTTTCCAGGTTTAAATTATCTGCCAAGATTGTCGTTGTCTCCTGATGCACGTGACGCTATACCCCACTTCGCCTGTGGCGGATTGCGTTGCGTTCACCTGCGATTTACTGGAAGACTTTGTATTGCTTGCGGTCACTCCATACTTTAAAAAAAAAGTAATGTTAATTAATGGATGAAAACCTAAACTGTGACATTTATGAATGGAATATTTGAATAATAGTTAAAGAGCAATTTATGTAATTTTGGTAAACCTGAATGTTGCGAAGATTGTGGAGATATCTTTCAGAAACTTAAGAGATGTATCTAGCTACAGTTTGAGAAATAAACCACACAATAACGTTTTAAGTATAACTTCGCTTTAATTGGTTTGGTCTTGGCTATAGGTGGTATTTACCGGTATTCAAGACCTTTTGCGACGTAACTGTCGGTATAGTGATTTAACTTAACTACCAATGTATATTTGATTTGTTAGACATTTTTTGTTAAATGATATGCCGATTTTTATACCAAGATACCCCAAAGCTGCGTTTATGTATGATTTTCTTTTCTTTACAGATGACGTTTTGATTTCAGACAAAATACTTTTTGTCGTCATGGGAAGCCAATATGCATCAGCACTAACTTAATCTATGCCATTTCAGTCCATTCTACTGAAAATACGTTTTAGTCTGTAAGTAATGGGGGAAATTACCCACTTTATACATTTGCCATCGCAAAGTTCAAAATGTCATCTCTTGTGATCTCAAAGCGCTTAATTGCTCAATGACGCTTCCCATCACTCAACCACTAGATACCCTACCATGTTCCTCACCGTCACACTCTTAAATATATTTCATGTTTTGGTTTTTGCTCTCGCATTTATGACAGTATTAGCCCTGTTCTTAGCACCTGCTTTTTGTAGGTTGTTAGAACCATGATCTGTGGATTGGTGTTGTGGACACACTGTACTGTAGGAGACTGCTGTTCTGAGGTAAGTAAGCCTGGGTGTCTTATACTGTCCAATGAGGATATATGGAGGTAATGTTACATTAATTGATAATTTATACAGAAGTATAATTTATCAAATGAAACAGTGGATTACATGTTTTAAGAACATTCTGCCAATCCCCCTCACCTACTTTAAATCCCATTTGACATACTTTGCCCCATGCTTAGTATCTTTTTTTTTGTATCCTTTTCAATCCAACTGATCCCCGTCTTGTTTCTACCATCCTCTAGGCCTCGTGTTCTTTCCTTGCACAAGAGGTTGGTAGGGAAGTGGAATTCTGCTCAAAGGTATTGTGAAATTATTTTAAGTGGAATTGTGAAATTATGGAGGTGTCTATAATGAAAATATTAGATTGTCTGGTCGTTTATACTAAATGTCGGATTTATTTTTAATTGTATGGACACATTTTCCCCTGCTTAGTAGACCCTTTATAATTAAACTTGTCTCCATCCTATTTCTCCCATCTCTTCCCCTCTAGGCCAATTTAAAGGCAATGCTACCAAATACTAATTGAGTGTATGTAAACTTCTGACCCACTGGGAATGTGATGAAGGAAGTAAAAGCTGAAATATATCATTCTCTCAACTATTATTCTGACATTTCACATTCTTAAAATAAAATGGTGATCCTAGCTGACCTAAAACAGGGATTTTTTTACTAGGATTAAATGTCAGGAATTGTGAAACTGAGTTTAAATGTATTTGGCTAAGGTGTATGTAAACGTCTGACTTCAACTGTACATATCATAGAAATACTTGGAGAT